>NW_019170015.1:0-425963 GCF_001792695.1 Aspergillus bombycis | reverse complement strand
GGTAGGTTGGGTTTGGCGAGACGTGGCTCTGGGGGTTAGGGTTTGGGGCGATGAATACATTTTTTTCGGCGTTGGTGATGGGGAGGAGCTCCGTTGTTCCGGTTTTGGTCCAGGTTTGGGGGCGCCAGTCGTTGATGAAGGGGGTGTTGGATAGGAGGAGCGTGGTGTCTAATGCGAGGGGGGTTGGGACCGGTTGTTGGGTGGCATTTGGGAGCAGGACGTTGCGGAAGTCCCAGAAGTGGTAGTTTGTAAAGTAGCCTGGGTCCGGGCCGGAGATTATGTAGCAGTCGCAGAGGGTGTCGTTCGTTGATGGTGGGTTTGAAGTTGGGGAGGTGGTGGTCGTAGATATCAAAGAGAGACTGGGGAGGAGGGCGAGATTCTTGAACTTCATTGTTGGTGGGGAATGATAAGAGAAAGGAATGTCTGGTGTAAGGTATAGTAGTATTGATTGTTTGAAGGATATCGCATGTTTCTATTCACTTGGATGTGTTGGTATATCGTTAGGGTTGTCGATACTGTGGCAGGTGCGCCTTTGTGTGTTACTTCCCCCACGGAGTCAATTGTCGCTCTGGACATCTGTCTGGGGATAGATAACACTGTCTAGATACAATACTATCCCTCCTCAATTCAGCTTATTGAACGATCTTCTATTGGATATGATATTGTGTCCTTTCCACCCTGACAAGGGCCTCTATTGTTTGGTCTCCATGAGAACATAATGAGAACACAACGCGACGACGCTGACAATAAAACTACAATCAACTGTGACAAGGAGCATTCATTGACAAAGGATCACCACAAGCCTCAATGATAGTATTTCTATGACCTCCGACATTGTACCTCTTTGTCATATCAACATAGTCTATGAATAAACGGCCCAGCACCTTTCAATAGTCTCTCGAACACATCTTTGATATGGCCTAAAATATCTACGCCAAAGGAAGATGTGAACTGATAAAGAATCCAATGTCTTATATATACATACTCGCTGTCCGAGTCCCTACTCTTATGGTCTGTATAATATCCAATTGAAACACGATCTCATATTCAGAAACGTACAACATCCAACACGATGCCGAGGCGCAGGGAGAACGTCGAATGCGTCCATTGTGGCCGCTTTCATCCACAGTATTACGGCGCAGCATTGAAAAACCATGCGAGAGTACATCAAAACCGTCGGGAGGCTGCGCAAAGACAACGTGAACCCTCAACAGAAACAGAAGATGACCTGATATCACTTCCACACGTTGCAGGCTTAGTTCGGCGTATCCGGCGTCTAAAGCAAGAGCAACTGACCACTGAGAATGTGGCACAAAGGTTGCTGAACATATGGGGCGATGATGACGGGAGACTGGCGTTGCTGCGCCGTCTAATGGACCCAGATCTTCCACCTGGGGCTCGGCTTCCATCTGAGCAAGGAGCAAATTCGCTATTGGCAACTGCCAGAAACGTAGTCCTTACCTTAATTGGCCCTCTGGTCCAAGCTGGGGTAATGATTCCTACTTATTTCGAGCCTGGACCGTTGGAAGACCCTACATGGCCTGAGGAAGAGCCGTGTCACTACCCTATACACTCGTCCTTGACGAGAACATCAATTGGATTGGCGCTCCTTCGAGATGATGCCCGCGCAGTTGAGATGCTAGTCGCGCTCGGGATGGAGCCAAACGGTATGCTCTTCTGTGGGTACAGTATTTTGGCCGTGGCCATCTTAACATCGGCGAGGGAGGCTCTGGACTACATTTTATCCCTCGGAAACAAGGTGAAAGTTGATCAAAAGGCAAATGCCTACGGCGAGCAGGAGGAGACGGCGATAACGCTGGCATGGAAGGTCGGGAACATAGACCTTTTCAGGGAACTCTTAACCCATCATGGTGGAGTCCCAGGCCGAACCCTTTTTTGCATCTGTGCCTATGAACAACATGATGTGCTCGACGAGGTGCTTCAACTTGGTTTGGATGGCGGAGAACTTCTTCGGGCGCAACATCCGATCAGCCAAGAGACCCCTCTTCACGCCGCCGTATTGAACCCGGATCACGCTGTCTTGGACACCGTAATGCAATTGGCCGTGCGGGTTGGTGACAGTGAGGGTGACACGTATCCACAATATCTTCGCCTTCGAAATAGCCAAGGCCAAACGGCACTGATGTATGCCATCGAGAACCGGAGATCCAGGAGCATCATAACCCTTCTCCATGACCGAGATACCGATCTTAACGAGCGAGCGTGGGGCGGCCA
Organism: Aspergillus bombycis; assembly: GCF_001792695.1. Lineage (NCBI taxonomy): Eukaryota > Fungi > Ascomycota > Eurotiomycetes > Eurotiales > Aspergillaceae > Aspergillus > Aspergillus bombycis. The sequence goes on along the minus strand of NW_019170015.1, from coordinate 423,728 downwards.
GACCGCGCTATGGTATGCTGCTCGCACCAGAAATCTCGGGCTAGTCGATATACTCCTTGCAGCTGAGTGCGATACGGGCAACCCTCTTCCTCTTCAGTTTCCGACTAAAGGTACTCCGCTCAATGCCTTGCTCTATGCATATGAGGATATTCTGCACGAATACACGCAGGAAACACTAAAAGGTGTATATGGAGCACACCGAAGATTCAGTCAGGGGAAGGTGGAAATTATTGAGCTTGCTCGGACTTTACTTGCGTACGGTTGTCAATCAAATGTAGGGGATGATCGTTGGCGAATTCCTATGACCGAAAGACTACAACTATTTCCAGAGTGGGGGGCATTGTTCATGTAGAAGTTTCTTTGGCTTCTTCTTCTTCTTCTTCTTCTTCTTCTTCTTCTTCTTCTTCTTCTTCTTTCTTTTCCTTATGTCACTTCTATGGTTTTTTTCAAGATTGGCCACCACTGAAGTTCTGCTGGGTTTGGTATGCGTGATGGTTGGGTGGTAGTAGTCAATTGTAAATATATAAATCCCATCAACCAATTGAGTTGTTTACACTGCGTATACACCACTATACGCAGCTAATATTTTGCTCCGTTAATCTGATTCAATATAATTCAAGTCCAGCTTGAGTATTATTACCCTAACTATTACTGTTTTGTCTTATATAAAGTAGTCGCCCAAAGTGGCCCACTTTGTATGGGAAGTTGAGTCCCCCCAGAATGATGTTCGGACGCGGGAACGTTTGAATGCACGATCGCAGCCCAAGCGGTGTCGGTAGTACTATGAGGAACCGGCTCAGATTGATTTTCTATTATGACTAGAATATGTTTTAATATTGCTCTCTTGTCACTTTATTTATTTCCCCCCACCTTCTCTTCACATATTCCTACAATGGTAGGCCATGGTGGCGATGTAAAATCGTAAGCAGGGTCAACTGGTCAGGTCTTTGGGAGGTAGGATGAGAAATACCAATACAGCATGGGGGATCCCTTTTAGGCAGATTGCACAATGACGCCTAGGGCTATTTCTGTCTTCCAGTAAAGGAGGTTCCTGGGGTGGCGATAAGGCGAAGTGAGAGACAAACTGGTCAATCATTGGCTTGGAGCTGGTCAGCTGAATGCAATGCGGCTGCCAAGCCTCTAGCTCGGCGGTAAATTTGGTCTCATGGTATTGTCACGGCTTGTATTGCTGACGAAAGAAGGATGTGCGTTGTGTACCTTGTCTTAGTAGGCTTCATTTGGGATTTAAGTGTTGGGCACCGGTAGAGCTGTTATTTAGGGATCAATGAACATTAATGACTCAATTGGCCTATTTGAGAGTGAGGATGTTTTCCTCCTGCAAACGAGGACCAGTGGCTGAGGGACGGGTGTTCGCAATGTTTTGATTAGGGCTAATTGACCGGCAGTCCCGACCGCATTGGGCCATCCCGTGTCTGCCACGCAAGTGTTGAAGGAGGGGATGGGGCGGTCACGGGTCAAGGAGGAGAGAGTTGAGTCTTTCTCACTCATCTCCCAACCGTCATCACTCATACCACGACATCATCACGACCATCGATCAGCCCACACATCCCATCGCTATCATTATTCGAACTATCGCCAAAATGGACCTCATATCTTGTTAAATGAATTTAGGGGATGCTGGCTTTGTTGAAACTCGATTTAACCACGATTAATCACCCTTCTCTAATCCCTATCTACCCATACTCAGTCCCTTCCCATCACTATGACAGCCACCCTCGAACGGAGTCTGTCTCGCACTTCGAGCATGTCTATGCCCATCTCGAGCCCTAGACTATCTCTCTTACATGAAACGACGCCGCCTAGCTTATCCGACCCTGCCCTATCTCACATTCACGACCGCTTAACCCTGCTTGACTCTCGTGTTCTGGAATTACGTTCGACTGTCCTGACCAAAGATGGCTATATCGATCGACGGAATCGGGAAGATGAACACATTCGCCGGGAATTCGAAGCCCATCGCTCCATTTCAAACCGAATCGATCTAAATGTAGTCGCATTGAGGACGGATGTGGATCAGTTGAAGTCTGGAGTGTTCCAACTGAAGTCGAGCATCGGCCAGACTGGCAACGAGACCGTCTTCTTACGCAGTGATGTCGATCGTTTGTCGAAGAATATCGAACAAATCCAGTCCGATATCGAACAGGTTCAGACAGACGTGTGTGGATGCCGGGTGGAGATCAGCAAACTACACGCGACCATTAGTCAACTTCGTACCGATTTGATCACTCTTCAACATGAGACATCACGGCATTTGAACTCTGTCTTCGACCGCTTTTCCCTGATCGAGTCCCGCATGAAGCATTCGGAACGCGTCCGCTTCAACTCCTTGGCCCACACCACCCACGCCCCAATCACCCCAGTCCCCGTTGTCGAGGATGATGGCACGCTACAGTGGCCGGAATATTTCCCTCGAACTGTTTGGCGCTTCTGGTGCCTGAAGAAGCGCAGTCGGAGTAAGTCGTACTAGGTGAATGTCCCAGCGGCATATCTAACAGGATTTAGTCAACCGGTTGGTTCAGTTAGCCGAATTTTATCAACTTGGAGGCTACCAATACTGGGGTCGAATGCATCAGACAGAGGCCATGTTTGCCAGCGATAGTGACTCCAGCGACTCCAGCGACTACCCGTCCAATTTGACTCGTGCTGAAGCAGTTCGCTTGTATCCCGAGGCCGCACACCAGGCACTGGCTGCCACACTGGGTTTGGTTTATTACAAGATTCGGAACGAGGTTGGAGAAGGGCCGAATACCCATATTCCACGGCCCCCGAAGCGGCAGCAAGAGGACTTGCCGTCGGTGTCATCGGGTTCGAAGCCGAAACCGGTGAAGATGGCACGCCGTCCTAATAATGTGTCGCCTACTGCTTTGCACCGACTGATCACTGGGCCGTCACTGGAGTCGAAATCGATGGCTTCGGACGAGTCTGACAAGCTTGGATGGAATGCCCACTCCGAAGTGTCCGACGAGGCTATGAGTAAGCTGCGAAGCATCGTTTCCGAGGAAGTCGGGACTCTACTTCGAGCTTTGGAACGTGGGCGCATCCGATTGAAGCCTGGTCGCGCTGAGCGTGAGAAATTGTCTCCCATAGAATCCAAAGCTAGCATGCGCAATGGCCGGTACGGTGGCGACGGCGCGCAGGACGATGATGCGCGGACCTTGCCGAACACAGTCCCAACGGAGATCGTGTCTCTTTCAGATAAAACGGACAAGACAGAGGAACATGAACCTGAACTTCCGGCTACTGAGTCCGATGCAACTAGCCCGTAGTCGCCTTATCATGATATCGTCAACACGATATAGTGGTAGAATACGGAGGCTTGCACCAAAGGCTCTTGCCTGCTACGTGACTTTACCATACAAGTTACTATGCAAAAGTCACTTTGCGGGTACAAGAGCCTTTGGTGCTCTATCCTTACTGGACTGGTCGTATCGCGATCGACCGTTGTCCTTGACGCATCTGCAACGAGATGCGTCGCTAGCTAGCACGACAACAGAGAATGCCTCCATTGTGAGCCTTTTAACTTGGTGGTAGCATTCTCTGGGTGTAATGCGTGATAGCAGCACTGCTCCTTGGTTGCACAATGATCGACACAGGGCACATCATGCCACTGTCGACGTGTAGCAACATTCCATCTCCCAACCCTGGATATCTCAGGATGCGGACGGCCTTTGGTATAAATGCTGTTGAGGTTCGCTCCAGCTTGACATTGAACAGATAGACCATTTTGACATCTTGGTGGCCTGCAAGGTCCTGCTCAAGGCAGCACAAGACTTTACGTAACACTGACAGTTGAGTCTTGAGTCAGGACTCTTAACCTACTATTGGAATTGATAGGCATGATACGGCGCCCTGGATGGATATGTATACAAGATACCCCTTTGGATGGATTGTTTTTGCAGATTATTTTATTTTGGTCTGGACCTAGCGATATATACCTTGCATTTGGCGTTTCCCGTATTACAACTAGTTTTGGTTATCTGATTATGACAATAGGAGCAGTGATATTGACAAGAAGACAGTCTCGATCCTACGAGTTGAGACGTTCTACGTATCTGGACCAAATCTCTTCCGCTGGCCGCAGTCTCTACATCGCGTGTCAACCGCTTAACCGTGGGCCCACTCGTATAAGTTTTGTTAAACCGTTGCCCACCGCTGAAGCCAAGTACTAAATATTAACAATTGATAACCAAGATCAAGGTTAACCCAGGCCTGTTTGAATTAAGTGATATCTTAATAACCAACTTCCGCAAGCATCCACACCCCGCGGTCTAAACGGGCTCCAATAGATCTTTCTGCAGCACCTCCAAGACCTTTTTCTCATCTAGATTTGAGATATCCACAGACCCGGGTGCCGGTTGATCGCCGTCCGTCTCGGAGGTTTCTCCTGACTCGGCTTCACCTTGTGGCTGCATGCGTAGATAGTCTTTCTCAAGAAGGAACTTTGAATTCTCTTCCTCCGACAAGGCATCCGGTGAGTTTGACAGTATATAGATAGTCGGGAATTCTAGAACGGTGCGGCCGCGCAGAGCGGAGGTAAGAGTGGCAGTGGGCGAGAGAGGGACAAGTACCGGCTGTTTCGTGCTCGTCCGCGGGCGATGGAGATAGACGTAGAGTTCACGATGGGAAGTGATCTCATCCGTGGATTGCATAGGCTGGTCTTGCGGTGTGATGTCCGGTTTTGTCTCGCTTTCGGGGTTGGGGAGTACAGCTTCCTGAGGCGCTTCCTGAGGCGTAGCTTCTGCGGTAGATGGAGTAGGGTCGCGTGTATCAGGTAGTCGTTCAGACGAATTGACACCCACTTGTTCCGCCTTGCTTTCCTGATCTTTCTTCTTCTGCTCGCGCTCCTCCTTAGACAAAGGAAAAGACCGATCGTAAGCCTCAGCAAGAGTCAACGACTCCAAGCAGAGTCTAATCCTCCTCTCCCCATCGGGAGCAACCCACTCAACCGACCAATTTAAACATTTATTTCTGTACCACAGTCAGCAATCACCACGCTCACTCCAAACCAAAACCCCAAACAGGAAAACATACTTAGGCATCCACTTCGAGGAATTGGCCTTATTCCGACTCATCCCCCTCGGCGCCCTAAGAACAGTAACACCAGCGTCCTCAGCGCCCCTAAGAAACCCAAATTCCCCCCTCACAAACCCCCCAGAACCACCCTCAACCCTCCTCCTCTTCCTCCCGGTCTCCGCCGTACCACTCTCCTCATCCCCATCCAACCCGACGGCCGCAAGATCCACCCCCCGCCCAGAAGTCCCAGGCTGTACAGAGATCCCCCTATTCTCGGCATCGCGCTCCGCACGCTCCATGGTGCGTTCGATACCGGTGATGAAATTGAAATCCCGGTCGAAGGCGGATTCAGTCGCAAGCTCGTTCTTCTTTATGTAGGCGGCTGGATCGCGGACGCCGCTGCATTGGGACCAGAGTTTGTGGCGGCGAGAACAAGGGAGGGAGCAGGTGCGGGTCGAGCAGCGGGGGCAGCGGTATTTGGGGGGTTGGATGTGACTGTTTTTGGATGTTCTATTAGTAGGTGGTTTGGTGGTATGGCCATGGGTTAGGATAGGGTGGAACGCACCAGATTGTGCAGAGGTCGGAGAGGAGGGGGGTTTCGGAGGACATGTTGGTAGATGGCCTTATTCTAGGGAGTCGGATATTATATAGATATGAGTAGAGTTGTACAGAGGGTAGAATATTAAGTATGGGTATAGCGATAGGTCATGTTATGATATAATATGAGAAGTGGAGCGAAGGGAAAAAAAGTCTGGATACATTTAGCTTATCGATAAGGAGGGTCAGGGATGCCTTACGCTCTCGAAACTGTGCCTGAGGCTATGGCCTTCCTGCCTAAATCAGGACGAACCGAAGTCATGTGTTATGAACAGAGCTAGTACTTGCTTCCCTCCTCCCTTCTCTTACAACAACAACAACCACCATCATTCACTACTACTACTAGTAGTATCAGGAACTCTTCATTGTGCACGTGACCCGATACATTAGGGTACCGCTATTTGGTCAACCAACCTGGTGGAATCACTTATGTAGTTCCTGGCTATTGCTATGCAGAAGTCAGTCTTACAGGCTTAATAGTTCTTGAATACTACATCTAATGCTCTAAATAACTGGACCAGTATCTGGAGAAAGCTGTGCAGTTTATCAATTTTAAAGTTCATAGTTTAATACATGGCCTCAGACCCACAGCTACGTGCAGGTTCAGATAGGGCGTCTGATAGCCTAATTCCGAGGAAATGTTATCATCCCACCCACGCCCCGGTGTAAGCAAAGGGAATCAAAAGAAGGAAAGAGAAAAGAGAGACCGGGACTAACTAGAAACCAACTAGGTATATAAACCCCCCCACCTCCCGTGACTCACGTATTAGTAAAGGCTCGTGGCTGATTGTATCTCCGCTATCGGATCGGTATCCACCTGACAAATCAGGCATCGAAAACCGCCACCAATCTTAATAATTGATAAGGGAAAAGCGATCCAGTGTGCAACTTTCTTTTCTCCAAACCAAAAGCCCACCTTGTACCTTCGATCCCCCCATTTATCTACCCGTCACAGACACACAGAACCAAGGGAACAGACCAGAGAAGAACCAACAAGGAGGTGAACCCAAAATCATCACTCCAAAATGTCCATCACAATCGACACCTCCGTCGACATCGACCTGCCTACCCCACCTCAATCAAACGGCAGTCAAAAGCGCAACCTCCTCCTTGCCCCTCCCTCTGTCGCCGCCCACGAAGAGAAACTCCGTCATGTCTTCTCGACCTTCGATCGCTCCTCGACTGATCTCCAGATGCTCGATCGCCTCTCCGCAGGCTTTGTCTCCCTGCCTCCCAATACATATGACCTCGTGTTGGTGTTGACGGATGCGGCGTCGGATGAGGCTGTGCGGCTGTTGACTCGGGATGTTTATACCGCTTTGGTCCCGGCGATGAAGGCGGGCGCTAGATTGCAGCTGCAGCAAGGGAGTTTGGGGGCTAGTGAGGGGTTGGAGGCTATCTTGGCGGGGCTGGTGGAGAAGGATGGTGGGTTTGAGAAGCCGGCGCAGGAGGCTGCTGTGCCGTTGAAGTTGGGCGGCAGAAAGAAGAAGGACAAGACCAATGGGGTGAACAAAGTTCCGAATGGAGTGCCTACGAACGGAGCCAGCACAAACGGCGTGGGAATGTTTGATCCGGCTCAGAACAACGATGACGAGTTGATTGATGAGGATGCGTTGCTCTCGGATGATGATTTGAAGAGACCTCTTCCACGACGTGAGTTTCCCCTCACATATTCTATTATCTTGTTAAACATCTTATTGACTATGACTTCTACAGCCCAAAACTGCGTACCAGAGACCGCCAAGAAGCGCCGGCGCCCCTGCAAGGATTGCACCTGCGGTCTAGCCAGTCAACTGGAGGAGGAAGACCGCGCACGTGAAGCAAAGGCTGCCGCGGATCTCAATATCCTGAAGCTGAACACAGATGACCTGAACGACGAGCTAGATTTCACCGTGCAGGGCAAGACGAGCTCGTGCAACAGCTGCTCGCTCGGCGATGCATTCCGCTGCTCCAGCTGTCCGTACATTGGACTGCCGCCGTTCAAGCCCGGTGACGAGGTCAAGATTATGAATGATATGATTCAGCTGTGAGGGCATTTTTCTTTCTGGGTCTGGTTTTCGGGTCTTACTTAATATCCCCTAAAAGGTGTTGCGGTGATAGAATTTCGGTAGGGTTATTGTTATGAATGGCATGATCTGGTTTTTTTTTAGGATGTATGAAAGCTATCTGAAACTAAAAATCTTCTTTTGTCTATACCTCAGGAGTAATCCATGCACTCAAAGATCCACCGTAGTCAGGATGTAAAAGTAGTCGACCCAATTCATTCCAAACTCGGATTCTAGTATGAGACAAGCTTCACCCCGTATTAATACTGCAATATTAACTCCATATATTCAGGAACAACTCCACCTCAACCGCCTACTTCATACATCACGTAAACACCTACTGTAGACGTCGTGCCTCGGTGATTGAAGCCCTAACCAAAAACAAACCATGTCAACAGCAAACACCGAAGCCAAAGTTGTACACTAATCACAAAAAACAACTCACTATATTAATATCTTTCTATAGACCCCATAAATAACCTTCCCCACAATATGGACCAGTTACATCAGCAAAGGCGATGATATCACCGCGCCGAGGGATGAGAAAATCACGAATTTATAACCTCCGCATCGATTTCTAAGCATCGGCATGAACCAAACGCCGAGCAAAATCACGACACATGGGGAGTATAAGTAGATAACCAATCCCCACACTTCCTCAGATCAATTCCATAACTCGATTCTGAAAGCGATCACAAAAGTAACGTACCAAAGAAAATCAAGAAGGAAAGAAAATGGCCAGCAAGCCCTTCGCAATCATCGCCGGCGTTGGTCCAGGAACTGTATGTCCTTATCTGATACCCTCAGTTAACCCCACACCTTCATCCCCACTACCAACCCCCGCAGCCAAACTACTCAATGAGTATAATAAACACATCTAACAAAAGGGAAACAAGGGCGCCTCTATCGCCCGCAGATTCGCACAAGCATACTCCGTCGTGCTACTTGCCCGTAACCCAGCAAACTTCACGCCGGTCGTCGACGAAATCAACGCAAACGGCGGCCAAGCAACGGGCATTAGTGCCGATCTGTCAGACACAAACAGCGTCAACTCTGCGTTTGAGAAAATCACTCAGCAATATGGTGGATCGACACTAGCCGCAGCTGTATTCAACTCCGGGGGCGGGTTCGTCCGCAAGCCGTTCCTGGAGTTGACGGAAGAGGAATTCGTTTCGGGGTTTGAGAGCCAAGGGTGAGTTTTGTTTGCCATCTTATGTTATCCTTGCCTTCCCTTTGTTCCCCTAGTGTAGCACTACTATATAGTCCTAGATAAAACAGGCTAACAAAATAACAGAAAAGGCGGCTTCAACTTCGCGCAACGCACCCTCCCCCTCCTACAAAAGGCAAGCGGACTCCAACACCCGCCTACACTAATCTTCACCGGCGCCACAGCTAGTCTCAAAGGCTCGGCGACGTTCTCGGCCTTCGCATCGGGGAAGTTTGCCCTCCGTGCGTTGGCGCAGAGTCTGGCCCGCGAGTTCGGACCCAAGGGAGTCCATGTCTCGCATGTTATTATCGACGGGGTGATTGATATCCCCAGGACGAAGGCATGGACCTTTGAGCATGAGGATGCGAAGTTGGATCCTGTGGCGGTGAGTTTCCTTTCTCTTTTCTCTCTTCAGTTCCATTCTTCAGTCTCTTTATGGGACGCGTTTGGTATTGGGTGAGGGAGGGGCTGATTGTGTTTTTGTAGATTGCGGATTCGTACTGGCATTTGCATACCCAGCCCAGGACGACGTGGGGCTTTGAGTTGGATTTGAGGCCTTATGTTGAGAAGTGGTAGTTTAGTTTATTGGGGCTGCAATGAGTGTGTTGTCCTAGTCAGGGTGGGTTGTTTGGCCTGAGAAAGCTAGAACACAAAGACGGGAGAAACTGGCATGATACTACGCGGCTCTTTTTGCTCCAGGTGATGGACTTGAAGATAATATTGATACTTTTTAAATTGCGAATTGTGAATAGGAAGTCCTGTCAAGGAATAACAATCATAATGAGATTAGTCGTTCCTCTGTGTACCTTCTGCCCTGTAATTGTCGTAAAAGGTGTCTGAGTTAAGGGACAATGGTAGCTGTAGACTGCTTGGGTCGAAGTGCATGCTGGGAAGTTGGTTCAGCTCTAGGTCTATGTCGAGGGCGGCATCGATGGCTCTTTTCTCTATCATATTTAAATCCATGCCGAGATCGTCACCAACCGAGACATTGGGCGCAGAAGGAGATGCTTGGCTAGGAAGTAGCGAGTAGTCGATGGGTTGATCACTGGATGTAGGGGTAAACACATTTCCACTGAAGTCCAGTGAAGGATTTAATGACAAGGGCACGGTCTCCCTATTTGTAGGGTCCATAGATACTGTCCAGGGTGGATCTTGAGAGCTAGGAGATAGTAATAACCCATCATTAGACCCAACCAAATCGGTGCTCGATTGGTCATCCTCAGGACTCTGAGACGCAGGACCAAGTTGCCACACATTCAGGCACGAGCCATCTCGCTTCATCGTATCGCTGTCTTCAAACCAGGACCGAATCCTACGGAACACTGTCGTCAACTTGGTAGCAGGCCATAGTGGTCCCCACCCTGCAAACATTTGTATAATGTAATGTAAACGGCTGGAGACTTGGAGTCGGTCTATTTGCAGTTGAGCATCTTCGTTAGACGATGTGACGGCCGCAAAGTGAAGCTTGACTAGGATGAGTGCTGTGTAAATCATCCGGATCAGATACATTGCTGGTAAAACTCGAATCGCAGACATATCTAAGGAGGTAAATCCTCGAAATATGTGATCTATCGTCTCGACGCATTCGCTGAATGTGTCTGCTGGGATAGTGATGGTGCGTGATGTCCGAGTCTCTGATGGTACTTCAGCATCAGACGCTGCACAGAAGGCGACTTCGCTTAGATACAAGGATGAGAAATGATAGGAGAGCTGTAGTGCGCCTATAGGAAGATTTAGATTAATACCCGGATTCAAGTATCCATGGAAGGAGTAAAGATAGTACTTACCATCGAATATCCCTTCTCGTATGCTTTTTTTCCAGTTGAAAATTTGCCGTTTGGACAAGCGATACGATGTTTGGATCTGCATAGCCCGTAACGTGAGAGAAGCTGAAGCGCCTTTAAATGACAGTTGCATTGCGGCTTCTTCTGTTATACGCTGTAGGCGAACGTGTTGGCACAGAACTTTGTCGGATGGGAGAGCATCTGGAGAGGTTTCCAGAACTTCTAAACATTCATCCATACAGTGGGTCCATCTCATGACGTTCGGTGCCCGCAGAGACATAGAAGTGCTAGGAAGTATCAGCAAGCGCATTGATGGATGCCCAATTCGTTCACCCACTTCGAGCAAATGTAATGACAACCCAACCAGACTCTCCGAGCTGCAAGAAGTTCTGACTGGGAACTCTGGTGTCGATCGGCCTGGCCTTCCTCGGCCAATAATGAGGGATCTCTATTCCTATTATTCAATCTGTCTCCCAGTCCCATGATTAAAGCCATGTTGGCGGCAGTGTGACCGATTTGATAAATATCCATTTGCTCTCCCGGCTCCAAAGGCACAATTGACCGATACCATGTGGCGGAAACGATCAACGCTTGCAGTAAGCCGAGGGTGTACTGGTCGCTGCGGAGCATACAATGAACATATGTCTGCACGATCAGCTTGCGGAGTTTTCTCTGTATCTCCAACTCACAGAACCCAGACGACGCCACGTCAAGAATTGCTAAGAGGAGAATCGGGTTATTCTTCCGTACATCGGCCGCTCTTGTACTTGGTGGGAAGACCACGGCTGGAAAGGTGGGAGCCATGTTTGTGATATAACGGCTGAAGATAATGTCCGTAGTGGCATGGTCAAGATAAGGGGTGATATTCTTGTCTAGTACTGACTGTATGCTGGTTTTCAGATCCACAGCTCCGGAGCTCACTGCCATGTGGAATGGAGGTGTGAGTAATGAACTGAGCTGGGAGCAATTATTGCTAGATCGACTAACCACTGGAGGGCCCTGGCAGGGAAGTCCCCACAGATGAACCCCAGCCATGTTGTCCAGGGACATGCGAGATAGGAGCTGAATCAGCAGACCAAATTGGGAAGGGCTCCATGCTGGGGCGAGGTCGGTTGTTAGTGGCCTCTTGTTTTACAGCAGTTGAGATCATCTGATCGATCTTAGACTGTATGTCCAGAATGCGATTATTCAATTGTTGATGCTTGTTTTGTGGTTTCTCCACGGGGAAGCATGGTTTGCATGCCTTTTGGCATCTCAAGCACGGCATACCAGGGGTCGGCTGGTTACATCGCACTTTGGAAACATGGCAGGAGTGACATGCTCGCAGAGTATTGGTGCTGATTGGTGGTTAGTATTATAGATAGGTATGTATGCTATCACATATAAACGCACGTATTTTGAGCTGAAGCGGGTGCATGTTGCGATTGCTCATCGCCCATTTCTGCAGGTACTTTCGAATCCCACTTTTCCATGACGCTTGACGAGTGGAACCTCATATGAGGGGCAGAAGAAACAAGCTGCTTCGCCGGATCAAGTGATGGTAACCCCAATATTCGTGAGATATCCACCTGAGCAAATGATCAAAAACTAGTAATGCAAGCCGGTGGCTGCTTATAACCATTACAGTAAGGCTTCCTTCCTTGGCTGAAGTGACCGATGAACTTTTGGACCCCAATCTTAGGCGCATGTTGGCCAAGACTTGCACGGCAAGGATCGTATCTGGACCTGATATTCGGCCTTTCAGCTCTTTTTGACTTCATCCAAGACTTTAGATATCGCAAAAATCGTCTTCAGAAACAACCAGAAAGGCTTTTGGTTCCGATCGTGTGTCCCTAGAAGCTTAGCCCGGGTAAAGCACTCACTCTACCGCACGTTCTGAGATTGCCCCACGTATGAACACTTGGCTAAGTTTAACCATAACTAGTGGAGACTTAGCGATCATGCATGTATGGTGTGTGGTCAAAGAGCATTGATCTCACCTGTGCTGTCATATTCACTCCTTCTCGCATGTTGTGGAGCTTTGCTGCATTTTTCTTATTGCATAACAGCGGAATTACACCATGTCCCTCACATATCAGTATGTATCGCAGCAATAATGACTCTCGTGGTAAGAGAGACTAACCCAGCGCAGAGAAGCATGGAACCTTTTCCAATATGAAGATGCTCCCCCATCACTCATCGACGACTACCCGAAAGCGCAGGACTCCCGACTGGCAGACAATCATACTCCTTCTCCAGCAAACCGCACTGTAACCCCAAATCACCAGGCAGAGAGTTCCAATAGCGAGCTAGTCGCAGAGCTCCGACGTCTGCGTGAAGACCTGCAGCGTCTCCAATTTACAGGGTATAGATATTCCCACCTGAGTCATCTGTGACTAACTCAGTCAAGGTAGGAGTTACTGACATCGCTGGACCCATAATAGATCCCAGGAAGATGTTCCAGATACGGTTCCTTCATCGAGTAATCCATCTGATTCAGGTTCACCGGCATCGCAGACGACCGCCACCGGTCGAACGAATCAAGCATCCCAGAGGCTAGACATTCTTCGTTGTTGGGAGTCATGCTGTAACGGTCGCGCCTTTTCCAACAGAAGTAATTTAATCCGCCACCAGCGAGAGCGACGTGGTGAATTAGCGAAGCTTCGGTGTTCTTTTTGTGATGCGGTTTTCTCGCGTCGAGCTGCGAGAGATACTCATGAGGCTGCCCGGCGATGTCGCCGCTTGTGATTTGAAGCAGAGTGTTTTCAAAGTTTGAGCGTTAGATGAAGCCAGGCATGCATGTATAATGGCCTTTTAGTCGACATCTTTTCACAATTTATGAGTAACGGATTAGGTATTTTATAAGTCAATTCGTTTGAATGCTGGAACAATCCAGAAATGTAAGATCAAGTCCATCCGCCCGCAAGGAATCCAAGCCGATCGGAATTTAGAAAGGGCGGGGTAGATAAAAACATAGGTCTTTGAAATAAGTAAGATGATTGAAGTAGATATCCTTGAATCAGAAATATGGTTGACGGATCGTGTGGGATGGATGATGGATCGTGTGCTTGGAGGATCGACGGATTGCTGTGATCCTTCATCGGCGAAGGATCACCGACGAACAGAGGATCAAAAAGGTGAGCCCGACCAGCACATCTGGCATGAGATAATATCATACTTGGCTTTAATCACCATAATTCTAGTTCTTTGACTCAGACTTGCTATATCAGGTACTTTCCTCAGGATATTTTATATCGATTTAGTTAATCCCCCCTTGTTCTGCCTCCAACAACCATGGTCTCCCTCAAGACAGTTCAAGCATCAAACGCCAGTCTACGGACAATCCCCAACCTCACAGCCCTATTCGTCGGAGGTACAAGTGGGATGGGCCAGAGTACACTCCGTCAATTTGCCAAACACACAGACAACCCAACAGCATACATAATCGGCCGGAGTCAATCACGAGCCAAGCCCTTCCTCTCCGAACTCCAACAGATAAACCCCAAAGGGCGCTTCAACTTCATCGAAACGGACGTATCGCTGATCCGCAGCGTAGACGCAGCGTGCAAGCAAATCCTGCAACAAGAAAAACACCTCAACTTCCTCTTCATGACACCTGGCGGCATCTCACTCGGCGGCCGAAACGAGACCGCCGAGGGAATCGACTATCTTTTTGCTCTCCGCTACTATGCACGCATGCGGTTTGTCCAGAACCTGCTTCCACTGCTTGAATCAGCAGGTCCAAGTCGAGTAGTGAGTGTCTATGGTGGCGGATTCGAGTTCAGCATCAACGCCGACGATCTAGATCTCAAGCATAACTTCTCCCTGCTCAATGCCTATAAGCACTCGATCACCATGACCTCCCTGAGTATGGAATATTTGGCCAAGACTCATCCAGCCGTGAGCTTTCTTCACGTCTATCCCGGCCTAGTGGGTACGAATATCTACAGCAATAGTTTCCCGCCGCCTATCTCGACGTTCTACAACTACGGGATGTGGCCTCTGATGTGGCCTTTCTCCGTCGGTCTCCAGGAAAGTGGAGAACGACATCTGTTTCATCTAAGCTCTGCGCGGTATCCGGCCAAGCAGACTATCATGGCCCAGGATATTCCCGTCGAGCCAGGAGATGTTGCGAAGGGTACGACTGGGGAGGGAGGCAGTGGAGCATATCTCTTGAATTGGAACGGGGAGGTTCGACCGAGCCGAAAGATTATGAAGGAATATCGGGAGCAACGGGTGCCTGAGTTGGTCTGGAGGCACACCGAGGATCTGTTGGATCGAGCCGTGTGCCGGTGATTTGACCGTTTTCTTTCCGTTTACATCTCGGGACGTTTTCTTTAGCCTGGATAGAGGAGTGTATGATTAGCGATGGACAGAAGGAAGAAGGAGTGCCGAGTTCGTGTTAAAATGAGTAATGATGAGCGGCTGTCTAAAGTTATGTATAATACCGATATAAGGCCAAGACTCATAAACCTGCAGCCATGCAAGCGCCCGGATCCTTGATACGTACCCCTCAATATCCCACAAACAAAATTAATATCAAGACCATACATAAGCTTTCGATAGCGATATCGATAGATGAAGGGCCAGTGAAATGACATCATTTAGCAGATTATCCATCGCCAAATGCGCAACTAAACCTAGAGCAGTAAACCATCCCTCCGTCCCGAAAAAGGAAACCAAGCCCTAAGGTCCTCGGGAACACTGCGTCGGTCCAGGTACACCGGAACGACATGCAACTTGGCCCCCGAATAGAATAGAAAATCATTAACAAAAGTGGTGTAGCTCTGATGTGTTGATCATGCAATTTACAGCCATATCCCGGTGGGGTTAATATAGAGCTACATTAGCGTGGTGTCGCAGATGCAAAACAACCGTGCAGATCTGTGTCCGGGCTTATCCGTCTATTCTGGGAACATGGTCGAGGGGATGGAGATAAATACCTGCTTGTAGTCGGTGGGTTTGTTTTCTTTAGCTACAGCTTTTTTTCTCATCATTGAAAAGTAGATTGGGCCGAACATTGGATGAATATTTCCAAAATGAGACCTGTTACGCTTCTCTCCCTTGCTTCTCTGGCTTCCGCGAAGAACCTCATCCCCACGACTTGTTTCGACTCCTACACTTCCCTCGAAGAGTACTTCTCCTACCTCTACCCATGGGGTAGCGACCACAATGGCTCAGCCCGCATGGTCGGCAACTCCACCGACCACGATTACATCTCCGTCGAGTCCGGCACGCTGACGCTCGTCGCAAAGCCGACCACGGGCCAGCCGGCGACCAGTGGAGGCCAGGAAATCAACTACCTTTCCGGAGCCGTGCATTCCAAGAGCACGTTCACGGTTGAAGCAGGCTCTGGCTTCGACATCGAGGCCGAGTTCCAGGCGACCACTGATAAGGGAACTTGGCCAGCTTTCTGGCTGAATAGTGCGGCGAGCTGGCCCCCGGAGATTGACATGGCTGAGTGGAAGGGTTCGTTTTGCGAGTTAGCTACTTGAAGTCTTAGTTTTGGCTGATAATTGGAACAGGAACGGGACAGATCACCTTCAATGTCTTCAACGTGAGTTTCCGTTTTCAGACATCGTATCTATATGCCAGCGTAACTGACAACAACAATATTGCAGACCTCTTCCGAAGTCATGAACCACAACACGGATTACCCGTCTCCGAGCGAGTTCCACAAGGTCAAAACTCAGATCCGCGCCGAGAACGACGCCGATATCTTGGTCAAGTACTTCCTTGATGATGTGGAGGTCACGACTCAGTACGGGGCTGACTATGTCGGGAAGCCCTTGTATCTGTGAGTACTTGATTAGGTCTAGAGGGGCGGGGGATGTTCCGTATGATGTACAAAGGCTAACACGCTGCAGGATTATCAATCTGCAGATGGAGGGATCGTCTGGATCTCCTGGTCCTAGTACGGGTCAGTATTCTCCCTGGTCTAGCCGCTGGGGTCTTTCGCTGACCGAATAACTAGACACCTATTATCGTGTGAAGAACCTGTCCTTCGATCAGATTTAGACAGGCTTAAATCAAGGACACCAGGAGGTGGTTGGTAGGCACGAGGCCTTGAGATGGATCGCAGTGGCAGGGACTTGAGAATTTACTGTCAAATCTGTAGAATTGTGGAGACTTTAGCCCTTACAATTGGACCCGTTTATAGATAACGGACTGGGAGTCTGGCAATAATGCGTACAGAAGGCACCAACAGGCGATGTACAGGTCACAGGTAGCATGGCTATAGTGGAAGGCGCTTGAGTTAGAAAGGTAGTTGGAATATGCAAGAAATACCCAAGATATAAACAGTCACTTTTTTCACCTTGAATCGCTAGAAAAGCAACACAAAAACACAGTCAACGACCCAACGCCTTGGAGTATAAACCTAATGCACAAAACCTGCACAACCGCATAATTGAAACACTGACTAATCTGCATAACCACGATAACGTCACAAGCATCACACAACCCACTCCAACTCCATCCCTCAATCAGACTGCACTCCCAATTCCAACTTCACCTACAAAACAAACCCAAAAACCCGCAAAAAAAAAAAGATGGTCCTAGAAAACACTCAAACAGACCCCATCCCCCCTTCGGGCGCTGAAGCAACCAACGACAGTGACAGCACCCCAAACACAAAATACCAGTACCACTCGCTCTACATAAAACGCGACCTCATCGCCAACCCGGACCCGTTCACTCTCTACTTCGGATTCTTCGGACGGTGGAACTATGACCGAAAAGTAACCGCCAATGTACTCCGTCGAGTCGAAAACGCCCGGGTGCTAATCCAGCGCCTCCCCACACAAGACGAACTAGATGCGATGGTAACACACAGCAGTCGCAGTTTATACCAGGAGCGGATCGGCGCGCCATTGGGATTCCTTGGCGGATCAACGCTTCTGTGGATGCAGGCCAAGAAATCGGAGTTGTATCCAACTTATTTCCCCAAGCCTTCGGGTCCGGAGGGGAAGATGCCGTCCCCCACGGAGATTCTGCAGGCCGCGAAGAGGTTTATCGTTGCTGAGCCGACTGTGGCGAGACGGGCGGTTTTTGTGACGGGTTTCAAATTGTTGTTCTATAGTGTGGCGGGCGCGACGTTGTCGAGTGTTTATGCGGTTTATAAGGAGACGAGGAATACGATGGCGGATTCGCGATTGAAGGAGTTCTTGGCGGATTTGAAAAAGCAGAATCCCGAGGAGATAAGAAGAAGGCAGATGGAGTCCAGGGGGCGGAGATCGATGGGTGAGCAACAGGGAGTTGTCGAGATGGATCACGGTGGTGATTATGCTTCGGAGTATTCTGGTGGCGACGTCCAATCTACGGCGGTATCTGTCGCTGATCGTCGCCCGGTATTAGAACCTGTTGGTGGTGGTGGTGGTGGATTGGGTGCCGATCACGGCCGTGGAGGAGATTTCTTCGATGAGGATGATGCTAGCCCCACGGCACCTGAGTATAGAACCAATAGGGGCACACAGGCTGGTTACTCTCAGGGAGGTGCTTGGGAGCGGATTCGACAACAGAATGCTTCCGCACCTGCTCAGTCTAGCCGTCAGGATACATCCGGCCAGCAGCCACAGTGGGACTCGTGGAGCCCCTCATCATCAGAGAGTGACAAGCAGCGGGAGCGGGAGCAAGCTCGTGCTGAATTTGAGCGATTATTGGACGCAGAAAGGAATATTGGACAAGAGTCGGCGGGCGAAGGGCGCAATAGAGGTTGGGGAAAGTGGAATTGATTGCCCGCTCATAGATTGACACAGTGTACTATACTAACTACCCTTGATTCCGCGATGCAGTAGCTTTCGAGTCTGGGTCACAGGCTCGTCAATGTATATTAACCCTATGTGGCATGTCTGCATTGTTCATGAACATCATATTATCATATAGCCCGATTATCACTAATAGCGGTAGACAACCAAGGAAATGAAAGCATTGTGAGAGTGATGGAAGCCTGTGCATGATGGAGTAACAGGAACCGCCTCAATCCCATATACAAAGGGACTTTTCCTTGTCCTTGCGGACCCGATCTGAAGAAGAAGAGGAATACGCGGGAATAAGCAAAAATCTAAGACAGACACACAGAAGTACACTGTGTATTACTCAGAGGACAACAGTTTGTCATAATGTCAGGAAGGGTATACATCCAACAACCGCATAATGCCCTGAACGAATCATAGCAGGGTAGAACAGTAGATAAAAGGAAATGTCGTTAGTCATGAAGGCCCGAGAAGCAGACCACGTCTAGAAAATGGAATGCAAGCAGCAGAACAGGAAGGACATTGAAAACATAAACAAGCGAGGTAAAAAGGAAGAAAAGAATCGAAGCAAAGTGAAGACCAGTGGACAGTATCAATATGACCTAAATGCGATTGTCGGCGACCGGTATACTTTCATACGGAAAATGCGTTTCAACCCAACTGTCAGGTGCCCGACTAACGCTGCCCATACGAGCCAGGTTGCGTATCTTACTGGAGAAGCTTTCGTTCACGCTTTTGCCACGCCTGTGCTCAAAGGACAATCGGCGGCGATCTAAAGTCGGCTGCGTTTCCATGCACACCGCAGGTCCGGCTGTCATAGCGCGGGGCAGCAGCTTTCCCATGTTCTCATTGTCGATAGCAATGTCTATGGTTCCTGAAGACTCGCGTGGGGACGCACAATCCATCACAGGGGCAGGAGGTGGAGGAGGTGGGAGAGCGTTCAAGTGCTGCAGCTCGGGTAACATAGGAGGAGTTTCGTAATGTTTCAGCTCCATCGCGTTCTCGATTCCCTCCTCGATGCTGATATCCACTGGAGAGCCTCCATAGCTGTACCCGCCTTGCTCTCTCGAGCTCTCCCGGCGATGACCCATGTTCCGGGTTCTGCTGGTCGAACGGCTTCTCGGGAGACGTGGATTAAATCGCGGATGCATTGGTAGGTCGGATGGTACTGTCCCGGGTTGTTTTATTTCGGGCACTGGAACAGACATCGAGCGACCGATTCTCTCCGCGTCTGCCTGATACCTGGCATCACTCAGCAGAACAGTGCTATCTGGAATGTTTGGAACAGACGGAGCAGTCTCCTGGTTATACTTGGGGTGTCGCATAGCCTTGGGTGTTGTGGCAAGCCCAAATGGCCCGGACTGCGATGAGTTAGAGTCCGAGCTACTTCGGTATTCTGGAGATGCTTTGCTCGATGAAACTCTCCGCCGACCAGGTGTGCGCGGGCCAAAAGAATTCACAGAAAATGGTGGGCTTTCTGGGATGTTGCGACAATGTTGCAATTCTCCCGGAAAGGGTATGTTGGGCGCGGATGGGTTCCGTGCGAGTGAGAGTCGTCTTGCCTCCAGTTCTGCCGCTGCTAGCTCCTTCCTTCTGTGTTCGGATAGCCCAATGTGGGGTACAGCGGGAGGTACAGTGGCGGAGTGAATGGCCCGGCTCTCCTCAGTCGACATATCCTGGTCGCTTTGAGGTCCTATCTCGACGACAAGACCTCGGGTATTTGTACCCATGTCATACTGTTCGTGTTCCGTCCCCATCTTGAACTCAGGTTCATGGCGACTCCGGGATCTCGCCCTTAGCTCTACTTTCCCTTTCTCCGGAAGTCGGCTGCTACTTCGCTGCTGAGACCTTCGTTCTCTATCACTAGCCACTAGCCTAAAAGCATCGTCGGTAGTAGACGTGGGTAATGGAGGCGAAGGCGATCTATCGTAGGAGCCCTTTCTGTCAGCACTGCGACCACGGTCATGTTTCTCGGTGCCGACTCGATTAGCTGTATGACGACTAGATGAACGATTGTTCCGACGTTCGGAAGAGTTCCGAGAACGTGGTTTCCTAGCCCTGCTTGCACTACGTGTCTTTGAACGCTGTTTCGTCCGACGAGTATCGTCGTTCTCCTGAGCGGCATGGTGGCGGGCTATCTCTTCGTGGGACATCGGGACGGGTGAGGAAGGAGACCGCTTGGCGGGCGGGATATACCTCTTCTCGTGTCTCCCTCGTGCGTGCTGGGACGTGTTCCTAGGGTGGTGTCGTTTTTCTGATGTCTGGCTGGCCGTTTCATCTGTAGTTCGCCGTCCCACGCCATTGGAGAGATATTTGTGATGTTTCTTTGAGTGATAGTTCGCCTCTTCAAGGCTGCTAATGTATTGCTCAATACTCCGCCCACTAACACTTGGGCTCTTCGCAGAGCTGAAACTATTAAATGTTGATGCTGGGCTTCTAAAATCTCCATTATCCCATTGCTCAGCTGCATCAGTACCAGAGTATACAGCAGGGTGCAAATGAAGCTGCAGTCCATCGGGCTTCCTATCTCTAGACCCATTGCGACTGTCAGATCGCACTTTCAGAGCATCAAAAAGCCCGACTGCTGGAGACGGCATTCCCTTGATTCCTGCAAACTTGTCTGAACTTGCTTGTACTGCAGTTTGCGGACTTGGTTTGAACGCGTCATCTGGATCGTACGTAGCAGAAGGCAGTAAGCCAATCTGATCTTCTTTCTCATCACCAGGCTGATCCTCTTGGTCATCGTTTTCCGAGGTTGAGCCATAATCAACGAGCTTCTTGGAAACGCTGGATGGAAAGGTCGGTGGTTGCACGTCGACGGGTGTTTCCCCGATGGAAGGCAAGCGCCCTCTGCTAAAGGCGGGAGAATTTGTTCGGGAGCTCATAGCATTGTTGAGACTCTGGATGTTATTCAATTTGTATGACCCAAAGCCTCCAGGTGACAACGCTGAGTCGGCTACAGCAGATTCAGCAATGGGCGTAACTCCAGGCGCATTCGTAGGTGTCCTATCATCTGACTTTAAACCGGGGAATCGAAACCTCTGGTTTGGTTGCGAGTCAAACGATGTGATGAGCTTGAGGGCTGGAATCTTAGCCTGTCGGATATTGGAAGGCTTTGTCTGAGAGCTTGGTGGTAGAAGACTTGCCGGATTGGCATATGGAGGTTCCGGAGAGGTGACGGGCGATTTCCCCGACATCATCTCGGCAAAGGAGGCAGCCTGCTGTGCGGCCGGAGAGGTCCAAGGCCCCGAAGGCTCCACCCCTGTACACATAAAGCAGCGTATTGCTAGCTGCTGTTGGGAGTGTGAGACGACATGCTCCCCCCAGCGGCGAACGAGATATGATTGACGTTGCCAATCTGTGGGGGTTACCAGGCACGCCATCAGGATAGCTTCCATATAGTAGCTCTGGGAGACGTAAACTTCAATAGCATCGTTCTTATCGCCAAGCCCCAGCAGAATTGTAGCCGCAGTGTGCACGTCACTAACTTCGAGAAGCTTCTGAGCGAATGCCTGTCCGACCTTGTTGGCTTGTGATTCACCACTCATCTGGCTGAAAGCAAGAAGCATCCAATCTGCTGTCGAGGCTGGGCCTGCGCTAAGCATAGACACCATTTCGTCCGTGTCGGATTCCCCTAGCCACTGGGCGAGTAGAATAGCGCTTGGAGTACCCGGTGTGTGGCGGCTAACTAGGACAGGAGTTAGTAGAGATAGCCAGACAGGGATAACAAAACATTTCGTACGCTCGTCGTTAATTAATCCATCAATATCATCTTCCCAACCAAAGACCACGCTCAGCATTTGACGACGGAGATCGTCTGGCGTCAGATGCGACTCATCCAGGGGTTGTTGACAGCTGTATGGCACATCGTTGAGTCGTTCACGTGTGAAAGGAAACAGATCCATGGGCTTATCGGCTGGGCTGGGATGGACCTCGTTTCGCAAACGAGAGCCGGCACGGGAGCTTTTCATAGATGACATGGATACGGAAGAAGCATAGGCATAAGATGCGCCAGATGCCTGAGGGGTGTCTCTACCACTAGCGGAGGTGAGCGAAAAAGATGTAGCGGTGTGACCCGATCTACTTGGGGATGAAAATGGGGCCATCCGGTACTTCCCCGAGGATGCCTTTGAACTCACGGTGTCTGCGTGACTTCGAGAGGAGACTGGGCTAGTTAGCTCGGCACGCTGTTGACGTACAGCCTCGATTCCACTCGGATCAAACGGAACTCGTCTTGTGCCGTACATGGCGCCAGATTCCTTCATCTCCGGTGGGTCCTGTAACATGCGTGCTGACGCACCCCGGGCTCTAGTTTCCTCTGATGTTGGTAAGGCTCCGCCCGGAAGATGTTGTACATTAGCGACTAATCCCGGATTCTCAAGATCATACTGCTGCACAGTGTGGTGAGGCCCTAGTGTAAACAATGTGGCTGTTGGCCCGTAATTGGCGAACCCACGAGGATTATCAATCGTCGGAACTGGCTCCGAAGTGACGTGTTTAGTGCGGACATCCCAGGCCCATGTCTCCCTAGCAGCAGTTAGTGATTGGCACCACAAAGTGGGCAGTACCAAGATTATAGGGTTATCTTACCCATCGAGATACTGAACGATTCTTCCATTCTTCGACCAGGCCATCCACTTAGGCTCAGAGGATGAAGACGTATCTGACCTCTTCAGAACCCTGATTACCCGTGGCGCATCTTTACCAGCTGGCTTAGCCACACTCCACACCCTCAGATCACCATTTGCGGAGAGGGTAGCAAGCATGTCCGACTTTTGCTTTGACGATGATGCATGCCATGCCAGTGAGACAATCCGGGATGGCCCGCGGGAGGTGCTCATTGTATGCAATATGGTAAACGTCGGGTGAAGAGTGGTTATTAGAATTGATCCATTCTGGTAGCTAATTGCTTGTCAGTATCGTGTTGGCGTAACTCTTCAATACCTTAACTGGTCAGAATGAGGAAATAGATGCATACCCAATGGCGTAAGTTCGACAATCTGATGACGGCGCCAAAGCCGTGATAGGGTCGAAGATGGTCCGACAAGAGATATGCTCCGATGTCGATGGTTCAAACAAGATCACGTCTCCCTTTACACTTCCTACAGTCACATCAGCCCCGGCACTAAGCGTCACATGGAGCTAAGATAGAAGTACCAAACGCCACGTTGCCATTGCGCATCCAAGCGGCCACTTTGAGCTCCTCGAAGGATGCGAACCTTGCGATCACTGACCCCGTAAATAAATCCCAGACAATTGCCGCCTGACTAACATCATAGCTCACGACCAGTCTCCCTGCGCCGCGCTCACTGACATTGTCTACCGATATAAATCCAATATCGTCGGTATGGCTTTCGAAGCGTCGCTCGACGGCCAAAGTATCGTGATGGAGGCATACAATGGCTGAGCCTTCAGCATACAGGAATAGGGAGGCCGTCGAGGCGCACGGCACGAAAGTAAAATCAGGCGTTACAGCTTCCGACGTAATCGGCGGCGCCAATGCCTTCATCCTCGTGGGTCGTGAATCCGGAACCGTGGCTGCGCTCCATGACAATTCGACCATGCTTCTGGTTGCACGGGCACCGAGTGTATTTGATCCTGAAGATATTCAATGGGTTCAGTAATCCCGTTTCACGATTGAAATCCCACCCGATCCCGAATAGCACTGGGTGTTCCAGCATGCAGAACAATTACCTCGTCACCTGTTCGCTATGGCTTTGCGATAACTGTCTTCACAGCTGCAAGTGCCTAGAGTGAGGACAGCACACAGTCCACCGGGGCGTTGACGAGCGTCCGACTGAATACATAAGCGGAGTAGGGATAGAACTGTGTAAAAGAAGCCAGAAGGCCGGAGAGGACCCGAGCAGCGGTCAGTGATGACGGAGGGGGTGCAGGATT
Organism: Aspergillus bombycis; assembly: GCF_001792695.1. Taxonomy (NCBI): domain Eukaryota; kingdom Fungi; phylum Ascomycota; class Eurotiomycetes; order Eurotiales; family Aspergillaceae; genus Aspergillus; species Aspergillus bombycis. Next base: position 399,430 of record NW_019170015.1, on the reverse strand, counting down.
AAGAATCTGGTACCGGTACGGTACTCTGAAAATTTTCTAAATTGGGGCAACAAGCGAATGCACCAATATGCAGGTGGAAAAAACAACGGAGATGCAGCAGATGTACCAGGGAACCCTCGCGCTAACCAGAAATCCACGTTGGGGGCATATGAGAGGGAGGGGAAAGATTAAGAAAAGAACTAGAGCGGAGGCGGGGAGGGGGTATGAATAGGGAGACGATCGGAGGGACAGGGGGGATATTAATTCTTGGTAACAGATACTGCTTCCAAGACGCACATTTCTCGAGCTCCTATGATTTCCCCTGATAGCGCCAGCCTCTCTCTCAAGTTCATGGCGATCGTACCCCGTGCAGACCACCCACAGACTCTGACAACATGAGACGTCTTGCGAGACGACGGCCACGGACGATCAAAATCTCCAGCCATCAAGCAATTGGAGCTCGCGCCAAGGTGGATTGACGGGCGCTTCCAGTAACCAGGATGCCAGCCAACGAGCAGGGGTGAACAGTCCAGAGATCTGATTAGTAGGAGAAGACCGATAGGACCCATCGATGGCTCGGCCGCACGCGCACCAACGAGCGTGCAGGGACGCAACCTGATAATGGCATTGGCCGACGTTTGGCAGCCCATCTCCCCATACATAGCCGGGAGCTCTAGATAAAAGTTCCCCCCGATCGAGACTAGGTTAATTAGTACCTCATTCGAGCACCGGTCAGTGATCACGATCAAGTCCAATCCCACCGCATGATCCGAGGACATCGACACTGCGCAAGGTTTGGGGCTAATTGAGACGGCAGCGAGGGTGCGGCCAATTGACGGTACTGGGATGCACTGGGCGGGAAATGAAGTCAGACGAGAAGCGTTAGTGGTACCACTTTGGTCAATCATTAGTATGGGTCATATTCATAAATAGATAAGAGGCAACTGCATGAGAGTTAGTGCTAACAGTTTAGTTGCGTAGTACGAAGAGTAGGTTGAGTAGTAGTAGCAGTACTAGTTGATGAAGGTATGGGACAAAAGCGGGGGTTGAAGGGTAGAGAAGAAACAGTGGTAGTGATGGACACTGGTAGTATTTTGCTGCAGCGGCGGCAAGGTAAGGTGATCCCAGGTGATGCAGCGGCCCTGATTGGCCTCCAACCTGCAGGCGGGCGTTTCTTCACACTGCAGCCCTCGTCACCTCCGCCCACCAATCACCGTCCGCAACTCCACCTCAAGTGACCTCCTCGGCGCGTAAATCCGTCGTGTCCAGGACGATAAATCATCCTCACTGGATTGTTGCCTGTCGCTCCATTTCTCTCGAAGGATTGGTGGGATTGGTGCTAATTTACTTCTTCCAACGGGCAATCGCGGGAACACCAAATCATATCTTCTAAAAAGCCTACACAATCTCCACTGCCAATACTATCACCGGTACATGGCTGTGATATTCGACACAGAGCCTCGTGGAGGCACCGGAGAAGTGCACCTTTTCGGTTTTATAAAGCCCTGGGCGGGAAAAGAAAAGATGGAGATCAGTGCCACAGATCTGCCTCTTACATTTCTTCTAGTGCGGTTGATTGGTTGACCTGCTGCATCTTGGCACAATGACACTCAGATCAGTTTCAAAACAACCGATAGCTTCTGAACTTCAACATAGCAACCCTCCCAGACATTAATTTGGTGCCAAGGCCAGGGAGACCTTATCTGCCGATACACCATCACCGTGACTGTGATACAACTAGGCATTAAAGCCGACCATGTAGGACATGCCCTAATTCAGGCGGCTGCTGTCGCACTGTTCCGCGTCGATCGAACATATAACTCAAACAATAGCGACAATGATTTGGAAAATAGAAAGTCAAAAGACCGAGGATATACGGACAGTGGGCTAATACCGGTATGGCGCATGCTAGATAGTCGTTACCCCTCGAGGTGATCTGATCTCGGATGCAATGTGATGTGATCAACAAACGGCATTGTGATGGCGGAATACTTCGCTTCGCTCCTGCGGGTAACAATCACGATTCCAAAAACCAAGGACCGCTTCGATGGTGAGAAAGGATCATTGTACAATGTGATATGGCACAGAGATTGATGATCTGTATCCACTGCCATTGAGGTAACCGAACCATAGGAGCTTCTGGTTCTCTCCTCTTGAACCTTCCGACGAAAGTCAAATTAATCACTTTCACGAACACGGAATAGTGTGACCCTGGAAACAACCCTAATAAATTGAGTCTTGCGAAGCTCCGTTCGAGTAACAGGGGTCTGGACCTTGACCGCCATCTCAAGTGCACCTCAAGAGCACGTTCGCGATAACATTGCAAAAGTACGGGAAGATTTTAGAGTGAGCCGGCTGGTGCTGTAGTTTTCTTGGCCGGTGGACCTTCCCCGGATTGCCTTATTCTAGATATATGCGTGGTCCATTACTCACAGCCTCACATGGCTACCATAATGGCTGCTACGTGATAGGTGGAGAGCCAGACCATAGACCAACCTTCTTTCTGGATAGTAATGTTCAGCATTGTATTTCCAATGTCTGAATTATACTAAAGGGTTCGACTTACATAATTATACTCAGGTAAGGGCTGTTGTGGAAACGCAGTTGCACTTGGAAGCCGGACAGCTGTGCGACGGCCCTGATGAGTTACTGTTCACCATGCAACAGCTCACAGCTTCAAGGGTTACCCGGTTTGGCTGACACTTTGCTCTCTGTTGAAACTGCGCTAATCATAGACAAATCGTATAAGCCCACGGCAGTTCAAGTCACCCTCAAGCCGTTGCACCATTTTACTAGCTGTAGTTCGAATACACGATATTTTCACACCAGGGCCGATTTGTAAGCCTTGTTCTATCTATCATCCCATAGTATGATCCTCAGCCACTGCATTTGTTACAATGGCCATGGATACATGCTCAATCGGAACTAGCGTAAGACATGCCGTATACTGCCTTGGTGGGAATAAAGGAAAGGAAAGTGTGCACAATCACAATGCTTCTTTTTTAAAACTTCGGAGTCTAGCCTGGTGAGACTTCACAAATGTCAATTTTTGTTGGCCTTCACAGCTGTAATGGCGCCTCGACCTAGTTGGCAATTGAGCAATCGCCGCTTTTATGGTATGGAATTGGGCTCAATAACACAACCGGTGAACGTAAATATAAAGGGATGGGCTGTGTCAGTCCAATGTTCTCAATAGCATCTATTTTTATTGTTAAAGTATACCTATTTCTCTATAAGAATCATATAAAAGGCGCCATTCGCCATTGACTCTAAGGCAACTTGACAGTTTAAACTTGGCCCTCATTCGTTGACTGCCAATCACGAGAGCAGCCACAATACTAGCCAAATGGGAGTGCCCTGTTATACTTCTACAAGTATATGCCTAAGAAGTTCGTATCTTCCATAAAGACCTTGGAGTTGCGATCTTCGATGGGTTCACGCCTCTTCAGCCTTTTCCCTTCCACCTTGAACAACAGTGAAAACTCCCGTATTTCTTTCACAGTTGGTACAACCCTTCCGAAAAGATTGGACTTGAATATATCGCCACATACCACATAACACTCCAAGACTTCCTGTCTTGGCTGCTGTACTTTTGGGGACATGTGTGTCAACTATTGAGAGTCAATAGAGCTCAATACATATAGAAATGAAAATTGGAATGGATTCAGATTCATTGTCATTGCTGTTGTAGTATCTAAAGGGAAAGAAATTAAGGGACATGATGGATACGGTCAAGAATAGTTCCAAAGAAGTCAGCCGCTCTGCAGTATCCTTTCATAGAGCCTCTCCATGGCCCCTCGATCATTCGCCAGGGACTACTAGGACCAATGGGTAACCAAACTAAAAGCAATGACTTTTCAAGTGCTCTCATACGTCCTGCGCTGTTGACAAATAAAACCCGGGTGAGCCCCAGGGTGAGCGGGCCATCCTGCGAGAATGTACTGTTCTACGATAAGGCAACCTTGAGCTGAAGATTGCGCCGGCTGTGGCGAGGATATTATTGCCCGGATAGCATTGCATGATAAGGTATATTTCTAGTGTGGTCAGGATGAAGGGAAGGGTGTGCCAGTCAGAAGCTGTATATCCTAGTGGATCACCACCTATGCAAAAGCCAAGATCACTGGAAATTCATCAAATATTGTCGTATCTCGAATCAAAATATATGCATTACGGACGCTTGATGCACATCAATATGTGGCAGAATAGAAATAGGCATGGGAAAAGAAGCATCGCAGAATGACAGCAATATCCAGGATATATGCGTGGCGCAGGCCTTGCCGCTTCCACCACCGGGCCAGGATTAAAGTTTCATCACTAGGAGAAAACAAGACCCTTATTTATATTACCAAATGTTGCAAAGTATAAATCGGAAAAGTAACTGGTGCGTGACACCCACGGCCGTTGATCGGACGCCTTTGGCAGCTCCTTTGCTCCTCGCTTGACGTAAGTGGATGTGAGATCCAGCATAGGCTTCTTGGCTAGCTGACCTTGATTCCCAAGAGTAGGAATAGCAGTTGAATAGCCCTTGCTTTCCATGTGCTTTAGGATCCTACCAACGAGCTGCATGGCGATGTCTGCCCCAAGCGTCCATGAAGCGTTCACGAAACCTACCACCAGTGCTGCGTTCGGGAGATCCTGGAGCATAAGGCCATTCCACGTGTACTTTGTGGAAGTGTCCAGTTTCTCTCCTTGGATGTATATAGGGATGCCACCGAAGAATTGCATTCGTAAACCAGTCGCCGTGACGATGACATCGGCGTCGAGTCGTTTTCCGGATGTCAACTGAATCCCACCTCCATCGACCATCTCAATCACCCCCGTCTCAACCTTCGCTTTCGTGGATCTTAAGGCATTGAAAAAGTCCCCGTCGGGACAGGCACACAGTCTTTGATCCCAGGGGTTGTAGCGAGGTACGAAATGGGGATCGAAAGGGACACCAAGGGGCAGTTGCGCCTTCATGCCCTTTTGAAGCATGGATCTCGCAGCATTTGGGAAAGCATGACAAAAGCGATAGAATATCTGGGGGACTACCAGATACCACAGCCGACGGACATAGTACAGCACTGACTTTGGTAATATCCTGGCCCAAATGGTGTTGAAACGATCATTAGGGACGGAGGCAAGATAGGTAGGACTGCGCTGCAACATCGTTACGGATTCGGAGTCCTCTGCGAGTGACGGTATAAGTGTCACTGCGGTCGCACCACTGCCGATGACTATAATCCTTTTGCCTAGGGCATCGAATTTGTCGGGCCAGAACTGGGGGTGGATCACTTCGCCTTGGAAGTTCTGCAGCCCCGGAATTGTGGCTTCCAAGGGGTTGTGGTAATCGTAGTAGCCGGTCGCAATTATTATAAAACGAGCGCTTAGTGTTTCTGAAGTCCCCCCGCTTTCTACATCGAGGTTCCACTCATGACCGTCCCATCTGGCTGCATGTACTCGATGGTTGAGGCGGATATGCTGCTTGATGCCATACGCAATAGCCGCATCCTCTAGGTACCTCAAGATGTCCGCCCCTTCTGCGATGGGGTTGGATTGATTCCATGGGAACCACTTGAAGCCAAAGGTGTACAGGTCCGAGTCTGATCGAATGCCAGGATAGCGGACAAGATCCCACGTGCCCCCGATGTTGTTCCGGGCCTCCAGGATGGCGAAGCGGTAGTTAGGGAAGTCCGTCTGGAGACGATAGGCGGCATTAATGCCAGAGATCCCGGCTCCGACAATGAGGACATCAAACGAAGTTGATAACATCTTGAAGAAACGTTGGTGTTTAAGCCGAATGATTGTAGAATGTGGGTAAATTTCATACGATAGAGTAGGAATATATAGACATGCGGGGACCAGCAAGGAACTACAGTCAGGGAGGTAAAAATATACCCCCCTTGCCTGGCCCATTTTCCATTCCGAGGCCAATTACAAAATCTTCGGTTAACCCCATGATGGTCACGCATAATGAATTCTGTCCTCCTCACACACACTCTCCCTCTCTCGTTATTGGCGTGGTGCCGTTGAGATGGCTCCGTGATTCCCCAGAGTGGTAAAAACCCTCCGCCTGGGCTCCACAGCCACAAGCGAAACGTCGAGATTTAACTTCCTAGGTGTTGATAAATAAGCAAAACCTTGCGAAGGTTTACCCTAAGTTTGGCTCAGTAGTTCCAGGTTTCTTTGGGAGAAAGGTTGGAGTAGTGAGCCCTGCAAGAGCTATAAAAAGGCCAACAGCGACCGTCACCATCGCTCTGCATCACAGGAACCAACGCTATCGCCGATCAAATCATGAATATGTCTGCCAATCATCTACTACAGCTTTGCTTGGACAAGGCTCAAGCCCTTTTTTCCCAACTGCCGCCCAATGCTCAGGACTATCTGTCCCGTCCATTTGTACACAAGGCGATCGCATTTCTGACTGCTATTCAGTCGCTGAGGGTTGTCAACAGATATCTATCCCAAAGGGAGCAGAACAACTGGGTCCACGCGCGCCCTTGGAATGCGTCTAAGGAGTTGGTACTGCTTACAGGAGGAAGCAGTGGAATCGGAAAGCAGATCATGCAGGACTTGTCCAAGCTTAAAGTTAAGATTATCATTTTTGATATTCAGGAGCCCAAGTTCCCCTTGCGTGAGTGATCGTCAGCCACGGGTATCCCCGAGCACTCGCTAACATACAGGGTAGCATCGAATGTGTTTTTCTACAAGGTCGATCTTACATCCTCTGCCGCAATCAAAGAGACGGCTACAGCGGTCCGAAGGGATCATGGTCATCCGACAATTCTGATCAACAACGCCGGTGTTGGCTTCGGGGGAACCGTCCTGGACGAACCGGAAGAAAAGATACGCCTGACCGTTGAGGTCAACGCTCTATCACATTTCTGGACTGTGAAGGAATTCTTGCCTAGTATGATCAAGAATGACCATGGTCATATCGTGAACATCGCCAGCTTGGCCAGCTTTATAGCCCTGGGAGAAATGGCCGACTACGCTTGTTCGAAAGCTGGGGCGCTTGCATTCCACGAAAGTTTGACCCAGGAGATCAAGCACTGGTATGGTTCAAGAAGGGTGCGCACAAGGTATTTTCCTACCCCCAGTATATCTGATGCAAAGCAGCCAGTCTCTAATAAGGGCCACGTAGTATCATCCACCCGTTATGGGTTCAGACACCCATGATCAGTGACCTCACCCAACACCGCTCACAGTTTGGACAGCCCATTATGACACCTGAGAAGGTCTCCCAAGCCGTGGTGAAGCAGCTTGTAAACGGAAATGGGGGCCAGGTCGTTCTTCCCTCGTCTCACAGCTTTGCTTCCATGCTCCGCGGGCTTCCGAACTGGATTCAGGAACGCTTGCGAGATAATGCCTCTCAAAGTTTCGTCAATTTGCGGCGGCTGGAGCAGAAGCTGGCGGACTCGTAAAGTTGGCAAGGTGCCATGAGTTGATTGGACTTGGAGATGTGTTTCACCGGTTGTTCATGATGTCGATGTTACTAGTACTAGTAGATACTACTAGTAGCAGGAACCCATACATGGGGGCAAGTAAATCAATGCTCTGATTTTATTGGCGGTCTCCGCATTACGCTATCCCATAAATCGAAAAAACCCTCCGCCAGTGGGGATGATCGTCTGTCGCCACTTCATAGACCCATATGTGTCGCCATTGTCAGGAGTCAGGACTCAGACTAAGAAAGAGTGGAGACTGCCAAGCCTTTCCGTGTCTTCCTCGTATCCTTTTGGATCACGGACCAGCCCTCGGCAAGTCGGTCCCTTAAATGAGAACTAGACTCCCCTCCCTCGCTCCACTCCGCCCTTACAGAGCCCAATAGTGATCGGGAAGGATTCTCACGATGCAGAAAAAAGCTTGCGATCAATGTTACAATAGAAAGAAAAGATGTTTGATACACCCGGCTTCCTCCATATGCGTCCGATGTGAGAAATCATCTCTTGCCTGCACCGTCTCCCGGCAGCAACTACGTGGAGGGCGCCCGCCGAAACGAGGGCTTCCTGGGGTAGCGAAAGAGTCGCTCGCCGTATGGGACTATGCCCTATCGGAGGGTAGCCCACAGGAGGAAGCTCGGGAGGAACTCCAGCTCGTAATCAAGTCGAGCTCAGCCAAGGAGCCAGGCGAGCGGTCTCCGGGCTCCACTGAGTCGGGCTTCCCTCAGCACCTAGAGGTTGTGGACTTCTATCTTCTACATGATGTCTATATGTTTGGATTCACGTTTGCAGAGGACTTCCAACGAGCTCTGGAATACTGCCACCGTCATTCCCCGGACCTGTTGGATGAAATCTTCACTGCTATCACTAGTGTTCTCTCGTGGGCCCGTTTTGGCTTGCTCACCGCCGATCAAGTTGATGTGAGAAGCGGTGCGGCTTCCATAGGGAAGCTCAGAAACGCCGTCATTGCGTAGACTCATGACGCACTCGCTGTTCTCATGTTGGGGCAGGCATTAGCTGCGTTTGATTCCCTGGTCACATCCACAGGCGCAATCTCAATTCTCCGATGCTCTTTGTCCCTTGTGCACCCATGGTATCCCGATATTGCTGGCAACCGATTTCTAGAAACCATCGCGATCGCACCCATCTTGTGGGACACCGTATGGTGCTTGCTGCATCGTCAGGTCCCGGTGATCCGACCGCTGTTCAACCGTGCCGGAATCATTGACCGAGTGGCAGGTCTCTGTACATCGCTTCTGCCGATACTGTATGATCTGTGTGTCGTTAGCAAGCGCCTGACAAACGAATCTGCCCAAGAAACGACGCTTGAAGAGGTTGAACACCAGATCCAGAGCTGGTCCCCCGATAACACTGGTCTCTGTTTGGACGCGTACAGTGACCTGGAGATCTTATCAATGCGCACACAGGCAATGATGTATCGAACCGCTGGTCTCCTTCTCATCCATCGACTCCGGCATTCACTGACCGTTGAGGATGCGGCTGCAACTGCCCTTGCCAGTGATATTCTTGAAGCTAGAAGTCGATTCTTTGCGGATGCTGGAACCAGTGCTAAGTTGCAAAATACCTCTTTTCCACTGTTCCTTGCCCTTTTAGAAATTCCTATCTCGCTAGAAGGCTTCTGGGAGAGCTCGACGTGGCTGCGTACTCGACCAGCCTGTGTGGATCGTTTGTTTGTCTTGAACCGTTACTACTGGGCTCAACGGCACTCAGGATTCAATGGTTCACTCTTTGAGCTGATAGAAAGCGGACCTGAATTTGTTCCAATTCCATGAAGCCCCGCCGTCGTGATCTGTGCCAAACCATGATTCCGTCTTGTGCCCTACCAATTGGCTCGAGGCATCCAGACCCAAACATCTCCGCTCACATCTCCCTTCGTGCCTTGTACAAAACAAACATATCTAGTTTTCTCAGAACCAGATCGTTTCGACAGTAGCTCACCTACCACCTCGATGGTCAACAGGCACAGGGACACTATATGCCTTTCTAAGGCCATTATCACCACGGGAGCATTACGTACGCACGCCATATACCACGTATCGTGTGGCGTGGCAGTCCTTCGAGTTTGGCCTTCATTGTCCTTTACGGCGGGTCATAATCTTCTGAAATTCGTGCCTTGAACGTCCTCGAGGGCTCGCCAGTCCCTGTGCCACAGTCGGTCCTGTCTATGAAGGATGTAGCTTAGTATGCTTAAAGCACCACAAGATAACGTTTAAGCTTGTGAAAAAGGCTTGAAGAGCTTCTACATACCACCAGAGGGCCTAAAGGAAATGATCAAGCAGCACTGCGTATTTAGCAGGCCAACCAACGATGCAGGGGCTAAGCTCATCTAGGAGCCATTATGGCCGTTGAACGGGCACCCTCTTCTAGATACCTGCAAGTATGCGAATACGAAAGACTTGGCGCCACAGCTCTCTGGACCAACCGGCCGTTTCAAAAAGATGTTGGCACGTGGCAGATAAGGTACAAAGATACTAGTATTACATACATCATTTGAAGTTCACATCAAACGACCTTACTGCCAGTGGTGAGTCGTGACTTGATGCAGGTCTGTAATCCACTAGTAAATTTACACACTGTAAATTACCGTCAGTATCTGTAAGGGCTTATTCAGTGTACAATTAACTTATCAGTGTCCCCGCGGAGCTTAGGATTATATTGATAATTGTAGCTTTAGAGAAGATTGTAATCCCCCGTTAGTTACAAGCCGAATTCGTCCTTACAACTAGTACGTAGTAGGGAAAGTCACATGACCGGTTGTGCGGCAACATGAGCCGCCGTCACTGGCGTGTTTCTCACATTCTCAACTCTTTTATATTGCTCATCCCTCATTCGTCCGACTAGGACCTAATCTCCAATAACGGTAGCGACGATGGAGAATCAAAAGTCCCTTCCCATTGATAGAGCCGACGCTGAAACATGGAATCGTGATCTGATGGAAGCCTTTCGCCAGGCGCTGGAGAAGAACCCCGCGGCAGACCTTCTATCTGTTGTCGGGGAGAGATATGTTGCTGCGCATCGTGTTGGTCAATACGCGGGACTCTCTGAGGCCAGTCGGCTTAACTTCAAAACCGTTTATCGTCTTCAAGATAAGGTACTTTCCCGGCCCGAAATCAACTTGCGCGATACTTTTCCCGCGGACTACGATCGCCGGTACAGATGGGCCAAGCCGAAGGAAGAAGACAAGTCCAAATCCCTAGAAAGTTCCCCACCAACACAGCAGCCAGAACAGCCGCGCGACTGGCTTCGCGAAAGGCTTGAAGTTGTAAACACCGCTAGCATTATCTACCCACTATCTGCCCAAGCGTCGGCGCTCTTCAATCAACATGTTGCAACGGATGGTTGTACTGAAAAAGCATCCCTTCCAGTAGCTCTGAAAGACCTGATCTTGAAGTCCGACAGACTTTTCGAACTAAGTATTAGAACCGGTGCTGTTGTTAGGTGCAGTGACGACCTTGTTATCAAGATCTTTCCCAGTAGTCGAGATCTTACTGAATACCACAATCTTCAGTATCTCGCTGAAAATGCCCCCGAATTACCAATTCCTAAGCCTCATGGTCTCATTATGCTTGGTAGTATCGGTGCCATGTTTATGTCATATGTTCCGGGGATCGCCTTGCACCAGGTATGGTCGCGCTTATCCCATGAAGGGAAGCTATCCATACAGAAACAGCTGCACGATATATTCTCTCGCCTCAGAAGCCTACACCAGGAAGACGGAACTGAACTTGGGGGCGTACGCGGGGAAGGAGTCAAAGACTACCGTATTATGGAAACCGCCGCGTACAAAGGCATAACCACAGCCAGGGGTTTTGACGAGCTGCAGTTCTCGGCAAAGCATCGTGCCAGTCCTTCCTATGTCAAGTTACTTAGGTCTTTCTTGGATGAAGACAACAAATCCCTACAAGGGTCCGTGTTTACCCACGGCGATTTGAAAAAGTCCAACATCATGGTGCAAGAAGGTTCAGGAAATGCCGATTTGTATGAGGTCACCGGGGTTATTGACTGGGAGGACAGCGGTTTCTATCCTGAGTACTACGAGTCCACCACGTTGTCTAATGCACAAAGCATCATGTCTGATGACGATTGGTACCTCTACGCACCACACTGCATCTCCCCCTTACGGTTTCCTGTACGCTGGCTAGTTGACCGACTCTGGGGCAATCTTTTATGGAGCTGGAGGACTGACATAGTGCGATGAAATTGCGGAACGCCTGCCTCAATTGACCAAAATACAGAGCCTTTAACAAGATATACGATAGCCATTTAAACAACCTCGCGAAAGTTCTTCCCACTTAATCTCCGACTTTCAGTAACAATAGTTGTTCTATCCCAAACTTTACGGCCACGACTCGCGTTTCGCAGCGACCGCCTCCTTGTTGCTAACATAGCCAGCATCCTTTGCATCGATAATCAATACATCCTCAAGCTTGTCCAAGATATCGAGGACATAATCCTGGCAGCTCCAATCTGCCAAGTCGTTGCGGATGGGGGTAGCGTATGCAATGTTTTTGAGGATCTCGATTTTGGTCGCATCAATTTGACAAAGAGGCAGAAGCTCGATAAGAGAATTCGAAATACGTGCGTCGGACGGCGTCCTGATATCGGGGAAATACTGCTGACGCGCACCGAGAACATGAATGATTGTCTTATCGGCGTCATTGTTGGCTTCAATGTAGAGGCTCCAGTGCATAATGCCAGGGTTGTCGTAGATAGCCACTGAAAGAGGAATTGTGGGCGCCATATTATCTCGATTTCGAAGACTGGTTCAGGAATGTAGAAAGCCAAGGCACGAAAACTAGCAAGGGTAGTTAGGGTTGGAACGATTTTTTCTTATGTGACAAATGATAGAAAAGGGCTCTAACGGGAGGGCTTGCTTTGATGTAGGTTGGAATATCTCGCTGTTCATACTGAAAGAAAAGAAGGTTGGGACAGCGCGAAGGCCGAATTTATACTTAGACCGCATGGCTATCTCCTTCCTATCGCCAGCTCAGAATAACTCGAGGCTGCGGGCTTGTGGCTGTGGAGCGCCGTCGGAAGCTCACGAGTAGCTCTCACTAGCAGCTAGTCAGGGTATTACGTTGAGCGAAACGCTTCCTAGGTTGGCGCCTGCGCCATGTTTGCGAAACCCCAATAGGGAGATGCCCCAGGATATTGGTAACCAGTGGATGTGCTCTAAATAAGCGACGGTCCGAACCTGCTGTTTAACGACAAATATAACTGTTTCTCCAGGCGCCCCTTGGTGGTGTAGGCTAGTTTCGAGATAGCCCACCGGCATGCAAGGCTGAAACCATGAGGGGCGCTTAGAGGGCCAGACCAATAGCTCAGGGAACCGAACTGGACTGGGTCCTCTATTGCCCCCCAGATGTACTTTTAGTCGGAGTCCACTGATTGGACATGAAGCAAGGTGTCTATTTTCGTCGAAACCCAGCTAGTCCTACGCAACGGATCCAAAATTTAAGGAATTACTAACATAGGCCACCATCGAGAACCCGATTATGATAGGGCAGGATCAACAAGAGGATACCATGATGCTAGAGTTATCAAGAGTGAGTATCAGACTACAATCAGGGCGTCGTAATATTAAAATAGAATATGTACACAGTTGGTATTCCCCAAATACTAGTCGAAGTGAGTCAAGACCCGACTACTTGCAATTTAATCAATACCCGCAGATATTGCTTTCTGTTCCTTGAAGCACGTTCTGTCGTCCTCTCGCATTGCCTGTGTATCGCAATCTTCTGTTAAGATTGATATTACATAGTAAGATAATGACCAAGTTGGATTATTATTTTAACATCACGATTAAAGAATTCGGAGTATCTCCTGTTAGTAGAATATCTTGAGTCCAAGATAAGAGCCTTGTATCAACTGATATTTTTGGGCGGAGTGGCATTGAGCAGGACATCTTCACTCTTCACTGAAGAAGAAATCCCCTCCCACTTCTCAGCCAACAACCCTCCGGCAAAAGGTTCGGCTCAGGAGATGGGTCACGACGACGTTGCAGTGAGTGACAACAGTGAACAGGGAGAGTCAACTATCCATGGCTCTACAGGTCCAACCCTGCCAGTATCATCCTCCAATCTTGCCCTCATCGACCTTTACCCTCCTATGATACTCAGTAATTTCACATACCTGCAAGTACGCATTGCCTCGACGTCCGACAACTTGATACAACACAAAGTGAACCAATACATCTTCCTAAAACAGGTCGTCCAGCGGGCCTTCGACTTTATCGAGAGAGACTGGAATAGACTCAGGAGTACCGTTGGATTGTCCTACTTTCCGGATATTGAGACTCTGATCATCAAAGCTCCTTCGAATGAGACTGAGAAGGCCAACGGCTAGTAACAAGGAAGGTGACTCGACTTGCATAAATGATCTCCTTAAACCTGGGGGATGGCCGTTGCTAGTCCTTTAAGCCGGGCTATCCGAGTCAATGCCCCGCCTACGAGCGGACGCTGCGTGATAGATCTCGAACTCCAGTAGTCAAATACATATCGTACCGCTGATCAAGATCTTAAAGACTACCCGGATTGTTGAACTCAAAAAATATGTTCCAATGTATATCACAGGGCCCCCAACTCGCTCGCGGCCTGGACCAGAATACACGCCACGTAAGGTTGCCACGATCAGAGGGTTGATCCTCCAACGGTTCAGGGCGCCCCGTTACTCCTGGAGTTTGAGAAGGTTATTGGACGAGCCCCGAATTCTCCCCTCGAACATGATATGGTGTTTACGCTCACTGAACTTCTAAAATGGGGCCAATACATATTTGTCTAGTCTAGTGGAGAACTGTTGATGGTGTATCGTGGTGACACTTTTCTTGTCTTTCCGTTGTTTGAGGGAGGAGCAGGAGCTTGCTCGGGAACTCTGGCTCATTATGTGAAAGCTTAGAAGCTGAGACTGGTTTACCATAGCTAAAGCACTTCTTGACAGTTCATCGCAGCAGCCTCAGAGGTACCATCATGCAGGTCAGTCCTATTCTCAAGAGATAAGTGATACTCTTTACCATCTTCCTTCGTAAAAATGCCTTCATAGTCCCAACGCACTCCACATCTGAGCAGATCAGCCGTAGAGGTCGGCGGGGTAGTCGTATAGAGGATCATGCATATAATATTTATATTTCTTAGTTACGGAAAGGAAAGAAAGCAGGTAGGCAATGTATCGAAACCGCTTACTCCAGAATATAAAGAGTTTCGAAGGCTAGCAAGGAATTACAATCATTCTTGAGATTGATCTGATCTTTATCTACAAGGCAATGGCATATATGGTGTAAGTCCTCTCATCCTTGGTTTCTAGGTTAAAACTATTTCTCAAAAGTATTCTATTAAGAATGTTGCTCTAACCTCCACTACCCGATTTATCCCTGCTAGCGAGAGAAGATAACACAACCTGATAACCAATCAAGCGTGTATCAGATACGGTATACTCTTTTAAGTAACTAAGCATGGTGCTACTCTACAAGTCTCTAAACCGACCGAAGGTGCTCTAGATTTGATACCATATTAGGGTTTCTCAGGTGATATTGCTGTATTCACTGAGTGGCAACGACTTGATTCCTTAAGTCCCAGGGGCCAAGAACAAGTAACACCGGTTGTATCATATAATCACCCTCATTCCCATTAACTACCCCAGTCATACCAGACCCACACCTGATCGACGTTTTTGAGATAGAGTTCGATCCGGCCCTTGGTAGCGCTGATGTCCACATTAAGAACACAGCCATCCTTCAGGGAGGCATCCAAAACTCCAACTTTAATACCTGATGTAGTAGGTAAGAATATCAAAACAAATTCGCATGGGTTGACCCAACCCTCAAGCTATAAGATTGTTAGCTGGGCTGTCATACTTGGTTGTTTTTAACTTACCTGAAGAGTGCCATGCGCCCAGAGGACGTCCACGGCACGCCCCGCCTTAGATTGTTTAAGATTGGGTACCTTGAACTCGTCCGCATCAGTTTGTTCACCCGTTTGGGTGGCAGTGTAAGGCGATTTCTATTCATTGGCGTCTTCTTGGGTGATGTTGATTCCTGGAGCTATAGAGAATAGTTCTTTAGCAATGACACGCCTGTCTAAAACATATTGAATGTTTTTCATACCGGCAACGGGCGTGTGAGATTCGACTTCGTCCTCAGGGTCCATGGTTTCTGAAATGTCGGTGGCAGAGACGCTTTTTTGATTTCTTAATGAGGTTTCAATTTGGAGTTTTTTGCAAGTGTTGTGTTGAGAGAGGAAGGGGTTCTGATGGAAGATTGCCTGCTTTTATAATGCTTTGCCTCCCCCCCAACAGAATCCTGCATCTTCGAATCGGTACGTAAGAACAATGGAGTTACAATCATGGACCAGAAATGGACCTGCTGCCTGATATGCAAGAACGCTCATTTTGATCACATATTCACTCAAATAGAGGGGTATTATGCAGTGATACCCACATGAGGACTAGGTAGTTTGCTGTGTGGTACAGATAGGAAGAAAACAAGAAACTATATTGTCATGCAATACAATACGATGCCCAATGTGCCTGAACTCGAGGCTACCTCCAGCAGTGTCGAATATATATCTTATAGTAGATCTAACTTCCCTCAATCTTGATCAGCAATTCTCAAGAGTAGGTGTTCAAAGAGAAGATTCGATTAGCTACTATAATGCTATTAGAATACGATGTCTATCAACACGGCCTCCGAGTTGAGCTGCAATCATAGTGGTTGCTGTTTTCGTGACTCATCTTCTAGTAATGTGGGCTTCTCCCGCATGACCAGATCGAGCGCAACGAGACGGAGGTTTAAAAAGTATTTATAGCCAGCCATGAATCTGATCTACAACGATATATAGCTGGTTGGGGAAATAGCGGGAACTCTATGCCAGCGGTGACGTGGTATAAGATGAGATTCTGTTCAATCCCAAGATTCCCAACGCGACTCTAGCTTTTGTCAAGGATCTCGATTCTGATGTGATGACTTGTTGGTGCATGGTCTGGACTCTAGCGAAGCGAGGTCGCTTGATGGGAACGGGGTTAGGGACCCTATGGGCTAGTCGAGAAGTTTTCCACTTGATGTGATGAAGAGGTATTGTTTCCATCTTGTTGATGCTGCACCGACTACCTGACCGGTTTTCTCATTTCTAGAGGGGTTTGGTCGTATTAAATTCTCCTGACATACTGCCAAGATGGCATTTTGCTATTACGAGTATAGACGGATTGACAGATGTAAACATGTTTGAGGATTTGGTTGAATAGCTCCTTCGTCATGGTGGTAGATGGCTAGACCCGCGACAATGTCTAAGGCAATTGCCATGAAACGTCACATCCTGCGTGCTCCTTTCCGCTCTGTTCCATTGAATACAATTTTTGAATCAGACTGCACGCTTAGAAGCTAACCAAAGAAAATGTAAAGGTAATATGCACGAGAGCATCTGCAATGAGGAAACCCATGGGTTCCGCAACTCAGGACACAGAAGGGGTGCTATGGTTGAAGGTTAGCAATAGGCCCGAAAGGTACTAGCCAAACAATGCAAGGTGCGAGGGAACGTACAAAGGGAATGACGGCTTCGACACGATTCCAAGATCAATGATATTGATTTGTCTGCAGTCTTCCAGGATGGTCCGGCAACGGCTCCCATGTGCTAGTTCTGCTCAGTGGGGCTGTCGGAACAACGTCCATGAGCAAACCGATGGATGATGGTTGTGGAAAGAGCTGGCGAGGAATATAGATCACATTCGCCGCCCTCTTCAACATACGACCATGCCTGACATCCCTTGACTCTTTCACAGTACTCTCCGCAGGCTGTGGCGTTGAGCAATCCATACTTGAAGGTGATGGGTGCCCCATTAAATGAAGCAAACTCGTTATACGTCAGTTCCGAGAGACAGTCAGCCGATGCTGTCGCCAGAGTCAAAGAGTAGAAGATGGCTGCTAGGTGTAGAAGCGAAGTTGTGAACAACATTCTCGACACAGATAGTTTTTTGGGGGCTGTATTGGGGGAGTGTAAGAAGAACAAGGAACCGGATTGGGCAGAGGGGCACGAAGACCGTCGACAACTACGTAGGCCCTTGTCAAGTATGTTTTCAGATCCAACCTGCTACCCACTGCTAGCTAGCTAGAGCGTTGGAGAGGTAATCAACCCTTACTACGGCGGAACGAACAGAAATTAGATACTCAAACCAGTTCGCTACCCGCGTGGCTCCGGTGCAGCACCCGCTGGGGTTAAAATGTTTAGATCCATGGGTCTATCTTGTACTATTGGCAGGCACTAAATGCTACCCTGCTACCCTGCTACCCTGCTAGAGTTGAGGTTTCACTTCCATTTACCTCAGCAACTTGACTACGAGAATGGTTCCGGCGCCGGCTGGCTTGGCACCCCCCACATACTCCATATTCCGGTCAACCGTGGGAGATTAAAGTAAGCCTCCTTCCTGTACGAGCCAGCATCTTTTAACTGCTCTTGGTCTCATCACCTAGCTTGGGACTGAACAGGGATTATTAATGGATACTCTCAGCTCGCATTGCCGATAATATTCCGGTCTATTTCCAGATCCATACGAAAAGCAAAAGAAATGGCGACCGATCCATTCGGCCGACTTCCTTGGTTTGTCCTGCAAAAGATCCTATCAAACCTTCCTAATCTACCGGCGCTGCATAGCCTCTGCAAGGCGTCACCGGATATTGCGGGATTTTTACAGCAGAATAATGATCTTTTCGCCCGGATCGTGGATGCTATTATCGACAATCCGGTCCGCGAAAAGGGACTGGCACCACATGTTCAGGATATCATACGGCTCATTATCCTCGTCTGGACTCCAACGCAGGAACCAGATACGGATATTCTTGGCATTCTACATTACGCTCAAGAGCGTCGCCGTGAATGCCCTTCTAAGCTCAAGACAATATCTCCGTTAACACCCTCGGCAATTCTATACCGGCTCCTTCGCCTAACAGCTCGACTGCGATGCCTTATCCACGCATATTTCCATTCTATAATCAAAAAGTGCCTCCAGCTGCAGTTAGAGCATTTACCTCGCAAAACCTTATTTAAATCTACACGCCCGGTAGTTGATCTCAGCCGACGTCCCCAGGGTATTCCATACACCCCTGTTGATCTTGGCCCACCGACATGGGTTGAGGAGCAAAGGCTACTCAGTAGTTTCTTATGTATTGTTCTTTTTTACGAGCTGCGGAAAAAGCATGTTGGATGTTCTCTGGCCATCAAAGACAGTGAGACTATCCGCGCTTTGGTGGACAACAATGTGGAAATGTTTTGGAGGAAAGTCCTTTGGACGCGCTCTGCCGAAGGCCAGGAGGAGCAGATAGCAACTCTTATTCACTGGCTAGATCAACAGGCAGACGGACGTGAAGATATATATTCCTGGTTGCTATCTGCCAAGGCTTCAGAGGATTATGGCCTTTGTTGTGAATGCTATACAACTGTGATAACTGCGCAAATGCACGACGAAGATATCGACGATAATGACCTGAGCTCAAGGCGATCATCTAGGGGTATGCGGTGCTTATGGTCGTGTAAATATGATCCTAGATCACCCCTCAAAGGCCTTAATCTCTCATTTTTTCGTCCATATGGCCTTGTATTCTGGGATGGCGCCAGAATGGACGCCCTGGGCTTTCCAGATAGGGGTGTTACACACCGAATATGGTTCGCTTGGTCCTCTATATTCAACGCAGAGGATTGGGAGGAACTGCTGAGACGGCAGTCCGCTATTGTCGCAGGTGCTCAATTCCAAGACTAGGAAAGCAGATCTTTTGTACATTTACCTTGCTTCCCATGAAAACGTCCAAAGACCATGTCCAAAATACAAATACTTAGACTGCATTCACCGTAATCTACCGCATCGAGTACAAAATGCTGCGCTGAAATTGTTGTCCTTTTTAGCCGCAGGTGGAAGGTTAGTAACAGCTCTATTCTCAACGCAAATTCAATCGAAAATGTAATCCTAGTATTTAGACACAAAAGCAAGCCTCTAGCCTTCTAAGAAACCGGAGATACAGCTACCTCCTGTTTTAATCGTTTTGTTCAACGGGGTCAATCTTGAAGTACAGCATCGCTTCGCCATCCTCTCCAAATACTGTAATTGAGGAAACCGTCAGAAGACCTAGTTGGGCTTTGTGTTGGGTCAGCAGCCAGCCTATGCCGCGACCGTTCGGACAGTAGAGCAGCGCATAGTACTCCTCAGAGCCTGGCCGGAACGTTCTCCCGTTCTCCCGCATTGGCGAATACTTATCTCATTCGTTGAAGTTAGCGGCCTCACCAAGGGCTTGCCGCATGGTACTCAACGATTGTTTGTTGATGATTATACTTTGAAAAATATGTCGTAGACTCCAAGAGCACCTTTGGTATATCTCTCCCAGAGGAGAAATGTCACATCGGACCACTGCCTTAGGGGGACGATATCTTCCATGGGTGTTTCTTTTCTCTTCGCATGCTCCGGGCTGATAACGTTGTCCACCACGATCAGTCCAGCATCTTCATTGAACAGACTCTTATATTCCGCTCCAGATACCTAAAGCCAGTCAGTAGGTGATAACGATAATCAAGAATCACAAGACCGCCTACCTCGTATTCTTTACCCTCAACGGTGACAGGTACTGATTGGTCAATTATTATCATCTCGTTTTGGTCTCCAGTACCCAAGCCCACCCCTAAGCCGGGGAATAAACCCATGCCCCCACTGCCCTCGTTTCCCCCGATCCCAACCGCATCATGCTTTAAACTACTCGATCTGTTCTCAATCGACTGTCCCCCCAGCCGGTTCCTTCCAACAACCACTTTCAGTAGCCATGCCCCGTCCCCAACCTGTACCGATACCAATAGTCCCGGGTGCGGACATTGCTGTACCTCGAACTGTGGTAGCAGTTCCAGCGATGAGTGCACTACACAAACAGCCACCAACTACTGGGTCACTTGCTCTGGCACCAGCTGTTCCACCACAAGAACGGATACTTTTGCTGGATGTTCAGTAACTAATTCAGCCACTACAACGGGCAAGTATTGCCCGACAGGTGTCAAGATTGATCCCAATGACGACCAGGGGGCGAATGAATATCCCCCCCCCGAACGACCTCTACCATCACCACCAGTATCCCAGAGATCGCCATCGTCGGGGGCGGACCATATACGGTAACAGGGGGGGGCATCAACGTCAATGGCACGAGTATCCGCGTGCCGAATGTGGGCGGCAGCGAACAGGTCAGTACGATAATAGACAATGTGCCCATGGTCATCATCCCAAGCTATTCAGGAACGGTGGTCGTGCCGGTGTTCCCAGCGGCCAAGCCGACTTCCGACTCAAACCCAGACTCCACTACCTCCTCGACGACCACGTCTACCACGTCTACTACCAGCTCAGCAGAGCCAGCACCTACCTCTGCGGATGGTTGTGACTTGATGAGGAAACAAGGTGTATGCTGGAACAAATGTGATCCCATCACTGGCAAGGCCGTGGGTGGTGGGTGGACAAAAGGTGATCCATGGTGCTGGCTTGAACATAAGGGTGTAGGTGCCTTTTGCAACCATCAGACAGACTGTCCAACCACATTCGAATGTCAACCAAGTAGTTGGGCTCGAGGTGGATGTGGAAAGTCAGAACCAGATTCTGGCGGTTGCGCCATAATGGATGGTATACAAGGAGTATGTTGGAGCAAATGTAATCCAAAAACCGCGAAACCCGTCAAGGAAGAGTGGACCTCGGGCGATCCATGGTGCTGGCTTAAGACTGACAAGGCAGGTGCCTTTTGTAATGGCGATAAAGATTGCCCAGCAGATCTTGAGTGTCAGCCAAGTAGCTGGGCCAAGGGAGGATGTTCAGCAAATACACCAGTTGGTTGATAATGACGAGACGTCTGTTGGGAGGGGGCCCCTTGGCCTGCGCTCTCACTCATACCAAGTGCTATAATCGAAACGAATTAGAACTTATTCAAAATATGACAACGTGCTCAGATTCACTAATGCGTAGGGTGGCCCAGGCAGGGATGGGACCTAGGCGGGAACAATGAATTCCGAGGACTGCTTTGATTGTATGTATACGGTGATATCGACTGCTCTCCAAAAGTTCCCATACTCCACCCCCATACAGAGCATCGATGGATAATCCACTCAGCAGTCAGTTGTCCCTCTCCCTTATCATTCCTCGCTTCTGTAATGCAAACCGAGATTATCCGACTTTTCAGAATCATGACGGTTGCCGGTGACGGCATACAAGACCATAGCGATGTCCCTATTAAGGGTTATTTAAGCAACTTATGTATGAATGGACAATACGCCATACTCTCAATAGACCTAGAAATTTGAATCTGTGGTCCCCTATATACATACTAAGAATAGTTTCAGTAATTTGAGTAACCTGAACAGGTATTAAGATTCAGATTAGCAAATAAAGATAGTCTAGGTAATTCAAGTGATTGGAGCAGGTAGATGATAAGGTAAAATACTAAAGAGATGAGAGGAAGAAAAAGAAAGGAAGAAATAGTTCAGACTAACAGTAGCGCAAGTGATAAGGTAATAGCGTTCATGGAAATAAATGTGAATCTCTACAATTAATGTCGTCACAAGATAAACAAGTATTAGGGTGTGTGGAGTCATGTGAATTCAATTTTGTACAGTGTGCCTGGGGACGCGAATTGTTGCTGCCTGATTTAACCTTCTCAGATCGGATCCAGTGACGCGTTCCTGATAATTTCCACCGGATCCACCACCAAGCGAACGGAACGGGAATCTCGAATTTATGCGGGATAAATATCACTCTTCTCAATTGCGCAAGCTTTCCATGCAAGATTCCCCTATTTAGATTGCAATGGCTTCCCACACTCCACACGAAACCGACCGGTTACTAGGAAATGATGCCGATTCTGATACTCCACCCCAGAAATATCGTCGCCACAGACTTATCAACCATCTTACCTCGGACATAAATCCTAATCATGGCGACCTTATTCTTCTGTTTTGCTACGTGATCACTGGGCTACTCGACAGCTCCGCCGTCTTTGTCTGGGGCTCTTTCGTGAGCATGCAGACCGGTAACACTGTCTACCTAGGGCTCGGTCTCATGGGAGCCGATGAGAGCACTCGCTGGCTTAGAGCATTAACCTCAATCGCCAGTTTCTGTGTGGGATCCTTCTGCTTTGCCTCTTTTCACCGACGGTTCTCTCCTCGGAGGCGCTGGGTGCTCTGTCTTTCATTTACCATCCAAATGCTCTGCGTAGCCACGGCTGCTACGATTGTAACCACCCACCAAACTTCTAGAGACTCCCCTCTAACCTGGAAGGTGGTTGTTCCATTGATGTTGGTCGCGTTTCAGAGCAGTGGTCAAGCAGTGACGAGTCGCGCCCTGCAGCTCAATGGTCTCACTAGTGTGGTGTTGACAAGTGTGTATTGCGACTTATTCTCCAGCCCGGAGCTTCCCCCTTTGTCGATGGTACATGGAGTGGAAAACAGGCGACGTGGCGGGGCAGTGGTATGTCTTCTGCTTGGGACGATGCTGGGAGGTCTGTGGGCCAAGAGCCCGGTTGGACTAATGGGGGCGTTTTGGACCGCAGTTTTGTGCAAGGCTTGTATTGCTGTTGCCTGGCTGGTTTGGCGGGGGCAACCAATGGAGAACATGGAGGATGACGGGCTGGACCAATGATATTCATGTTATTAGTTAGCGATATCTAATACTAAGGGGCTGTCCTATCATATCTCATGCCCCTAAGGATATTCCCACTCAGCCCTACTGTAGGGCTGACACGAGCCCCCCCCCTTTTGGGTCCACTTCTTCTGCGCAAATTATTATGAAAGCTCTAGCGTTGCCTTGGCTTATAATCTTGGCGTAGGGAGAAAATAGAAACAGAATGAACCTGTTCGATCACTGTCAAAATGAAGCAGATCGGTTTTCTTCGAACGTTAACAGTAAAGCTCTTATGTGCAGTTTTCTCCTTCGGACTCCTTGGGATGGCTCGAGGTAGGCTACATAGTTCGTTTTCGACAAGAGTACCGTTTGACAAGTTCCAGGGCTGGATGAGGGCCTCATATCGACCACAGTGGCTCAGCCGTCCTTCATTCGTGAGTTCCACCTTGAGGATGCCGGACTTAGTGCATCGGAGAAAGCCAACCGGCTCTCCAATATAACCTCCATGGTCCATATCGGCAGTATCCCCGGGGCACTATTGGCTTTCATTATGTGTGAATACGTTGGAATGCTCTGGACAATGCGACAGCTGTGTATTATGTGGGCAGCCGGGGTAATTATTGTTATTACAGCTGCAGGGAGTATCGGTCAGGTCTATGCTGGTCGCTTCATCATGGGGTTAGGGATTGGACAAGCCGGGGTCGTCGTACCCATCTATCTCTCTGAGGTAGCCACCCCGTCGCTCCGAGGACTCATGGTCTGTACATTTGCTACATCCGAATATATGGGGATTATGATCGGGGTTAGCATTCTCTCATCACTCACGATAGACCCGACTACGATGGCTTACTGGGATCAATCTAGTATTTCTCAAGCTGGGGAACGACCATGCACATCTCCAACAACAGCTCGAAGCAATGGATAATCCCACAGTCTATCCAGATTATAGTTTCTGGCATTCTTCTACTTTCATCATTCTACTGTGAGGAGAGTCCCCGATATCTATGTAAAACCGGCCGCTTTGCCGACGGTACCCAGGCCCTAAGTCGGTTATGGAATATACCAATACACGACCCACGCATTCAGCACGAATTTGAAGGCATTCTAAATCAAATGGGAGACACACCAGCTGGAACGAACATCCAGCGCTTGGGCAGGGCTCTAAAGCAACTTATCACAGACAAATCCAATCTATCACGATTGATATTTTTGGCGATCACTCAGCTCCTGAGTCAGTGGTCTGGTGCCACGTCCGTTACTAGTGAGTGTTGACGCCGGGTAAAGAGATATGAACAATAACCAACTATTATGCAGCTTATGCCCCGAAGCTCTTCTCACTTCTGGGGGAGACGGGCCAGTCTCAGAAGCTCCTGTGCACCGCCATTTTAGGCGCCGTCAAATTTGTTGCGTCGCTTATATGCACAATATTTTTGATTGACAACACCGGACGAAAGCGCCCTCTGATTACAGGAATTATCATTCAATTCATCGCTATGCTCTACATTGCCGTCTATCTAACCGTGGCATTGCCATCCACCCATCCCATTCGTTCAAGCTCGGAGCACAATGCAGCCATCGTTGCCATCATCTGTCTCTATCTCACAGGTGTGGGCTGGGCCCTGGGATGGAACTCGATTCAGTACCTTATAAATGCGGAGATTCTCCCACTATCTGTGAGGACAGTTGGGTCTAGTGCACTCATGTGCTTCCATTTCGCCAATCGATATGGCCTATCTAAGGTACAGTTCTTTAGCGCTGGAACCGCGTGTACATGGCTAACATAACCTTAGGCCGTTCCGTCCATGTTGCTAGAACATGCACTGCAGCCTGCAGGGACATTCTGGCTCTTTGCAGCGGTTACAATATTGGGCTTATTATGGGTTTGGATGCGACTCCCTGAGACCGCTAAACGGAATCTTGAGGAGGCTAACATACTGATCTCATGAAGTGCAGGCCATGGCTCCTGCGTTTGTCCTTATATACTCCGAATGATATGCTAGGCAGCAAGGTGTAACATCATCTTTTGGGAGAGATAAACTAGATTCGATAGTGCTCAAGAAACCTATTAGGAGTGTGAGAATTGTAGTTCACAAGATTCCAGACAAAAAAAAAGCACAAAGCCAAATGAGTGACCAAATGAACAAAGTCAAGAAAAACCGAAAGTCACAATCTTCCACAGCTTGACCAATTACTTGTGTCCACAAAGTAGAACCACACTTCAAGCGGCATAAAGTCTCAAACTATGCTCAGGGACTGTAAACATCACTCAGTAGCGACAGAACCCTCTCTTCATGCCCCCGGACTTCGAGCAGAAATGGCAGCCCTGCTCCCACACTCACTATGCTTCTAGCAGTCCTTGTCGTGCTCATCCTTCTTGGGCCACTTGGGCCATTCGGGCCATCCTGGCTTCTTTTCATGCTCCTTCTCATGCTCTTTCTCATGCTCTTTCTCATGATCTTTCTCCTTCTTCCACTCTTCCTTCTCCTTTTCCTTGCGTTCCTTCTCCTTCTCCAACTCTTCCTTCTTCTGTCTTTCCTTCTCTTCCCGCTCCTTTTGTTTCTGCTTCTCCTGTCTCTCCCTCTCTTCCTTTTCCCATTGCTCGTGTTGCTTTTCCTCCTTCTCATGCTTCGCCCAATCTTTCTCTCTCTGTTCCTTTTGTCTCTCCCTCTCCTCCTGCTCTGCCTTGTCGTGCTTTTGTCTTTCGATTTCTGCCTTCTCCTTTTCCCATTTCTCCCTCTCTGCCTTCTCTTTCTCTATCCTTTCTTTCTCATGTCTCTCCCTTTCCCTCTGTTCCCTTTCGTACTTTTCTTTCTCCCACCTCTCCCTTGCCTCCTTCTCATACTTTTCTTTCTCCCATCTCTCCCTCTCTTCCTTCTCGTGCTTCTCTCTTTCTTTCACCTCCTTTTCCCACTTCTCATTTCCATCATGTCCGTCATGTCCGTCATGTCCGTCATGTCCGTCATGTCCGTCATGTCCGTCATGGTCGTCTTTTCCGTCGTGTCCGTATCCATCCTTTCCGTCCTGTCCATATCCATCATGGCCGTCATGGTCGTCCTTTCCATCATGCCCATCATGTCCATCATGTCCATCCTTTCCGTCATGGCCGTCCTTATCCCACCATTCCCCATCGCCTCGCCTCCACTTGTCTTTCTTCTCCTTCTCATGGTCCCCATACTTAGGCCAGTATTTCTCGTCTGGATACAGAAGTTTCTCGACATCCTTCACGTTCCAGCCATCGACGCCCTCAAACGCTTGTGCAGTTTCTCCCGCTCCTCTTTGGGGAATCGGTCATGGAACTCCTTGATCTGCTTGGGGCTGAGAGGCCAGAAGGCTGTGACCTTCTTGTCACCGTCGAATTCCCGCAAGACGCCATCGTGTCCGAGATGAACCTGCCCTTGTGGTCGGGGGGTAAATTGCAGACCTCATAATCGGGTTCCTTGCCTGAGAGGTCCTATGCTGGGGTTAGATAAGTGTAGATCGTAGAGTTTGTGGGGGGGGGGGGGGAATAGCATACGGTGGGAGCCGCGATGGCACCGCCGAGGAGAAGAAGGACCAGTGAGGCAGGGAGCTTCATCTTGGGATGATTCGGAGGGCTGCTCAGGCGCTACTTTGAAGGGTTGAGAGGATTCGGTTGTTTGTGATGGATTTAGTCTCGGTGGAGGGGGAGAAGGGCGCTATTTATCTTCAAGGTCAAGTGTATGTGTTCGGACCCTGTCAGGGACTTGCTGGACAGCTCCGTTGTCTCAATTACGCGTTCAACGCAGCTGTTTTTGCAACGGAGTATCTTGTGATTTGTAGAGCATAGGTTTCCCCTGTGTACATGTTTGGCTAGTTTTCAGTTCGAACGCGTTGAACACGATGGATGCATGTTGGCCCAGATCGAGATCTGACGCGATGCAGTGTTGGCCACCCCTTCGGAGAGTATACTCAAGATATGAAACCATGCTGTCTCTTTGCCATCTGCTGACAGGAACAACTTACACTACTATACTCTATTGTAGATACAGGCCGATATCACCTCTAGTATCTACTAATATCATATCCACCCAAACCCCCAAACCTAAAACATCGCCACACCCGCCACAAGACAACAGTTCGCAAGCTTGCAAATCCCTCATTAGAGACTCTTACCACTCTCACTCTCAGCCCCAATAACTCTTTACGTAACTCATCCCAGACAATCCCTTCATACGCAGAGGCCTGAGCTCCTGTCCAGAAGCACGATGGCTCGTATAACTAGGAAGTAGGGCTTAGGTTTCGGCCACGGGAGAGCAACACCCCGATCGCTAAGGATGGTGTTCCTTGCCCATGTACGCGGACTCTCGGGCTTGGCCACGGACTGGTTCATGAACGCCGTGAGATTGCCACGAACACGCTGACGCATGCTTATCGGACTGGGCAAATCTTAAAGTGGTTTCGTAAGTTCTTAATCTGGTCCTACTGGACCAATTGGGGGGATCAGCCTGGACTGTTTCAGAGTACGTATTACCGGGGAGTTCCAGTAGGTATTAGTAGATCTCACAGGGGGTTCTTCCCTGATCCGGTTCTTTTTATTTGGAGATACATTACGGGGATGAGGAAGAGGAAGATGAGGAAGATTCAGTCAACCACGCCTCACCTGAGATTTCCCGACCACGTATTTGTAACCTATCTTCGCATAGAGCTCCTCCAAGCTCGTCTCATCCTCTATTACCCATTCCGCCCCATACTTCAGGCTGTTCCCGGTGTCCATACAATACGAAGGTAATTCCTGATAACCGAGTGAACCATAAAGCATGTAGCTTGCTATGTGCATACTGAGATTCAAGTCGGGCCCCTCTTCAAATGGACCATATTTCTCAATCCACCCGTATCGGAAACGCTGGAGGTGCCGCAGTTCTTGGAAGGATTTGAAATAATCGTGCCATCGTTTGTCGTACGTTGCGTAGCGTTTTCCCCCGGATCCAGGACGGGTGATGTAACTATTCGGATCCAGGTAGGCCATTTCTTTATCGGCCGTTGCTTCTATATCCCAGCCGATGGCGCAGTCTTCGAGGTAGAGTTCTGCGAGAGTGTCGCGGTGACTGAAGATCCCGTCTAGCTGGGAGTCGTGGACGAGGGTATATTTGGTCAATTGGAGAATCCTCAATCGGGAGAAATGTACACCACGGAGATCGAGCTTTAGGTAGTAACCCCAGAAATGACAATGGGCGAGGTTGAGCTCTTTGAGAGTTTGGTGAGCGGGCTTCAGCCAGAAGGACGGTACTGCGGAAAAGAAACGGTGGGTTTCGGCTATCTATTGGCAGCAGGTTAGCCTATGGGAGGTAGTGTTGAAACATGTGTGCAAACGTATGTAGCAGGCTTTAGGTCTTTCTCGCCATAATAGATGAAGTCCAGGCGGAGCGAACGCAGATTCTGTAGGACTTTCTGGATTTTCTCAGCCACGTCGGGATTGGGCTCGTTCACATCCTATAGGTCTAGAAAGATGAGTTCTCGTGGCAGCTCAGGTAGCGCTACAATCGCCGACATGAACTTGTTCATCACGACTGAACGGCATTCCAGCATCTTAGACATGGTCCAACGTCCTTCTCCCTGGAAGCAAAGAGCCACGCTCTGGAGTCGTGGGAGCTTCTTAAGACGATGGAACAGTCCTACGAATTTGGGAAAGAGTTTCTCTTGACGCCCATACGGGAACTTGAGCCTATGATGACCTCAAAACTGGGTGCAGATGTTCGTTTCCTTGCCCAAAGGATGTAAAGGCAAGGGAAATTAACGCCGCGGAGCAACCCCAGGTTGATAAGACTTTCTTCACATGCTGTACACTATCATGTTCAAGGACCTTAATAAAATGGTTGCAGCTCCTCTCTGATGGCCCAACATGAAACCATTCAAAAAAGTGTGGTTTGCTGATCTCGTTCAGGGAACGACATACGAGCCGTAGCGGTTCGAGCTCGTATGGCTCTATGTAACGGATGATCCGGTAGATAATCTCAATGAGAAATGATATGAGGCTCGGCATTCGCCGTGCACTCAGTAATGGGTGGAAGTAATGGCAAACTAGATCTACTGTACTTGTACTGTGTAGTTTCGTATAACCAGTAGCCTGGCTGAGACCTGATTTGGCACTACTAAGTGACGTGGCAATCGCAGAACATGAATACTGCCTTAGCTCTATTTGACCAGTCGCTCCTTGCAATTTTTAGTATCATACGGAGCTATGTAGGTTTAGTAAAGTGCGTGCTAAAGTGTTCCAAGAGGGTTAGGAGTTTAGAAGGATGGTCCTCGTGGGAAATTGTTCCTCCGATGCGGGTGCATGGTTGATATTAATGCCTTACTCTCAAGGTGTGCACATCACGATAAGATAACGTCGGCAAAACATCGGTCCGATCGAACATTTTCAACAGCGATGAAAGTGAAAAGCCGACAGCATCAAACCAACAGCTGCCTGCTAATGATTTAATGATTGCCATATACCTTGTTTAATCGCATCTTCCTCCTCCATATACCCCGAGTCCGTATCTCCATTAATTAGCCTCCGTCAAAAATGGGTGTCCAAAAGAAAACCCGCAAGTTCGCCCAGGTATGCAATTCCAACCGCCTTATCGAAGCCACCAGAGAATCACCAAAACTAATGCCAGACATGAAACCAGGTTAAACGGGCGATCAAAAAGCACGATGACCGCGCCAAGAAGGATAACAACGCCCCGAAACAAGACAAGGCCAAAAGTGACGAGGTCGTCCGGGCGATTCCCCAAGCTCCGTCGAACATGTTCTTCGCCGCCAACACGGCCCTCGGACCCCCCTACCATGTGCTGGTGGATACCAACTTTGTGTCGCACTCTATCCGCGCGAAGACGGATATGCTGAAATCTATGATGGACTTGTGCGTTGTGATGCTACCATAAGGTGGTGCGGCGGCGATGGCTGATCCTCGATAGACTCTATGCGAAGTGTATCCCGACGTTTACGGATTGTACTATTGCGGAATTGGAGAAGTTGGGCGATAAGTTCCGGCTGGCGTTGAGGGTGGCTAAGGATCCGAGATGGGCGCGCGTGCGGTGTGATCACCCCGGTACATATGCGGATGACTGTCTGGTTGATCGGGTGAGTTTTGGAGAGTTCGGAAGCTGTAGGGTGCCATGATCTAACTGGGTCGAAGATCACAAAACACAGAATCTACATCGTGGCGACGAACGATAAGGACCTGGTTCGCCGGATTCGCAAAATTCCCGGTGTGCCAATTATGAAGGTCGCCAGAGCGAAATACGTGATTGAGAGGCTGCCTGACCACTTTGAGTGAGCGTGTGCAAGGGCCTAGAAGATCTCGTGTTGACAACTACGGATTCCACATCTGGTTGGGACGGTCGGACCAGAGGATTGCAAATCCGACCCCAATCCTGCGATACCGGCAGATCCTTATCGGCAGAATCCATCATCAATCCAATACCGGCGCGGACTCGCGTGGATTATCTGCGGAGGAGCGGTTTCAGGACTCAGTTACGGAGGACACTGAATGTAACTAGCAAGGCTGTATACGACTTCAATGATGATAATTTGATACCATTGGTATACCCAGAGTGGAGATGGTCAAGATCAGCCAGAAAGATGACTCAACTGCGGCATTTTCTTTGGAATCTAGACTCGATTAAACCGATATAAATACCCCATCAATGTATATGCGGGGTCAGCCTTACCCTTCATCCATGACCCATTTATATACACCGACGTACCTCAATTGACAATCCAATTTAATCCAACTCACCAAGTAACTAAATCCGAAATCAAAATGCCCGAAAAGGAAACAATCGTAGTCATCGGGTACGTCATCCTACCATTAATCTATCCCCGAACTCATCCAATCCAACCTCCACAACTCAAAAACAGCTCTCCAAAACTAACTCCAAGGCAAAAGCGCCGGGGTAATCGGCCTCACAACGGCCCTCCGCATCCAAGAAACGCTCAATCGCAACCAATCCATCCACCTCATCGCCCGCGACTTCCCCAACACCACATCCCTAAACTACGCCTCCCCCTGGGCAGGCGCACACTACCGCCCCGTGCCCGGCTCAACGCCGCAGGCCCTCCGCGAAGAAACCCAAGCCAAAGAAACCTACGGTTACCTCAAACAGCTGGCATCAAGCGACCCCTCCTCGGGCATAGCAGTGGTAGAAGGGGTCGAGCACCTCGAGGACCCACCGGTAGAATATCTAGACGAACAGAGCGTCCAAGAAAGCTACGGCCATCTGGACGGGTTCCGGCGGCTGGGGAGAGAGGAATGTCCCGCCGGTGTGAGCTGGGGCGTTCGATATGATACGGTCACGATTAACTCGCCGGTATATTGTGCGTATCTATTGCGGAAGTTTGTTCTGGGTGGTGGAGTCACTAGGGAATATACGGTGATTGATCCGACGGAGGCGTTTTATCTAGCTCCGAATGTGAAGACGGTGGTGAATTGCTCAGGGTTGGGGTTTGGGGATGAGAGGTCGTTTATCATTCGGGGTTTGTTTTCCACTTTTCAATCCTTTCCTGCCTGGATTTACTTGTTGGGATGCGGTGTGGTGGCTAATGGTGGTTTCTAGGGCAAACTTGTCTCGTGCGCAATCCGTGCAATCAGACTGTGACGAGGCAGAATACTGATGGCTCTTGGTCTTTTTGTATCCCGCGGCCGTTGTCTGGGGGTACCATTATTGGGGGCACGAAGCAGCCGCGCGATTATAATCCCTCTCCGTTGCTGGAGACAAGAGAGAAGTTGCTGGCCAATGCGGCCAAGTGGTTCCCGTTTGCGCCGGGGAGTGACGGGAAGTTTGATGTTATTCGGGATATTGTGGGCAGGAGGCCGGCTAGAGAGGGTGGAATGAGGATTGAGGCGGAAAAGGTTGAGGATGGTCGGTTTGTGATCCATGCTTATGGGGCTGGGGGAAGAGGCTTCGAGTTATCATACGGAGTGGCCGCGGATGTGGTGAAGTTGATGGTCAGCAATAAGTTGGTTGGCGAAAAAGCTTCGTTGTAGAAGTCATACACCTCTCCTTGTATCGTTGTCAGTTGGGGGAACGTGTTAGGGTTGATTGTATGAAAATGTTTAGTTTTGAGGGACATCTGCTCTATACAACTCTAAAACTCCCAATGTCTATATGACCGCAGGTGACTTTTCAAGTCTGACATTCAGGAAGCGCATAAACCATAATACCTCGGTGGGCAAAAGAAAAAAAAAAAAAAAACGCTAAAGTTCATTACATCAACGAACGTTCTATTTTACGTACAAAATCTGGGCATAACAAATGGTGTCCTTCACTCCGCCATGAAATGCACGACACACGATCTATCTCAATCTTGTGTACGCGGCTGTTGTCTTCTAGAATCTTTGGGTATGACTCCGGCTTGGCCGTAGTTCAAGATCAAAGATGACACACAAAACGTCAAACGTTAACCGCAGCCCTCAGTCGAGGAGACCAATACAAGTGATTACTCGGTAAGATGAGCGACCAAAGATCAACAACATTGTATCTATCATCCAGGAGATCAACACTGCGGGCCCGGACAAAGGCCTGGTTCATCGATTCCAGGGTGGGGGCGCTGCCCGAAAGCCCAAGCGTCGCAGTTTCTTGGGAGAATCGCACACGCTCAGCCTTCACCCTCCTGTGCAATGGTCTCATCGTTCGAAATCGGTACCGGTGTCCCATGCAGTCTCGCCAGCCGTTCTTCTTCCTTCTGTTCCCGGATCCGTTCAGTCTCCCTGCGGAGGGCAGCCAGGTTGAAAGTATCGTCGTCATCCTCCTCGTCGCTGCTCTCATCCTCAGCACGCCAGTTACCACTCTCAAACAATGTACGTCCAGTGGCTTCCTTGGCCTTGCGGGCTTGTTCTTCAGCTTGCTTCTTGTCAAGACGCTGCTTCTTCCACTCGGCGAAGGTTTCAGGGGTGACCGGTGTCAGGTTACCCGTGAGCTTGTGTCGTTCACTTTCCAGCCAGTCTTCCAGCGTTAGGGTGTTGAGCGGGGACTTGTCCATCAGGGCCTTCTCAGCCGCACGCTGCTCCTTCGTCTTCAGGACGAATCTGGTGAAGCCAATCAGTATCAATCAAAAACAGTGCGAAGACAATGGCGCAACATACCCAGGGGGCAAACTGTGCTTATACTTGCAGGCGTCACCTCCATTGGGACAGACCCAGAACCAACCGTACTTCTGGTTCTCGACCGCCTCAATGAAGAACTTGCAGACCTTATCGGTCGTCGTCTTCGGGTTTCCGTGCTTGCTGAGGACGACGTTGCGCAGCTTCTCTTCATCCCAGTCGTCCATCGTATCCTTCTTCTTGGTCTCCTCTTCCGTGCTCTTCACATCTCGGGAATCGGTGTACAGATCCTTCTTAGCAGCCTTGCGCTCTACATTCGGATCGTGACTGAACTTGCACTTCTTTCCCTTCTCACAATTGCCCTGCTTGAAGAAGACACACAGAACGGTCTTGGGGTCCACCCCGAAGGGGATCTTCTGCACCTGCACAGGCTTGAACAGCTCAGCCGCCTCCTTCTTCGCCTGGTCGGCGGCCTTCTTCTCAGCCTCACGACGGGCCTTCTCGGCCTCTTTCCGCTTCAAATCAGCGGATTTGTTCGACTTCTCCTGGGTTCTTAATTGTTCGATCTGTTTCTTGGCCTGGGCACCTTTTTTCTGTAGGGTGAAAGATTTTGCTGTCAGTGGCGATTTCTCTCGCGGACGACCGGTCGGGGGGTGGTTGGAATGGGGGAAATATTATGCTGTCGGGAGATCACTACATACGTTTTTCATGCCAAAGGTCTATTCAAAAAGGAACGTTAGCGACGTTTATATGATCACGCGATCGGGGTGACAAACCTTGTCCTCGACCGTGGCCTTCTTCTTCTTGGGCTCATTGGTCTGCTTCTTGGGAGGCATGATGGCGGTTTTTTCTTTTTCTCTAATACTCTCTATCGATAAAACGCTGCAGAGCCGACAAGATAAGGATAGATAGCGCGCGCCTGTCTAGCGGTGGCGGTGGTGTTGATCGAAACGAACCTCCCACAGTCGACGGGTCGAAAACCGTTGGTGGGGGATTAAGTGCGAGGGCGGAGGCTTGGAAAACAACAAAGCCGGACTGCCCGAAAAAAGATTCAAAAAGGAAGGGAAGAAAGATGAAGGGTCAAAGAACGCCTCTCGCGGTTACAGAGACGAGAGGGAAACGATCGTGGTGGTCCGAAGGAGATCTTTCTTTTCGGTGAGTTGAAGGATGTTCTTCCTCCACATTTTCGAGGTGTGGGTTTGTTTCCCGTATTGTGGCGGCACCGCCAACAGATCTTTTTGCCCTGTAACAGGCGCCGTTCAGATGCACTTACTAAGGTCTTTTTCTCGCATGGCCCCGACCACATTGATTCTCACGTTCTCGAGTAATGGGAAATGCGGCCAAGCCTGGCTAATTTCGTTAGGGTCAAATATTAGCAAAAACAATTAGCTCATCAGGCAAAGTATCTTGATCTCACTACTACCGATTGCTACCAGACACCGAGCGGAGACCTAGTATAGAACGACATTCAATATTCATTATCATGCATCTTCTAAAAGCCTGCTAGTAGCACTCGAGACCTTGATCCATTTTTAACTGCTGTGTCCAGAATATTTCACGAGTCTGGGCGGATATTGTATAACAGGTAGAGGTACTAAATACCCCGTAGTGATATATATATTTGCGCCTTTTCCGCCTCCCGAACAACCCGGACGGTCCATAGCTAAGCAGCTCTATTAGTAGAAGGACCGGTCCGCTGACCGGACATTCCGCGACTTCATCTCACTACATCCCCAATCTTCTTTGTCTTGGAAAACCTGAGTACAAAGAAAGTCCTTCCAACCCGGCGTAGGATCGCGACTAGCCCTGCTGTACTCCCAGTCCTTGGGATAATACCCAGCAAACTCCCAGTCCACAAGAGCAGTGATCTTCCCCTGACCATCGACAGGGATATTGCGTGGCACAATGTCGCCATGGGTGAAAAAGAACTCCTCGTGTCTCCGTGGTGCGTCGTCGTCTTGTGAGGAATCGTCTTCTTGTGACGAATCGTCCCATGATGCTTGCCTCCTCATATCCATACTGTTTTCTCGCAGAAAATTGTTGAACTCCTCCCTAGAACGGAATGGCCCACCCTCTTGAAGCTGTTGACAATCGGAGATGATCCTTGCTGGCCCATCATTCAGGGCCGCAATCTGCGTATCCTTAAGCTTACGAAGCTCGGCGACATACAGCCGCAAGTCCCCCGCGAGAACGTCTTGTTGGTCTTTATTGAAGTCCTCCCAGACGCTGTCAAGTGCTTCGCCCCCCATATAGTCCATGGTTATCTTGTCAACTCGATCGTTTTCCCAATGAGTCCAAGTTGGTCGTCCTTCTTTGTCAAGGTTTCGCTCGAACACTTTACCGTTTTCGAGGAGGATGTTGGTTGATTTGCCTGCCTCATCATAGCGGACGTCGAGCCTTTTGTCTTCGTAGTGGATGCTACGGACTTTTGGAACCGGGACCTTTGTGTTGTCATTGATGAAAATGAGCGAAAGGGCCTCGTAGATTTTAAAGTTCTCCCCGCTCTTTACTATTTTCCCATCGACGTATTCTACTCTGTGGGTCCCTTTCTGGTATATCAACCGGGCAGGCTGAGGGACGTCATCTATTGGTTAGGGTTAGCTGATGCCATGGGTAGATGAATGATATGCTTACCCTTACTGGCCATTTTGAGAACACTGTAGACTGCAATACTGCTGAGGTTGCATGTTAAGGCAATCAGATAGGGCAAGCAGGATCATTTTTATAAACGTGTCTATATAAAGGGCTTCAGAGCTCTATGAAGAGATGTTTCGACCAAATAAAGAGTTGGTCGTGCCATGACGCGGCTTTCCATATTCAAAACGGCTTTGAGGGTCTGTTTCGAAGGTGAGATGGGGTGGAGGGTCTGAACTGTGGTTGTTCGGGGTGATGATATGTAAGTGTTATGTATGTATGTCTTCATGAGTGTGACCCAACATGCCGATGTTGGCGGTTGGTTTGACTTAGGTATGTATGGAACCAGTAGATATCCACCATACTGACGCTCTGCATAGAGATGGATCGATTGACAGATACTTTTGCAAGATTTCCTTGTTATGTATGGCAGAGACAATAAATGAGACGGTGTGGTTACCCCGTGTTCGAGATTCGCACAAAGGTTCTATGATATTCCCAGATGGCTCTGTCCTCGGCTTCTACGGGGCAAAGAGAAGATACGGTCCTAGCACCGACGAATACCACAAGGTCAGCGAATTCGACTTGGAAGAAGACATGTATCGAAATGCGTGTTTGTACTTTTGGACACCTCGGATGCCTTGCGCGTTCATGGCCATGTTATACACCGAAAGGGGAACATTAACCTCAAATTACATATATTGCACTATCTCGATATCTCAGGCATCAAGAGTACTAGTAAGTTTACACCTCCCCATTGGGTACTCGATGCGTACATTACTCCCGAAAATTCACCCTCCTAACCTCTCAATCTCGCATATCATACTGTAGCGCACATCGGAGCGCAATAGGTACTATCTCTGATCATCTCATACAACTCATTGAATCTTATTTTAATTCGTCACCAAAGTCATGGATCAAACCCGTTTCAAATGATTTTTTTTAAACATATAATTAAGAGACCTCCTGAATCTTAGAGGACTTAGCCGACTCCCCAGCGTCCTTGTCAGCCTCCTCAAGCTCGGGCATGTCATCATCCTGGAACAACTAGTCAGCACTTGCAACTGTATGATGTTGACAACTTTGCCTGCGAAATTGACGGAACCTACCGATTCACCCTCTTCAGCACCACCAAGACCAGCGCCACCCATTCCCTCAAGGCCTGCGCCGAGCTTGGAGAAGTCAATGTTTCCAAGACCACCGCCCTCGCCGCCGAGGCCTTCGAAGCCGCCGAAGTTGTTTCCATAGTCTTCCTCAGCAACCTCGTGCTGCTCATCCTCGTCGACCCACTGCACAATTATCAGCATCGCGTATAGTCGCGTTGGTGGAAGAGGTCGCATCCCATACCTTATCGAAGTCGGTCTTGATGAAGTGGATCTTCTGAGTGGTGCTCAGAAGACGGGGCCAGAACTCCTCCTTCAGCTCCTTCTTACGCAGGACCAACTCAACCTCACGGTCGCTGTGGTTCACCTTGGAGTTCTTGGGGTCGATCTCGGCATACAAGTCCAGGGAGACTTCATAACGAACACCCTTCTTGGAATCACCGGCGAATGTGACATTAGTGGGAGTAATGTTGAGGGTGGCTTTGTCACGAGCTACATCGGCAGCTTTGATGTTTACGTAGAGGTAATTGCGCTCAGCGTCGTCGGCAGATGAGCGCTGGGCCCATGTGACTGGAGGGTTACCATATGTTAGCGAACCTCGATCCCATTAGATAAGAATCAGGGAGTTGATGAATTCGAGCAAAAGCCTTGTAGTCTATTCTGTCCCTACTCATTCTCCCGAATAAGAGAAAGAGATCGAGACAGAACGCAAGGTGGGAAGGATATGTTGGCATAACTTGCAACAAAGCGGGGAAAGGTAAGAGGGGAGCCTGCAGAATTACGTACCTTCAGGGTGGGCCTTGGGAAGGTCAGACATAATGACAGTGGGATGTGTAACGGGGATTGTATGTATAAATGGAAGTGAAGATGAAAAGGTGGGGGGGGGGGGGATATATTAGACAGTGGAAGGGAATGATTATCGTGAAGGGTCAGTTGGAAGCTGAAGAGGTTGAGACTAGTTAAGCGTGTTTGGTGAGTAAGGGAAGAATAATACTAGTAATACCAACCACAGCTGATGATCCGCTCTAGAAAGTACTGGAACTCTCACTCCTGGCCCGCTGTTTGACCTGTTTGCGGCCTGTTGCCTGCCTGGGGCACCCACACTTCGCACGACGTCACTGGAAGGCGGTCACTCACTGACAACCACCCGCTGACTCAGCAGGGACTGGATCGTCCGTTCGCTGGCCACGATCATGTTTGATTCCGGATCAACGAGATCGACCACAATGCTGATTACACTCACAAGTGAGGATCATCGAACTCACGGCGTGATTTGACACTGTTTAACGTACACTCCAACGCTGTCAACCTGAACTCATCCCCGGCTATCTCACCACATTGCCGAGGAATCCTGTGCGTTGAGAGATCATCCTCTCTGGATAACCCCACCTATTGCAACGGCCTAGTCCATAGATATTGTATTTCAAGCCTTGTGCTGATACAGTCGCGACCTTTCTGAATTACTTTATATATTTTGCCCACCCCTGCTGGTCACGTACAGGTTATTTATCATAAACTCCACAGTATCAAAAGTCTAGTATAGAGGGATCAGTGTGTTAGCTTGATTCATCATGGAGACTCTCAAAGCGGTCTTTTTCGGTCCTGATCCTCAGGCACAGGTACGCTCGGGTGAATGACGCTCTCCAACTTCACCATTCTAACAAGATTCCATGTGCAGATGAGAAAATGCAACGCACTCATCCGCGCCAACACTCGCCAATTGGACCGCGATATTGCACAGCTCAGGACTTTGGAGAACAAAACGCGGCAATACATTATGAACGCCTCACGTCGAGCCGAGCGAAACCCATCACAGTCGAAGCAGGCCACCAAGGAGGCTAAGACTTTCGCTCGCGAACTGGTTCGGATCCGGAAACAATCTACCCGTCTACACACGAGCCGAGCCCAACTACAAAGCGTCCAGATGCAGGTCAACGAAGCATTCTCGGTACGGAAGATTCAGGGAAGTCTGAAGAAGTCGACTGGCATCATGAAGGATGTTAACACCCTGGTTCGACTACCCGAATTGAACGCGACGATGCGTCAACTTTCGACCGAGCTGGTTCGGGCTGGCATCATCGAGGAAATGGTAGACGATGCGATGCCAGACAATGAGCTCTACGAGGATGAACTGGATGAGGCCGAGGAAGAAGTTACTAAGGTCTTGCAGGAGATCTTACAGGGAAAGCTTGCGCAAGTCGACACGGTCAAAGCCGAGGAGCCATTGGAGGAGACTCCCGCCGCCGCCGAAGAGCAGTTCGAAGACCAAGAGGCCACTCTCGAACAAATGAGAGGCCGGCTCGAAGCTTTAAAGAGCTGAGTGCTGTGAACCCTGAATGGAAGTCTACGTATGCCTGTAATATGATGTTACGAGCGATCCTGAAATGCTGCTAAAAGCATTGTTCTTTGTTACATATTCATTCTTGGAGTTCGGTCGGTGGAGCACGTGGGGTTTGGGTCATTTACATTTTGTTTTGCGTCTACTTTTAGAGGCAGGCCCTGATTTCCTGAGTATGCGAGGTTATTTCAGCGTTGTCTCAATTCATTGTCGTGTCTTCTATATCGACCACATGGTAGATGTCATTAACGTTCTTGGAGTGGGTCGAGGGTCTTTGCCTTGTAATCCATTCTTGTATAGGTGAACCATGGTATTGATTTTAATGAATGACTCCTATCTACCCCTGAATAATGAATAGCAATTAATTAGAGGTATAAGGAATGCTAATCTATGTTATTCCCTGTCCAAGGATTTGATGATGTTGGTAAAGCATGATCAGGTTAGTGACGTTTCTATTTGCGGATGGGGCGACAGACGCCCCGAAAGGGGACTAGCGGAAGAACTCAGCCTCTCCTCCGGTCTATCCTTGTTGTCCCTCGACTTCCACCCGCGCCTGTTTGTCTTCCCGCCTTTGCCTCTTCTCTCCTTTTCATCATCTCAACATCGCGCCCTTTATCCCAACGTGGTGCATAATTGACTCTAATACTTCTGTTCTACTCCACTATCTGCCACTTATCCCGCAAGCTACGCCTGCTAGAGCAAGTGTCTCGAAATCAGACTTTTACCTGCCCCTTGCTGTTGCGAACCTTTCTGCGGTGACGCAACGACTGACACGCTCGAACTTCTTGGAATCTTCTCGAGAGTCGCTAGTATCGCCCATATTCATCTATTTTTCACCTAACAAAATGTCTGGAAAGTTGGACAAGTCTCTCGACGAGATCCTCGTCAACCGCCGTCAGGGCGCTCGTCGCCGCAATCGTCGTTCAACCCAGTCTAAGGCTGCCCCGGCCGCTGTTGGAGGAGTCAAGAAGAGCACGAAGGCTGTGAAGCCAGCTGGCAAGGTTGCCCAAGCTGGACACCCTATGTCAACGGAAAGCAAAATCATGGTCAGCGGTTTGGTATGTCTCGACTCTCGTGTCTTATTCTTGGCAAGGACACTGTTAGCTAACGTCACCAGCCTTCCGATGTGAATGAGGCCAATATCAAGGTATGTTGATTAAGAGGCCTTCGCCTTGGGTTTCTATCGCCATGTCTTTCTTTCTCGAGACCTTCGAGGCGCACCGGCTCTTACACGCGTTCCGACCCTTGTCACGACGTCCTCATATCTTTGCGACCGTTATTGGTCGCATGAAAAGGCAGCGTACTCCTTTGAGCCATGTTCGCGCGCTATTTGAAATCTAGCGCTCCGCGAGTCAGCCGAAGTTGAGTCCTGCCTGCAGTCTTGCGGAAAGTGAATCATGCTTGAGCGGATCCTTTAGCAATCCGCTCGCGAGATCACTGCAGACTGTGCTATGAATGGTAGTTGAAACACCGTTCTGATTTCATCCCGCTTGGCCACACCTTTTGAATTTGCATTTCGGGTGTCGGGCATCAGCGAGCGCACCAGCAGACCAGTAGGGCATCAGTCCGTACAGCAGGCAATTTTCTCCTGAAATTTCTCTTCCATCGTTCCTGTCTGAGTGTGCCATGTAATATGGGCAAGAGGCACCTCGCTTGTGACGTTGGTGGAACCAGTTAGACCTTGCTTCGCCCTGAGATGGGCTATTATGTGGGTGCCTGGGGGAACCTGATTAGTCTTCGCCGCACACCAATGATATTTTCTTGACTATGTCGGTACTGTGTATTTGGACATGGTGTTGGGTGGATCCGACCCTGGTTCAAATAAATGTGGAAGTGGATCATACTTGGTACCGGTCGAGGTGGAATAGGAACTGCGAAGAAGACCCGACTTTCAGTATAATGGAAATATTGGCGGCTGTTGATGCAGACATTTGATGCCTGTGCGCTGTCTCGGGCTTCAAAAGCTCATTGCATCTAACCCTTGGGGGTCTTACTAACTGCCGCTGTGTGCTCGCTGATGCTCTCACTGTGGAGCTTCGGTCCAACCTACGCGTCGTTTTTTCGAGCTTTCGTTCATGCCAGCGCCTCCAACCATGTGACTAAATCTTCATGAGCACAAGTACTAATCATGTGTGCTGGATATAGGAATACTTCTCTAAATCTGCAGGACCCGTCAAGCGAGTCATGCTCACTTACAACCAAAATGGCACTAGCCGCGGCATCGCCTCCATCGTCTTTAGCAAACCCGACACGGCTGCCAAAGCTGCCAAGGATCTGAACGGACTGCTTGTTGATGGACGTCCCATGAAGGTAGGTTCCTTGCATCATTTTCTAATCTACCGATAGGCTGAGTCTAATAATGTGGTACAGATTGAGGTTGTCGTTGATGCCAACCATGCTCCCGAAGTCCCCGCTGCCAAGCCCCTTGGTGACCGTGTCGCGTATGTCTATGTTCGCGGTGCTATTAAAGGACTATACTAACAAGAAAACAGACAAACCAAGTCCCAACCCAAGCCAGCCACTGCCAGCAAGGCTGCCGACAGCAGTCGTGGACGTGCCCGTCGTGGTGGCCGCCGCGCACCCAAGTCGAACCGCCCCAAGCCCAAGACTGTGGAGGAGCTTGATGCTGAGATGGTGGACTATTTCTCCAACGAAAACACTGGTCCTGCTGAGGGCAACGCTCCTGCGAACGCGCCCGCTCCGCAGCCCGCCAACGGCGGCGAGGATCTTGGAATGGCTGAGATTTCTGTAAGTTGCACTGGTCTGGGGGGTATGACGGAAGACTAGCTAACGTGTGTATCAGTAAATGTATCGTGGTACCTTCAATTCAATTGCAGAGGCAGGTTACTTCTGCCAAGTCAGGTTGGCTTCTTGTCGGCTACGAATGCCATCTGGACTTGATATTCGGATTCGTGTTTCGGTTCTCTTTTTGCCCTTTTTCACTTTTCCCGCCGTATGTTTTCTTAGTTTGGTTTTCTAATGTCTCTTCTGCTATTTGACTCGTTGACGGGAACTGGAGGAAGGAAGACTTGTATGTATTTAATAAACGGATCGTTGCAATGAAAGCGCGAGGTGAAAACGTGAAAATGTTGCCAGCTCCATGTAGGCTCTGCAGTTCCTTTTGGGTTGTGACCAAGCTGATCAAAGCTGTACTGTGCCTTGTATAATATAATGCCAGACAGATTACAGAGTCAGATTTCTCCCGTTTGCACGTATTGTGAGCACTTAATGTGGAGGTGTCTACTTTGATGCCACGCATATTGTCATAGCAATATGGAAAGCCCGAGGCAAGAATATGTTGCATCTTTTCACTTGAGCTACTCTTTCCAAGGAAGCCTCCACGGGAATGTTTAAATGCAGGAAAGGTGACACGCCCGGAACAGGCTCTACTCTTCTTATTCTAAACGTCTCCTCTTAGTCTTGTGATTCTCCCATTTTCCTGTTCTATATTTATAGTGAGCAACAGCCGTCTAATTGCCTTCCATTTTTATATTCCAGAAGCATCAACTGAGCGACGAACATTCAAAACAGTGATTGATATACAAGAATCTACGCAAAATCCAACAACTAACCCGTTCGCGAAACCGGTAGATGGCGGAAAGCACATCGATGTCACACACATAGCCGCTCCATACGTTTTCACTTGCCTTCCTGTATAGACCGAAGACAACAGCTGGGCCAAACAGAAGTACCCGAGAACTGTGAAGTATTTGCCCCACGATATCGAGAGTAGACCAGTAGCCCTGGATCGAAGCTTATAAAAGTGGCGCAGAAGTTTGTTGTGACCATCAAAGCTGAATACGGAAAGGAGATCGCATTATGGGCTTAAAGTCTTTCCATCTCCAGTTTCAGCCAATAATATTCCTCATTCTTGGCCCACTGGCATGCACCGTTGAATGAATAGTATGGCCTCTTGATCTGTTTTCAATATGTTTGGGGCTACTTTTATGGTCCCTGACCCGAAGGACAGGGCTCGGGAGCATTTCAAGTCATGATCAACTGCTGTGCTGAAACTGTGACATTGACTATAGGTCACAATGGTTTGACGTGCCACACCGTAGAGCTACAAACATATGGCATTCTCGAAAACCAATTTCGTTGTCGTGGTCA
Organism: Aspergillus bombycis; assembly: GCF_001792695.1. NCBI lineage: Eukaryota > Fungi > Ascomycota > Eurotiomycetes > Eurotiales > Aspergillaceae > Aspergillus > Aspergillus bombycis. The sequence continues at coordinate 356,167 of NW_019170015.1, read as the reverse complement.
GGAATGTAAATGCCGAAAGAAGAACTAAATTTCCGCTTTCGTCGAAACAACAGCACAGGCCAACCCAAGTTCTGGAGTACAATCGATGTACCATGTTCGGCCGCATTCGGTCATGCAGAATTGAGACTTCACCCTGACAGCCTCTGGATTAAGCCCTGCTTCCGAAATGCGATGGGATACGACCTGTGTGCAGCTTATCCATCCCTTTACAGATCGTCAGCATCCGCATCCGCATTGATTGACAGGTCTGGTCATAAACCCTACTCCGGTATCTCGAATAATGCATATGTGAGGGTGTGTGTATGTGTGTCTAAGGTGTCATGATTAAAACTGCTAGCTTTTTCGAGAGTCTAATATTTGCAATGAAATGAATGAAACCGTCACACATCCTTTCTGATTGCACACACATATAGAAATAAAACCTTTACCTTCCGTATGAAAGCCCATGCTATCGGAACGGCGATTCTCAGTCTGGGGTATCAACGCCGTTTCCGTTGTTGAATGGACTACCGGGTCTAGCGGTGATTGTTGAAAGACTCCAATAGACCGAGCTCTTGGGCATGTCTCGCAAGGTCGAGTAAATGTCCCGTACAGGCGTCTTCAGATGCCACACAGTGGTGAAGTTTCTCATGCTCTTTGTGGCTGAGGCGGGGAAGAAGCATATCGATCTCAGCCGGCGAAAGTTTGTCATATTCTCTCACAAGGCCATTCAGAGTAGGGGGTTCGTCGCCTCTGGCCAAGACGGACCGTCTTTGATGCATCGTCGGCCATGCGGCGGGAAGGAGGGCGAACGTAGAGAGAAGGATCAAGGATTGAGTCAGACGCATTTTCGGTGGAAATAGTTGTTTCTCGGTGGTTCTGAGGTTTTAGATAATGGCGGTAGGTTGGAATCTGAGCACAGCAGACAACTAAAGATGACTAGTGACTTGTTCACTTCCCCATGTAGGTGGTTCACTTTATATAGCTTCCTGAGTCTAAGTTTGTATAGAAACATTAAGCAGAGAAACCATATCGTTATCTGCATAGGGAATAATAATCCGTGGGGTAAGATGATCTGCGATCTAAGTTCATATCGGAAATGGCCATAACGGTCAATTTCCGCGGCCATCACTGTTCGCAGCACGGAACGCAGATCATATTGTGGGTCTAGGATCGATCGTTTTACTCTCCACCAATAATGGACATTGTACGTCAGATGATTTAAACTGTCTGGTGAATAAGCTTTGTGTGCTGCTTCTTCAGCTGCTGCCCACGAAAACGGAATATCTGATGCTACCTCCTCCGGATCAAGACCCACTACGGGGTGAGAATATGGACCTATGAGATAATCCTCTACTGTGTCTCGATATTCTATGACGAAGGGTAATGCAAGACACATTCATGCGCCAAGGGATCCCGTCTCGGTGGCCTCGAGATGTTCATGATGGAGCTAGCACTGGTGCCTACCGTGCTGGCTATTCTACTCGCTGACCGAGAACAATTTTACTATTTTAGTTAAGCTTTCAGGCTAGCCCTATTACAGAGCCCGAGGAGTGAGAGAAGCTGCTCATAAATACCACCGTTTATGTAAAAGGTTGTAATATATAGAGGTCTCGAATACATACTGGTTCCGCAATTCCACATTCTTGCCTTTTCTTTGCTTCTCTTCTTGCCTGTTTCAATAGCTAACTGATATTTTATCAGAATCCCTACACAATAAAAGATACTTATGGCCTCTGTGTATCTCAAGCAGATTTCCCTCTTCCCTTTTCTTTCTGGATGGGAGGCCTCGCGTAAATGCAAGGCTTTCTTGGACACACGCCCTCTTCTCCACAACTGGTCTCGGTTGTGATTTTTGTATGAAAGGTAATTGATAGGTTCTCGAATCACACGTTAGATAATGATTCTTAGGGATAGAAGATCGTGATTTAGAGAACTTAACCACTGTGACGTTATTCCAGCTTTATATCTCCACAGAGTGATATTGAATCTTCTATGAAGTATGGTTTATAAAGATTATTGCCGACCAATTTCGGATTGTATATAGACGTCCATCAATATCGTCTGTTCGCCGTATAGATTGTTTTCTACTTTATCCATTTGTACGGTCTCAACATTGTGAATGACAGTGGACATGCGATGTTATCGTGACTGGCTAGAGGCCACCGTTGCTCCCGAGTATGTCCTATTCAAATTTATTTATCCTGTGGGCCCAAGACGGTTATGTTTAGAGAGCTCTTTTACATCTATGGGAATAGCTAGTCGTCGGACCAGGGTACTACAGTACCTCGAATTCTACTGGCACTAAGACAAGCTGCCATATGTAAATCACCTGGGTCAATTAATCAAGACAACGTCCTCCCCGGAGTGGCAATGTCTAACTCGTTAGTAACTTAGTAGTCTTAGCGCCATCGGCAACAACCCCAGAGTGGGACCCTGGCGTTCCGGGCCGGAATTCCTGACACCGGGTGTCTTGATGATCCACAACTGGGCCCACCAAGGAGGTCACCGGGGGATTTCCGAATTTGTTCTTGTTTGGCTTCGATCAAGCAGACAGTGCCAGCCTGGAAGAGTCCGCTTCGAATAACAGTTGTAGATAGGATGGTGCTCAGCTTGAGGCAGTGTCTTGGATATCCCTAATGCTCGAGAAGCATGGGAGGTGAGAGGTTATTGGGCGCTAGTTGCAGCTGGCTCTATTGATAAGTGCCCCCCTGATTTTATTCCAATAGTGAAAGGCAAGACAAACAAACAACTACAGTTGTAGTTTCTTGAGGAATACATTTTTCCAGACAATTTTACCAAGGTTATTCCTCATTTTCGAGATCACTATCCCAGCAAAGTGTACATTTTAATGAGTATACTGGCTCTGGTGGTGATGACAACACATGTGCGGATGTGCCACAGAGGCTGCCAACCTACCAATACTACTATACTCGTAGGAGCCAAGGGGTTTAGTGTTCGCAATTTAAGATATCCCGTTCGGTCTCTTCACAAGTCCATTGTGTAATCCAATCCTCTGAAGAGCCAAGACGGCATTGCCGAGCGCTTACAACTGCCATTTCAGAAATGACTAGTACCCTAGCCTGATTACGCCGGAAATACTGATTATCACCGAATGTGGAGGGGCAACCCTTGCCGTCGGAGATGTCATTTGCGCGAGCAAGTGCGGAGAAGCATGAAGAGGATATATCAGACCTGCCGATCATCATGACTCGGAAAGGACGGTGGCCACTTAGCTCGGGATGGTGCAGTTTTGTCGTGCTTGGACCTCAGGCATTATTCATAAATGGTCATTCTCTTGATCCCCGCGGTGATTCTGGAAGATGAAGATTTTCAATCTTTGATGACAGGTTCCGATGGCGCTGCTTCTAAAGGTCCTCCTCGCTGCTCTGCCAGGCGTGGTCGCTGGTCTTTCCCCAACCGCCACGGTCAAGAACGGCACCTACGAGGGCAAATATGTTGCTTCATACGACCAAGATCTCTTTCTCGGCATCCCCTTTGCTCAACCACCCGTTGGTGACCTCCGTTTCCAGAACCCACGGCGCTTGAACACCACCTTTGGCACCCGAAATGCCACCGAATATGCTGATTCTTGCGTCGGCTATGGAGTAAGACTAGCCTTCGCTTTGGAAATCAGTACCCCTGCTAACCCACCCTCCAGAACAGTGCGGCCTGGCCCCACACTCTCAGTGAAGACTGCCTGACATTGAACATTGTTCGGCCTGCTAAGTCAGGAGAGAGTCAGGATGACGAGCTGCTGCCGGTCGGTTTCTTCACTCACGGAGGAGGGTGGTCGATGGATTACAGTGCCAACGGGGTCTACAACCTAAGCTTTATCGTCGAGGAATCAGTCCAGATGGGAAAGCCGTTCATTGCCGTCTCCGCAGATTGTCAGTACGTTCTCTGCATGGGCCGGTTAATAATACTAACCTCGCATCTAGACCGACTATCTTTCTGGGGCTTCATGGCCAGTCAGGATATTCTCGACGCAGGCGTGGCCAACCTGGGTCTCAAGGATCAGCGACTTGCTCTTCAGTGGGTCAACGAGAATATCGAAGCTTTTGGTGGGGACCCAGCCAAGGTCACCATTTGGGGCGAGAGTGCTGGCGGTGGTAACGTTGGTTACCATGCTACTGCCTACGGTGGTCGTGATGACGGCCTCTTCCGCGGCATCATTGCTGAGTCCGGCGCGGATGGCAGCCACATGAAGAACCTGACGGAACCCCAGCAGATCTACGACACCATCGTCAGCGCTGTCGGCTGTGATAGTAGCTCAGACAGACTTGCCTGCTTGCGTAAGGTCCCCTTCGACAGACTCAATGCGACAATCACCAAGGTTACGGGTAGTTTCTACCCCGTTGTGGACGGGGACATCATCCCGGACCTACCATCGGTGCTGCTCGATTCCGGGAAGTTCACCAAGACACCTATCCTGCTCGGCACGAACGCCGATGAAGCCACCATGTTTGCTGGCACCGGAGCCAGCACGGACGAGGACATTGCAAGTCTCATTCAGTCGTCGGGGCCGGATGCCAACACAACCGAGATACTGATGGCGCTCTACCCTGACATCGACTCGCTCGGACTGCCGGCTGATTACCACGTTCTACCCGATGGACCCGTGGGAAAGCAATATAAGCGCTCGGTGGCGTTGCTGACGGACCAAATGTTCCTCTCCTGGCGACGCCTGAGGACAGATGCATGGTCCAAGTACGGCACTCCGGCGTATTCGTATCTGTTTGAGTCACCAAAGTCATCTAGTAAGTCATCTGTATCTCAATCATTCCAAGTAACAAGCTGACACTTGGGTGCTCACTGTAGCATCCCGCACAGGTACCAGCCATTTCGCCGAGATCGGCTACGTCTTCTACAACAGAATCGGCCTTGGATATGCCGCCGGCCAAAGCCCGCTCGCAAACGCGACCCAGGACGTACTAGACCTGGCCAGACTTACCACTCGCATGTGGATCAGCTTCATCACCGACCTTGACCCCAACCACCATGGAGGTAGGACCACCGCTGCATCCTGTCAATTTTGAGATTACCATCTAACCGTGATTTTAGTTTCTGGGGTCGACCACTGGCCCCTGTATAACGCTACGGGTGGTTACGGCCAGAACTTCTATTTGCATCCCACGGACGGGGGCGTGAGACCGGACACCTTTCGCCTGGCGGGGACGACGTTTATGAACTCGGTCGCGAGGGAGCCATACGGGCGATGAGAGCTACTGTGAGCAAGATACCGTGAAGACATAGTATGATTATATTGGAGCCAAGTGTACAATGCAAAATTCGAGATTGAAAAATCCCTTTTTCATGCACTTCCGGGAGTCGCTGCGCCGTGTGTATTGCCCGGACAGCCTCTGAACCGAGTAGACAATCGTATAATCATGAAACGCGTAATTCCATAACCCCCCCTGCATTACCTGTAGACCGGCAATGAATTCCACAAGGGAAAGCACCCCAACTTCCTGTTCGAGATAGAGGGCATAGAACCCAAGTGTACTCTCGTACAAGCCAATCAAACCCCACCTCGGGCACCAACGAAAAGCCAAGAGGCTAGCCCGAAGCGGGTGGGGGGGAGCCATCGATCGTCGCCTGGAGGACAGACACGATGCCATATAATAATCTATTACGGTGCTGACTGCGTTGATGCCGGTTGGCTCCGAATGTGTCGGTAGATAGCCTTTAATGCGGGGCTCAGAAAAAGATATGCACGCTGGCTGTCGTTGTCCTTCGTGTCCGAGAACGGGTGTAATGATTGACCGCCAAGGTAATGAGCGAGCCGAACAGAAACGGAAGAGAGAGGACAAAAGCGAAGACGAGGAGTTGCCGGAGAAGTCGCGGGGGAACGAGGGCCGACGTAGCGAAAAGGAAAAGCGTGAGAATGAAGGTTGAGATGAACATGACTGCCGAGTGCATCCTGTAGATGACAATGGCGTGGTGGTGATCAGTGGGGAGTGGAGGAGAGAGTCCACTAGGTTGTCACTGGAGGGGCGGGGTGGTCATGGCCCATTAAAATACATGATGAGGTCGATTATCAGTCTTGAGAATGTCTCCTGTACATCGCAGGGTATCTTGCTGGGCTTTTCCCAACGGATATAATATAGCGGCCCTCAACTTGCGACCAGGCAACGTCGGCGGCGGAGGAACATGGTTGTTCTTTTGTGGCTTGTTTAGGGCTGGCACGGGACGAATAGGGAATTAGTTGGTGGATTGGCCAACAGTTGTCACTAAGCCTCATGGCAGCTACCCTGCTAGCCTGGGTTTGTTCTTTGTTCTTTCTTTATTCTTTCGTGTATTCCTTGTTGTCTAATTTCTTACTCCTTTTCTTTCCCGTTTCTCTCCTTTTTTCAGTATTTTGGTTTTTTTTTTTTTTTTTTTCTCTTTGCTCGGGCCAAACCACATCCATCGACATGTCAGCCCTTATATGGCATTTGAATATGCAAAGCCTCATAACACGCCAAGCAACAAAAGCTAAAAAAAAGAAAAAAAAAAAGGTAAAAGCACAATAAGAAAAAGAATATAGAAGCAAAGGAAGAATACTACTAACATGGGTTATTGGCGAAGGAGAAAGAAAGCCACTGGAGTGACTAATAATAGGCAATAACAACAGTCTACTAGTGGGGGCCAAGAGCTAACTCCAAACCATCTCTCATTGACAGAGCACATAAACTAATGGGGTTACGGGTAAATGGAACGATTTAGGACCAAGGGTGTGCTGGGATGGAAAAGGCTAGAGCTCAAGGTTAAGACCAAGGGTGATGCCCCCTCTACATTAGCACCCCAGCGTGTTTACTTCCATCCCCCCCCTCTTCTCAGTTCTCTCCGTAGTGTCATTCGCTATATACCGTCCCAGCCACAGCATTTCGCATACTTAATCCGCCTATAATATATGTATGATTCTACTTCCCGGGTTCGAAAAGTCCCGACAATTGACAGGCAAAGAATAGAAAGGGGCAATGTGGTTCTATTTAGCAATAATTGTGATCCGTGAAGGCGACCTATGCCCTAACTGATGAGCTACATGCGTCCAAATCGGGAGGCAAAATGATTAGCCGTGGAAACGAGGAAGTGCGTTACACCATATATAAGTGACATCAAATGAAGGAGGAGAGCGCGGGTAGGAAATATTAACGGATAAAGTACACGAACTTGATAAATATGTATGTCTACAATGTTTCGCGTGTAGTGGATGGAGCTTTGTGTACCTAGTGTGCCTCTACTTTCTGTTGGCTAGCTGCACTGTTTAGAGGATATTAGGGATAGATCACTGTGGCTGATACAATTCCATTGTGTACATCATGAGTTGTTGTCCTATGCTACATAATAGGAGTGGTTGTAATGTAACCTAGGGAAAAATATTCCATGTCGAGTAGGACAAGAGGCGCTGTGGAAGCATCCGTCTATATTCCCAGTCGGATGACCGCGAATAGACGCTCGAAACACGTTTAGAGCTGTACGCATCAGGTAGAACTGTCCAACTAGGGAAATATGGAAGGCTTCCGCCGTGCGCTACCACAAAAATTGGGTTTGCTGAAGTCAGCCCTGGAGAACGAGTGTAACTGTATCAAGTAGGAGGGGGATGCAAGGTGATGTGCAATTGTGGCCTGCGTCTCTAGGATAATAGGTGACTAGAGATTGGCTATCAAAGTGTAACGTGATGTTGCAATCGAGTGGAGATGTTCTTGTCCAAGACCATGCAAACACCGCGGCGGGGGAATTGGTGTAGCAGATTTCCTGGAAAAGACACCCAATCCAGACAGAAGATGCATGCACAGCCTCCTGCTCGTGCCACTTGCGAGGGTTGTATGCTGTCGTCCCAACACTAGGTGGAAGAACGAGCAGTGGTCTCATTAGCAGATAATAATATTGTATCCAAGGCATCCTGCACAGTAGACAGGGCCAGGTAAACTGTTACGTACCTTGTTTGAGTTCCGTTACTCAAGGTCGGAATTTCACCCAAGGTTATATTCAAGGGTGTCAGGCCTGGCTACACGTTCTAGGTGCTCTGTGCTTTTTCATCACCGGAGAGCTAAGTGTCAGGAACACTGAGAGTGTGATTTCGCTTTTCTTTTCCTTTCCTTTATTTATTCTTGTGAAGGGTAACTTGTTATATGACTGACTAAGGGCTTATCACTCGTGTCCTGAGGGATTAAGGCGCAATTTTGGGATTGCAGGCATGCCTGGTGTCTCTGACCACAACGGTACTACACGTAAGGCTGAATAGAAACGCAGGTGCCACCGACACGGGGTCTAGACCAGACCTGCAGGTCAGGATATTGGCCAGGTTCAAATAAGGATAAGCTCGGTGGCATTGAATGGTCAGAATTAAAACGAAAAGAAAACTTATAAGCAGTGCCTGGCCTCTAAGGTAGTATCGATCATCAGTTTTAGCGTAATTGGGCTACTCCGGACTCCACCTGACTTGATCCCAACGTGGAAACGCCAATATGGCGTCCTTCCCTCCCCCCCCGCAGTCCTAAAGAGTTCAGAATCGTTATTATCTGTGTTCTTGAACTGGAGGCTCAAGCCGTGAGACCAGCCTTCGATGAAATTTACAACGTAATGCAGTATCCCCACTTGGGGAAGGCGCGTGGTGATCCAAATTCCTACACGCTTGGGCGGATGGGACTGTACTATGTGGTCCTGGCACACATGCCCGAAGCTGGAAAGGCATCTGCAGCCAGTGTGGCCAGCAATGTCGGGCGCAGCTATCCTAACATTGAGGTGGGCTTCTTGGTTGGTATTTGCGGAGCCGTTCCAGTCAGGACGGACTCTAATGTGAACCGACAAAAGAAGACAATATCGTTGGGGGATGTGATTGTCGCAAACGGGGTCATCCAGTATGATCTGGGGAAAGAAACGGAGACAGGCTTTTCCCGAAAGAAGACTTACCACGATACTCTGGGAAGACCCAATAACGAGATCCGAGGATTCTTAGCCAAAGTCCGTGCGGAGCGTCAGAACTTCTTGAAGATCTTACCTGTTTACCTTAGTACCATTTACTCATGCTTCATGATCGAATGTTCGGGACAACAGCAGAGCATGACGAGCTACAGTGGACACTCTGGACAGGAGCCTTGCGATGTTGTTATGGTTGGCTCTTCTGAAGATCTCAAGGCTACCAGATCCTCCGCCACATGTGCATTTTGGTCTGATGGCATCGGCCGACACGGTCCTGAAATCTGCGCGCGTTCGCGATAAACTAGCAAAAGACGAAGATGTCATCGGATTCGAGATGGAGGCAGCGGGAGTATGGGACAATATTCCTATAATAGTAGTGAAGGGTGTATCCGATTATGCCGATAACAATAAGGATGATAGAATGCAACCCGTCGCAGCCGCGGCCGCCGCTGCCTGCATGAGAGCCCTTGTTGAAGGATGCCCGATATCCACCTCAAGGTAGGTAGATAGAACCACAAGGGTTGCATCCAAGAACTGATGCTAAGAAATGTATTGCAAGCTCGACAGAAGAAGGATCCTTTCTAGATCCAAATCCACAGGTTATTGATTCACTGGATTTCTATCGGGCCACGTACCGTCGGGAGGAGATACACACGGCGGCGAAAGAGACTTGTGAATGGATAATTGAAAAGGAGGTGTATCAGTCTTGGATGGACGATACGCAGCTGCATCAACACGAAGGCTTTCTGTGGATCAAGGGTGGCCCTGGTACTGGGAAGTCCACTTTGATGAAGTTCATATTGCGCGAGGCAGAAAGGTCTGAAAGATACACTATCACACTGTCTTTCTTCTTCCACGTCTCTAGAGTCACTCTACAAAAGTCGCAGGTTGGGATGTATCGTTCGCTGTTGTACCAGCTTCTCAAGGCTAGTGCCGCCCCAGACCGATGTAGAGAAGAGTTTCTCCGTGCTGTTGCAAATATGAGTGGGAGTGATACTACACCTAAGCACTGGGATATCGCAGACCTGAGGCACCTACTTCTGTGTATGATGGACGTCCTGAGCAATGGCCATGTCAATCACCATGTACTTTTCCTGATCGACGCTATTGATGAATGTGCGATCAACAGGGAAAAAACCCTGGAGATGCTTTGCTTTCTTCGGCAGATAAAGAGTAATGTCCGCGGAAACCAACTCCGTTTGAGATTCTGCCTATCGACACGGTATTATGAGCATATTGATCCCAGGCCAGGGAAACTGTTAGCCCTGGACAGCTTCAGAGAACACCAGCTTGACATTGAGAAATATGTGACACAGACACTCAGATCTACAGATCAAACAATCAGAAAGGACATCTGTGTGAAGTCAGCTGGTGTGTTCCTATGGGTCAAACTTGTGGTAGACAGTTTAAATGACGATTTTCATAAGGGCAACGTGCACGATGTGCAAACAAGACTGGACAAGATCCCGCAGGGACTAAACCACCTTTATAAAGAGCTACTAAACCGAGACCGTGCACCAGGCCAAGATCTTATGCTCTTCTTTCAGCTCATTTTGTTCTCCTCGCGACCCTTGACGCAAGAGGAACTGTACTTTGCATTATTCTTCAGAAACAGCAACCTGGTCAGGAGGAATACCTCACATATGGATGGGGTCTCCAAAAGCTACATCCTCCATGTCTCGAAGGGACTCGTTGAAGTGACTGCTAGTAGCTCAAGCAAAAGCACAGTTCAGTTTATTCACGCATCAGTTCGGGAATTCATGGATGGTCAGTTGGAATTAGCATTTAGCCGTGAAGGAAACGTCAAAGGATCCTGCCATGACCAGCTACGAGACCTGTGCTTCAGATACGTCCATCGTTTCAAGCTAGGGAACAGAGACCTCGATGATTTGATGCGTCTCATGCGGCAACAAACATATTCCGTGTCCGTTAATAACGTGATAAAGAATAGCATTCTATTCTTTGGTTACGCCGTGCTCAATCTTTTCCATCACAGCAATGAGGCCCAACGCCACGGCATTGAGCAAGGCGGGTTTCTGAAAAAATTCTCGGCTGTGTATGGCGGAGACTTTTCCCAGTTCACATTCTACTATGATTCAGCCGTGGCTAACACAAAAGACTGGTACAACGACGCAACGCTTTTGCACTTCCTCTGTGATAAGTGTCTGAGGGATCTCGTCCGTCAAGAGGTCCTGAATGGATCATATGGCTGGGAACGGTCGGGCAAGCGTGGCTGCCCGATGAGTACTGCAGTATACGATGATGACCTTTATACCATACGAGCATTGCTGGGATGCGCACCATATGATGGATGTCATGGCCCTGGCAGCTATTCCAAGGTTCTGGAAGACCCCACAGTGGTTCAAAGTATGAAACAATTCTTGGAAGAAATACCTGAGGGCTGTAAGGTATTGCAGAGTGCTAAATTTTGCGAGGGCCTTGACATACAGACGTTGTTGCTCAAATATGCTCTCGACCAGGAGAACCTCGCTGTTTTAACCTTGCTGTGGCGCACAGGACTGGTTGACTTCAACCAAGCAGTCAATGGAGAAACCCCGCTGAATTGGGCACTGGAAAGACGCTCGGCCTTTCTGGTCAACCATCTCTTGGACCGCGAAAAGGACGGCATCAAGGTGGATATCAATAAACCGACGCATGGCAATCCGCCACTGAAATTAGCCATTCAGAGCAAGCGCCAACGGGAAGCCAAAATAGACATACTCCTTGGCCACGACCGTTTGGATCGTTCGTGTCTGGACAGGAGACGATGTAATGCTTGCCATTGGGCAGTACGTATGAATGATGAAGGGCTACTGAGACGCTTAATCCACTTAGGATTTCGGATGAACCATCGGGGTATCAAAGGGCACAGCCCTCTTTCGCATGCAGTGGAGTGTTGCAAGGTCGGAATGATGGAAATCCTGCTCACGGCAGATGCAACCCAGGTGGATGAAAAGGATGCGGACGGAAGAAGCCCTCTATCATGGGCGGCAGGCTGGTGCTCCCCCACAGAAAATGATGCTATCAGTGACCCAAGAACAAGAGGCTTGTTTCAAAAACAATCTTTACAGACGCCGTTGAGATTCGACAGAGTCGATGTGAATTCTGTGGACAAGGACGACAGAACGCCGCTAATGTGGGCAGTCGCAGCAGGTAATCGACCAGCTGTCCAGCTACTCTCATCCCATAAGGACACCGATATCAACTGCTGTAGCAGATTTGAAGAAACATCTCTCAGCATTGCCATCATGAAAGGGGACCCAGTGATTGTTAAAATGATACTAGAAAACAGAAGGATCGACGTCAATCTACGGGGTATCTACGGTCGAACTCCTCTATCATGGGCATTTGGCCCATGGCACCCTCTGAAAAAGGACAAAGCACAAATAAGCCAGTGCCGCAACCCTGCAATTGTCAGGTTACTTTTCGAGTCAGGGGCGGACATGAGCATTATAGACGCTCTTAATCATACCCCACTGTGGTGGGCTCGGTCTTACGATGTAGTGGCAAGGGGCAATCTAGAAATTCAAACCTATCAAGACTCCCCTCTCACCGTTTGGGGGGACTACCTTTCATCATCAGAGAAAAGGAGGGCGCTTCAAATGCTCACTCGCGACGAAGCCACCTTCAGGTGTGAGATCTGGTGCATGTGGCAGGTTTGCGAAAAATACGGATTGCAGGCCAGGTACCCCTGGACATCTGAAATTGGGATAGATATCCTAGAGTGAAGATGCCCATTGGTTGGCATTCAGGGGACATTGCTCATGCCATTTCATGTTGCTGACTGTCAACCAACTGATACCAATGCTCACCACCTAGACTGTGTTTGTCTTCTATAACTATAACTTCATGAAATTACCACGCGGGAAGAATTGAACACCTTTCATTTTTTGTACTTGTAAGTCCTGGATCAATCCCCCCTAAAATTGTAACACCTAGATGAGAAAGCCAAGTATAAGACCAAGAATCGGCCCGATAATCAGCCAGTTGTGAACAGCATTACGGAATGCCACTGAGTTCTGGCCTTCCTCCTCAAATCTCATGTTCATTGAGTTATTCCCAAATCCAAGCGTCGGGACCCATGAAGGCTTGTTTCCCTTATTTAAAATATCCGAGTGAAGAGGGTCCACCCTCCCCAGAAATTCAATCGATCCTTCTCCATACATAGCGTCACCTTTCTCGTTATTGACCAAGAACCAGGCACTAAAAGAGAAGCTGGCCGATTGGTTATCGAACATTAAACTGGCGATGGGCTCGGTGATAGGGATATCTTTCGGGTTATGATCGCCTTGATCTAAGAAGTTGAGGCCCCACCACGTATCGGCGGAGTCATCACAGGAGCTCATGTTCATCTCCACTGTCTTGACTCCTCGTCCGGTGTCATTAGAGGCTCCTATGATATGGTACGGCGGACCGAGCTCGTTTTCGAGCGAAAGATTGAAGTAGGGCTTATGTGATCCACTTGTGTAGCCTGGGATTACGTGTCTAAGGGGTGTTATTTGTGTGCATCTCGTTGGATGGTTGGAAATTGGACGTACTCGATTGAAAGGAATTGCCACCTTAAGTTCCTTTCTTCGTTTCCCATATCAGAACCGTGGACAAAGTCGAAGTCTGTTAACGCTGACTTTAGAGCAATCTGTACCGGGTTCTTGCCCTCGTCATCGGGGTTTGTCTTTGTCACGGCCAGTATAGATTCAGATGCGAATCTTGTAGTTTTATTTCGAAAGGGACGGCACACCTCATCGCCATTGTCATCTAGAAGATATTGCAAATTGAACGTTGTAGTGCCGTTGTAGTACCTGTCACCAGTCAATAAGAATATATCCATTCCAGATGGACTTATGGCTTACGATCCAATCCAAGAGTAGAGAAAATATGGCAGCCCGGTTATGTTCCTGAGGCGGAAGTTGTATTCGGGGTCAAAGGTGGAATCTTTGAAACCAAGAGTCTGTAAGGGAAGAAGTGTCCAGATCAGCAAGATGTAGTTCATCTTGCAAATCATGCCAGTTTACTTGTTGTTTCAGTCCAAGAGCCTTCTACTGGGGAAGAGAGAATGTCATTAAGCGTAAACATTGTGACTCGAAATGATCATCCATCACATGAGCAGAGATAGCTCGTGTTGGTACTTGGCATGCAATTCTAGTGGTTCTTCCAAGGTTCGCTAATTTCACACATTTCAGCAGTTTCTGACGGGCAGTCAGGGAGGAATTACACACTAGCAGTGTAGTGTCTTGGCTCTGTCCACAGCCGCCTGAAATGCCTTGATAAAGTGGGTTAAACCCCGCTCGAAAAAGGTTATATCGAAAAAGTTGAAATTACCCCTTTCAGTAATCACTGAAGCTATTCAACGTATGCTTGGTTTGCATATCTTGTAGTACTCCTTGGCTTTTGTCATTCTCATTACCGTGCAATATTCAAAGATACATATACTCGAAGTTCATACTACTAGCTGTCGAAACCCACGGCAAACTCATTAACAAACTTAGCACTACGAGTAAGAAAAGTCAAGTATAGCAATATATTAACCAGCATCGTGAGCGTTCCTCCATTCAGCTAAAGACCAACTCTACCAGTCAGTATGAGTGAGTGACTAGGAGCACATGGATGGACGCTGGGAGATTCAACTCTTTCGTCACTTCAAAAATCCCCAGAGGTTATTCAGGCTTTCAGCAAACGTCGGATGCGCGAAGATAGCATCTTGCACTTTGCTATATGGAAGTTTTGCAATCATAGCCATCTCCATGATACTCATAAGCTCTCCACCTTCCGTGCCGAGACATGTAAAGCCAAGAATTTGCCCATCATTGGCATTAACCACTGCTTTCATCATCCCTTTTGGTTCATCGGTCTCTAATGCCCTGGCAACGTAGCTCATTGGCATAACCGCTGTTGCTATTCTCATTCGTGGGTACAGCTCGCGCGCCTCTCTCTCATGCAACCCAACGTGGCCTAGTTGTGGGTCTGTATATACCACATACGGCACGAGTCTGTCTTTCACAGTGGGTCCTGAATGTGCCAGAGAGTCGGAGAGTAGAGAAACCTTCAAAACCCGAAAATCATCATAGGATATATGTGTAAAAGCAGGAGGGCCCTTGACATCGCCGATGGCATAAATAGAAGGGACAGAAGTCTCCAGAAACTCGTTGCACTTGATGTACCCTTTTACATCGACTTCGATTCCTGCAGCGTCTGTGTTCAGGTAATCTGTGTTAGGAACCCTACCAGCAGCAAAGAGAATATGAGTGCCGTTGCTCACAATCTCAGTGCCGCTTTGAGTCTCCACTGATAAGCTAAATGTTTCCATAGATGTAGATGAAATCGATGTGGCTCTGGCCCCCAGATGAATCTTCAAATGCTCGTCCCACAGGATATCCAACAGCTCAGCTGCTATCTCTTTGTCCTCACGAGGCAGCAGCTGTGGCCCTCGCTGAACAATTGTCACTTTTGATCCAAGTCTCGCGAATAGTTGGCCGAACTCAACTCCAACATACCCACCCCCGATGACCACTAAATGTCCCGGCAGCTCACCTAGCTCTTGAATCGATGTGGAGTCCAGTACCCTGGCTTTCTCTACCCTTTCCAATCCATCGAGCCTTGGAGGTGCGGCCGGCAACCAACATTAACAATGATCTTTTCCCCCTTGAGAAGTCTGTAGCTCCCATTGGGGAGCATCACTTTGAGGGTGGTCGCATCGTTAAAGCGTGCCTCCCCTCGCAGAACATCAACCCCAGCAGCTTCCAGGCCTTTTTCACTTCCACTGCGGAAGGAGCTCACTATATCGCGTTTTCGCTGCCTCACTTTCTCCATAGAAACAGTGAACTCATTCATCGACCCTATTTGCCCTGGTAAGTGGATACCGTAGTCTGGCCCCCTGCGGATTAAATGCGCAACGCGACCTGAAGCAATCATAGTCTTGGTTGGCGTACAGCCTTCGTTGATGCAACAACCGCCAAGGTGTTCTTTTTCTATGAGTGCAGTCTTCTTGTTTGCAGCAGCCAATGCCTTTGCAAGCGGAGTACCGCCTTGGCCCGAGCCTATTATGATGGCGTCGTAGTGTGTAGTGGTTGCCATTTTTCTGGTGATCAATTGCCCTAATTGTCGACGTGCTGTGTAGAGGTACGTAAACGATATCGACATCACGGGTCCTATCGTAGATTTAATTGATTAGAGTGCAACTGAGAAACGTGGTTTATATATAACAATCGTCATTCGACGTAGGTAGTGTGACAATACATCATGGTTCGGTATGTGGTGGCATGTTCCGTGGATTCGATTAACCTTATTTTATCTTGTTAAATCACAAGATCCAGACCACCTTGGACTATCATGCACGATTGGATTATAACAGACAACCAATAAAGGGGGCTGCTGTACGAGGCCTCAAATATACTTCGGGTGAAGGCAAATACCGCATCCGATGGACGTTGCTGTTGATTCCAATTCAAAATGCTCTTCATGTATAGTCGTATTGGTAGGCATGGCCTTCGCTTATACTAGTCTATGAATAAGCCTGAACAATTAGAACCCAGTTTCATCCTAGAAAGCACGAGTTAGTTAATGAGAAGCAACGGAATCTCCTTGGTGTAGCAGGGCTATCCCACTATGAGTGTGCGGGATTGCAGCATCCAATTTATACCTTCAAGCTGGTATGAATGTCAAGCGGGCGGCACATAGTCATCCTCCAGCCCTCATTCCTAACAGAATTACTATTCAATGACCTGTCTACAGGTAAAATCCATTGCACAATCAGTCCCTCGTTATGGCATGCATGTTAAGATGCCATGCTGCACATATCTTGATCGTCTTAGGTAACCCTAAGCCCTAATACTGTCCCTGGATTCATGAGATGTTGCCCCCTTCTACACATAGCACCTCGCCAGACTCTCTATCGTACTATTTTCAGTAGTTTTGCAGCAATACCTTTCTTGACATTATGCACACTTCCTGTATATGTCTAAGTGGTTCTTAGAACATTTGCATCAAGCGCTGTCGGGATTTGGCCCGGAATCTTGATCATCATATAACCAGGCTCTGGCGGGATATAATATCATGGTAGTAACACGTAGCTTGTTTATTCAACGCCAGTGATCTGTGGCCCTGCTGCTAGCTTTCTGATTTCGGACAGTCGCCGGGGGACATCGAACCTAGTAAGAAACATGAGACAGCGCTTCCGAGTAGCCAGAGACTGTACAACGTTGATAGGATCTATAAATGTTTATTAGAGACCCAGGAAAAGAGTTACCACGGCATTCCTCGTTTTACCGTCGAATAAACGTAATCCCCCGAAACCTTCTCGTGACACTTTGACATATTAATATTACATTATATTTGGCCTGTTAACAGCACCGAGAAGATGCCTCTGCCGAAGTTATGCCGAAACTTGTGTCTTTCTGCGCTAGAACCTTACACCTGGGTCATGCCGGCCTGCACCCCGCGGGTGAGATGCATAGTAGGACAAAGAACCGGCATCCTTCGGGAAGAATCCATGCAATTGCGTCTCAGAGCTGCGGAGAAACACTTTGAGCCACTTGGACTGCCGCCGTTGAGATGACCACATACGGTAATTGAGCCCAACCGGCAGATATTCCCCCGGGGTTCGGGCAGCAACTTCACTTCTTCATTCGGTCCGCTGGTGGATGAATATTTTAGACTTTCTTCGAGGAATATAAATTCCGCTTTCCTACGAACGGGAGCCACGGCCCACTTTCCTTCCCGAACCGCGTGGTTGACATTGGTCTCATCCGGGCGTCATCTGTTGCCAACCAAAGGTCTTCAAATGTGTTGGCAAGTTTGAAGATTGTCCCTTCGCCGGTACGTGACTAGTCGACATCTTTGATTATGACTAGCATATCTTGGATACCTGTGAGCAGGTAAAAAGGTAATAACATATTTGGTGATGTCTCTTTCTGGCTCGGACCACTTCCGTTTACCATGTGGAGCAACTTGTGGGGTTTGGAGTTAAAACCTGGAGACGCCGGGGTTGCTTGAGCCTAGCTAGAATATGGCATATGCATACAACCACCTCAGCTCTAAACGTCGATCCTTACCAGAACTGTGGTGGCATGGCTTTCCTCCTCACTTGTACATACGCTGGGATTCTTGGGGAGGAGTTTAGAGGATGCTTATGGGATTGGTTTCTAGGGGCCTCAAGTATATAAAGACCTTCCAGAGCCGCTGTTTCAATGTTATCATCATACACCGTGCAGAGCTGTCGAGAAGTAAACAAGATGCGAGCCACCCTGTCATGTGTTGCTCTGCTGGCAGCGTTTGCTGATGCACAGCAATTGTACTTCACGACGGATGGTTATACTGAGCGTCCGCAGTGTACTAAACCGGCTGTCGTTCCTCGGTACCATTTCCGGCCCTTTTCCTATACCCTAAACGAGACCATTCGGTGAGTGCTCTCACATACACTTCTATTACAAACCAGAAAGCAAAACCTAACTAGTGGAATGTTGCAGCTATGCTACTTCGGTAGCCGCACCAACCACGACCCGAACGTATGCGCCACCTTATTCGGAAGCCGTCAAGCACCTCACGACAAGTCCGGTGACTACGACATGGGGTAACTGGCTGCCCAATCAGACAGTAATTACGGCTACAGACACAGATGATCCTTATGGACAAGCCGCATGGTCCTCGCTCTGGCAACAAGCCGAACTAGAGAACTACACGACTACCGGGCTGTATTCTACCACAGTCAGTCCCACAGCGGTTCCAAGCAGTGAGCTAGCCCTACCGCCGCGGGACTACTTCGGACCAACTGATTGCTATAACTTCCCGGATGACTTTATCTTTGGCGTTGCAGGAAGCGCAGCTCAAGTGGAGGGTGCCATGGGGTTGGAAGGACGTGGCCCTACCATCCAGGAGAAGCTAGTGAATGCTACTCAGCCAAAGAATTATGTGACAAACGAGAACTACTACCTCTACAAGCAAGACATCCAACGATTGGCTGCCATGGGAGTTAAATACTATAGTTTCTCGATCCCATGGACTCGAATCCTACCCTTCGTGTTGCCAGGTTCTCCCGTGAACGAACAGGGGATCAAGCATTATGATGACTTAATCAACACCGTCCTTGATGCCGGAATGCAGCCTATAGTCACCTTGCTTCATTTTGACAGTCCCTTGATGTTCGTGGGCAGCGACAACAGGTCCGCTCATCCAGACATTGGCTACTACAACGGTGGCTACCAGAACGAGACTTTCGTGGGCGCCTTCGTCAACTACGCGAAGATTGTTCTCACTCACTACGCTGACCGCGTTCCGATCTGGGTTACCTTCAATGAGCCCTTTCTCTATTCATTCAACTTTGCTGGTGCCAATAACGTGGTGCATGCCCACGCGCAAGTGTACCATTCTACCACGAAGAGCTGAATGCCACCGGCAAGATCGGTATCAAATTCAATGACAATTTCGGAGTTCCTCGCGATCCAACCAACTCAAGCGACATCATCGCCGCCAACCGATTCCAAGAAATCCAGCTTGGCCTGTATGCCAACCCCATCTTCCTAGGCGAGCAGTACCCGGACTCTGTCCTGACAACTCTACCGGGTGCTAAGCCACTCAGCGACCAGGACCTCTCCTACATAGGCAACACCTCAGACTTCTTCGGCGTCGACCCATACACCGCGACGGTCGTCTCTCAGCCAGCCGGAGGTATCGAGAGTTGCACAAAGAACCAATCTACAGAGAACCCGTTATTTCCTTCCTGTGTCATACAAGAGACAAAGAACATCTACGGTTGGAACATCGGGTACCGCGCCCAAAGCTACGTGTACATCACACCCACTTATCTCAGGGCATATCTCAACTACCTCTGGAATACCTTCCGGAAGCCCGTGTTCGTGACCGAGTTCGGGTTCCCTGTATCCCATGAGGCCGACCTGGAGTTGTCAGACCAGCTGTTCGACACGCCGCGCAGTATCTACTATCTATCCTTCATGTCGGAGATTCTAAAGGCCATCCACGAAGATGGGGTGCATGTTATGGGCGCTTTGGCTTGGTCATGGGCTGATAACTGGGAGTTTGGCGATTACAAGCAGCAATTTGGGTTACAGGTGGTGAATCGGACAACACAGCAGCGATTTTTCAAGAAGAGCTGCTTTGATTTGGTTGATTTTGTGGGTGCGAGATTGCCATCTTCGTCATGAGTTTCGTCATCCTGTGAAGGTCAAGGCGGAGCTGAATTTGGAGGGTCACGCGGGCTGTTGTTCAAATCGTCGTATATAACTCAAGCCAATGGCGAAGGCGTGGATTAGTATATTGAATCTTAGTTTGCGAGCGAATCATAGATACTTAACTATGATCCAATATTTAAACTCCAGGCTAGACACCATAGGCTATCATAAACTAGTCGTCATTGTCTTGCTTCTTCCCTACTACACAAATCCTCATCTGGCCCCTATTGATACCACCACTACCTTGACTGACTATTACCAGCGCGACCATATAGCAGAACCTGGATTAATCCGGTTTTTCTTTTTGCAGCTCTTTCGCCTAGTCCGGGTTGAAGATCATCTAGTAACCAGCAGGGCGGCGTTTACTAAAGCTGGGCACGTTGAGAAGGAACCAGAAGCCTCATGGGCTCGAGGCCAGCTATTTCCTCGTTGACCGCGGCCCTAGGTAGCCCATTGCGGTATACATGATGTGAGTCTGTGCCACAGCTGCGATATGGCGCCGCCTTTTGGTAATTATTATCTTATCTTGTGTTACGTGGTGGAACGGAGAATCTATTATTCAAGGCAGCGGACCTGTCGACTGCGAAAAGAAAATACGGGGAAGCATATACGCCACGAACTGCCTTCCAATCTGTTCATTCAGTACTGAGAGTAACTATGCATAATACTTCCCATTCAGAACCCTAGCACCGTCCTCATCATACTGCTGCTTAGACACCCAAATGCCCTGGGAGTCAGCCGCAGCCACAATGGTACCACCCAGCCAGACCGAGTATTCAGGATGCGCGGGTTCAACGATGTTCACAGATGCAGATTCCGGCGCAACGTTAACGATCGCATTGTGCAGTTGGTCTGCCAGGCCAGGATCCGGGTTGGCTCCGGACTAAATTATTTCATTGTTAATAACCAGTGACAGTAAAGCTTAGTCAGGGCTACACATACCAGGATGATATTACTATACAAAGTAGCCTGAACGCTTTCGTCGAAGTTTTGAGCTACGTTTGATATAGCAAATGAGAGATCTCCCAGCTCAACTTGGGCTCTTGCTTCCGCGACACATCTCCCTTCGATCACGGGGACGACGCGGGCGTATTCATACCCAACGTCAATGACTAGGCCGGTAGTGCGATTGGATGCATAGACGGCCAACACGGCATCGGGTACGATATTGAGGGCGGGTGCGTTGAAGTTCTCAAACATCATCTGCACGGTCTTCTCCCGATCCGCGTCGGAGGTGAATGGGGATTCGGCGAGCAGGATGGGGTGTTCTTCCGTTGCGACCTTAAGCTCATGGTAGAAGGCGTGTCGGTAGAGCTTCTCTAATGCGTCCCAGTTTGTCACGGAGCTGTTTTGGAGTGGGTTTACGAGGGGCTCGTTGTTTTGGATGGCTTCGTCGCCGACAGACCTAGTTGTGTAGGTGATGTTAAGCAAACTCGGGGTACAATGTTCCAGGGTTGGTGGTTACCGTGAGCCAATGACGGTTCCTTTCTATATGTGTTAAAATAGAACATAACTAGCATGGGCTGCGAAGGATTCCACAAACTTACGGAAGACAGAGCGAGGGGCATCGTCACCGGCAAATCCAGCCCTGGTACGGAAGGAGCTGCGAGAAGATTAGCCACGTACAGATGTTTGGAAGTGAAGTAGGGCAGCGTACCCAGCGTCAATGACAAGTCCTTGGACGTCACCGTCTAATGTCCGAAACCAATTAGCACGGGTTAGTAAGACAATGCTAGGTTATATAAATGGTGGAATTAAACTAGGGAGCCTACCGGACATTATTGCGGGATAGATAAGTGGGTTTGGTTTGATCTTATGAGAGAACTGAGAGAATCAGATCTAAGATGCGGGATCGCTTTTATTTATATAGGCTCCGGTGGGGTGAAAGCAAATGTTCTTGACTGGCTGAATGGTATTCCTGAGCAGGCTACGTTATCTGGCCAGTTATATCATCACACTTGGTGATATTTGTGTAAGATCGTCGCTTGGATACGTGGAGATTCACTCACTAGTGAACTTACTGGATGCCAAAGCAATGGTTCAATGGGTGCGGCTGAGGATTCCAGATCCTGTGGGTCCGTGTCTATCATGGTGGTGGGGATATCTAGATGGTGAGAAAGTTCTCGAGATATGACAACGCTTATATACAGCCAACCAAACTTCTCTCTGTATAACAATAGCTCATGGATAGCATCCCCTAAAACCCCTATATTATAATGTATTTCCAGCGTAGGTGTGGTAGAATTGCTCATCATGATATTTTCCAGCCGCTCCCGAATGTCAACTTCAGCTGAACCCCGCAGCCCCGCAGTATGTTTCTCAACGTATACATACGCCATATGCATAGTACACTGGCAAGTTCACAATATGAGGCTATAAATTAATCACTAGTCATAAGCAGGGTACAAAATAAGATTTAGTTCTTCAGTCACACCATAGCTATACCTGATTGCATTGCATTGTGTTCAATCATTACTGAAATTCTTAATTTTAGATAGACCTTGTATAGAAATGGAACCAAAAATAAAAGATAATACAATAACCAAAATACTAGGAAAAGATTCTATATATAGTTACAAATATTGTGGAACATTGAGTAAACTGTTGTCAAAAATATACCATTTCGTCTATATAAGATAATGCATACTCGAGGGATCCTTGGGGCCTGTCTATTAATCCGAACCTCCCCCAAAGGTCCAGTCCTACTGCTCACCTGCCATAGTTTTGTCGGTGATATCTACTACACAAGGTAGAAGAACTGTCAACTGAAAGCTTCGATACAATGCCCATGCCCTTACCACCGTCTAATAACGCTACACATGGAATTCTGTGCTCCATCTGGATTGCGGTTGCTGGTTGGTTGCACCATAGGTACCCGGACAAGCGCTGTGGCGGGGTCTGAAACTTGCCCCAGGAATCGTGTGTTCTCCCGGGCTTTCAGCGGGATCTATATGTGTACTATCCCGGTTAAATCAAATCTGATGAGATCATTGGATCAGATTCAATGCCAGATACGTAGTATATGTTTCGTATATATCCCATGGTTACTCTGTCGATTTCCGGTTTCTCCATCGCGCTTGGAGCTTAGTTCCAGAGATCATCGTTGTGCACCTTGCTTTCGTCGCTTTCTGGCTGATGTGTAGGAACAGGCTGCTCAGTATATGATAAGGCTTAGAATAACCAATATCTTCACTCAGAGTTGCGGGTAGTTTCTATGGAAGAAGGTGTATAGAACGAATTAATTGGCCTGTACCAAATTGCAACGTGCACTTTGTCACAAGGCTGGCATTTTATAGCCCCAGTTGTACCTATTCACCACAATATACTAGGGTTGGTCTATCAAGACCAATTACCTAGTGTTTACGATCAGCCAAAGGGCTGGTAATACGACGGATGGTTACTCTCAGATGCTAGGTTGGTAAAAGTAAGTACACTACTCTCGATCATAATCAATCTATGTCTAATAGGATCTAGGTGCGATGTGTGGGTGATATCTTATCATTGACTGGTCGAGTTACGGATTATCTATGTACATCGATAGACTACTCCTAGCTGTGAGTCGTGACAGGCAATAAACACGATAATAACTACATTGGCAAGAGTAGATTGGGGTATAATACTACAATAGTAGTATTGGTGAGTATTTACTGAGGTTTAGGAGCAATAGACTGGAAGTAAAAAGAGCTGTTCTACTTTGATCCTAGTCTTTCAAAATTGGGTTGTATGCAACCAGAAAGTAGTAACCAAGACTTTACGGGAGGATGGTAGATGGAGGATAGGCTGTGGTAAATGGTAGGGTTCTGGTAGGTCAGTGGTAGGTCAGTGGTAGGCCAGTGGTAGGTCTATTGTATGGTATGGTAGAGGCTAGTGGAACCGTAGCCGCTGGTAGCCTGACTAGCTGCATACATTTGGAGGAGTGAGTGCCTTGTCTTTAGAGTCCATTCTTGGTGAACTTGTTCCTTAGATGACTCGTTGGTGATATGACATGCAGCTAGTAAAACCATTCCAAACACGGCTCGGATTTGGACGACTTTTGACGGCGCTCGTTGAAGAGCACCACCCAAAACTCAAGAACATGACTAGAAGTAAAGTATTTAAATCAAGGCTATGCCCTCAGAATATCATTATCGAGTGACTACAGCATTCAAAGCTTGCCGGTGTATTATATATTACTTTCACCTTTTCCTCTAATATCCTCTTTGGCAGCAATCAAAATGGGAATTCTCATGAAGCTTGACCCTGCTGCACAGGTTAGCAATGTCATACAGAAGGGACTGGAGATCAAAACCCTGCAAGAAGAAGCTTTGGCCCAGCTCCCACAGAACGCTCTCTACATTGTCCTTTATATTCGGTCTGACCCTGCCCGAGCGAATGATTTCCACTGGGGCTATTACTTCCACCCAACCACCAGCAGAGAAACCAAATACCACATTAGAAACTTAGGTGGCGGATAGATACCTGACCAGGGACCAACCAGCGGTGTCTTCAAGTCGAACGTTCTCTGCGTCCTCATTCAGAATGCGAACATTCCAAAGGCAAAACATGGAATCCTCGACCAAACTATGAGATTCCGCGATGACGACGTCAATACAATCCCTGGCGTAACTTGTCGTATATGGCTAATAACTATCTTGCAATATCTTATCGAACAGGGTCTGGTTCGATGTGGTGATCGTTAGCAGTTGCAAGATGAGTGTATGGCGTTCGGAAAGCAACACAGGGCGACTGCTGCGGCTAAAAGCCAGCCGCGCCCTGTGGTTAGGTCAAGGCTGTGATCCTTTAACGTTCACTGGTGTTAGAACAAAAATATGGCTCCCTGGCTCTAGACTCGTGCCAGATTCTGTCTTTACGCTATAGTTCGGAGGATAACTACAACGGATGGAGGGTTAAAGTTAAAGCTTTATTTAATAAATCCTAAATAACCGCGGTCAAACTAAGCCTATTTAGACTGCAGTAACGCGACACTGCATAGTTAACCATAGACACGCAAACACCGGGCGGGATGACCTCAGCTTCTATCAAATTTCCATTCTTCAGTTGGGTCTCACCTCCGCCCTGTAGACACCCTGTTGGCCGTCAACCGAAGACATGTCTAACAATCAAGGAGACGGGGGAGCCGCTGTCTCTGCCCCTCCCCCGCCTCCCCCTCCTCCGGCCGAAGATCCAAGCTCCAAAGTCTCGCCGTTTGTCAAGAAGCTGAGGTCGGCTCCTCCTGGCTATTTCTTCCAACCTGAACGGCCACCGCCTCACCGAGATCCATTTGCTGCGCCGACCGGCCCTTATTTCTTCTACGGCACCCTGTCTGATCCCGCTATGCTCCGCGATGTCCTTGGCTTGGAAGCCGAGCCACAACTTCGACCCGCCACCATGACAGGCTACGAATGCAAGCTATGGGGCCAGTATCCAGCTCTCCTCGATTCCCCAGAAAAGGTGGTCCGTGGGGCTGTCTATCATGTCGAAACGGAAGAGCATGCGGAGAGGCTTGCCAGCTATGAAACGGATAATTATCAGGCCGATCCGTGTCGCATCAACTATACCGACGGCAATGAGCCCGTCCAAGACTTGGGGTATTGTTTTAAATTTGTCGGCAATGTCAGAGACTTGAGTGATGGCACCTTTGATCTGGGGACTTGGCTAAGGAGAGTGAAGAGGGTGACAGAGGACTCATCGGATGTTAAGTAGTTGAGGGAAGAAAGGCATGTATCTTGACTCCCAGTACTAAGAAATACTAACGCCATCATGAAAGAGCATTTTGAGTTAACTTCTTGAAACTGGTTCCTTTGGTGCCTCGATTCTGTTCGGCGTCAACTGCCGATGTCTGCTTCCATTCTATGTGTTTTTGTTTCTTGCCTGGAAATATCCTGGACGCTGCTGCAATGCGGAGGAAGCGGGACCAACATGATAAATAGAATACCAAATGCCAATCATGCCCTTGACTGATGTGCTGAGCCTAGTTTCTGGTGCATCAGATTAATATACCATTAGTGGTGAGCTGGTGATTTGCAATTCCAAAGGTAATCGCTCCACTCAGCCGCCGCAAATATACTACTAGTAGTAGTCTAGTAGATGAATCCTGACTCATGGATGCCGTGTTGAAGGAGAAATTAGATTCAGTATATCTCGATGTACCTCATTTTTACGAAAGTGAGCCTCCTAAAAACCTACCCCAACACCGGCCGCGGGGTTAAATGTGTCCAGCCCCTTATAGCAACTCCACACCTACTCTGGTCCATCTCCGCGACACACAACATGCATGTCAATACCAAGGTGCAACCGCCATTTGGACATTGCGAAGTCGGCTATTCGCACCCGTGAGGAATGGATAAGGAGAGTTTTCACCAGGAAGTAGTGTCATACAGTACTCATAATGGAATCACGAGCTTTAGATGTTATTCCATGGTTGATTGTCTATCATCCAAATTCAGACGGAGTGCGGTGGACGGACACAAAAGGCTTCAGCAGGGACAAGCTGAATGCGAGGGAGACCCCACTGACGATAGATCTCAGATGAGAGTTCAGGAATTACGTGGTGAGAGTATGGAGATAACCCAACACACCAGCAAAACAGTAGACCCCTATTAAAGACTTTATACATAACACAAATATGATCATAGCTTGAAAGAGCAACTAGCAAGGTGTTCGAGGATAGTGAACATGGAAAGATGTAAAAACAATCAACAGCCTACCTTAGTCGACGTTATCTTCGTCAAGAATGGTTCTGAAGCTGAATGGCAAGAAGGGTATACCCTCACCAATGAAATGCTTGCTCATCGCCTCGATCCAATGCAACCGCATCGAGTGCAACATAGCGCTGGTTCCCTCCATAACACACAAGACGCTAACAGACAGTGTAAACCAAAGGTAAAAGTTGATAATAATCAGTATGGGCCGGATTGTGGGGTTCTCTGCCTGGAAAGCAGCGCCAAGAGTCATATTCCAAAGCACGATTGAGAGCTGCTGGTGAGCCAAAGACAGAGCCCAAAGACGGAGGTAGGAGGCAGTGTGCGAAATACAGTTGAGGCAGAACTCAATAGTATGAATAATTTGATGGATCATGACATCGAAAAAGTCAAAGTCTTTGTGATCTTCGTCATCGTGGACACACTGGACTCTGCCAGCACCGTCACTAGTCATGCAGTTGTAGGTTTCAGTAGTT
The DNA here is from genome assembly GCF_001792695.1 of Aspergillus bombycis. Classification (NCBI taxonomy): domain Eukaryota; kingdom Fungi; phylum Ascomycota; class Eurotiomycetes; order Eurotiales; family Aspergillaceae; genus Aspergillus; species Aspergillus bombycis. Next base: position 328,945 of record NW_019170015.1, on the reverse strand, counting down.
CCCTCATCTATGTGGCTATTGCCGGCCGGCGTGCCGATGTCAGTCAACTCACTAAGACTACGATATCCCGCATCGCCGGCACGCATGTGCTCCCAGCGAAGATATAGTGGCTTGAACAAGAGCATGATGGGCACCTGCACTGCAGCTATAAGAAGCAGTAGCACCTGGACCGTACCCTGATATGGATAGAGTTGTTTGTCGACCGCGCCAGGGTTCAGAAACATGAATATCAACATGTTAAGCAGACTAGGTGGGCTTTCTCCACGACCCTTCCAATCCACAGACCACTTATAGATCACAGTGATAACGAGATAACCGAAGATAGACTGGTAGAACAGCATCGCCGGAATAAAGTTACCCCAAATATCAACCTTGGATTTGAAATGCCGCCCATTGACATACTGAAGACTGAGAGCGTAGGTCATCTAATGTTCTTATCAGTGAATGTTTTCAAGGATTAGATAGAATCCTTGTCTCCGCACTCACATGAGCCCAGCCGAGGAGAATGCTCATCTTCATCTTCATGCTGTTTGAAAACAACAAAGAATTCTCTGCCTCGTGCCAATTCCAGTCTAGACCAATTGGGTAACGGTATCCTTCCTTCAATGACGCCTCAACAGTTTGACCTGGTTTAATATCATTCGGCCATTGCCACTGGCTGGGGAAAATAGTAAAAGATCTGGAGAATATGTCGTTGTAGATGAGACCGGTATATATAGAAAATAGGCCCATCATCAACATAATATATCGCCCGTAGAATGCCATATAGAACAGCTCATTGAGCTTAATCCGCTGCAACCTCTGTTCCCAAAAGATCATTGCAGTAGAAATTATAGTGACCAAGGTACCGTGTCCAAAATCGCCAAACATAACCGCGAAAAGAAAAGGAAATGTCACGACTGTATAAAGTCCAGGATTGGCCTCCTGGTATTTGGGGATCCGATAAGCATTGACGATGGCCTGGAACGCTTCCGTGAATTTGTTGGTTCGGATGTAGGTAGGCGGAGTTGCAGAATCGGCCTGGACTCGAATAATAACGGTAGGTGTAGAGAGCCCGGCACGGTTGTCGACATCCTGTAGGGTTGACTTAATGAGATTGAGGGAGTTTGTCGGGCACCATGCTTCAGCAATCAGCGTTTTGCGCGTCTGATGATAGGAAAACTGGTTCAATATGTCATAAATGGCCTTTTCCTTTTTAATCACAGTCATCCAATGTGTAAGTGACTTCGCGATTTGCGACAGCTCGGCAGTCAGGGTACCTTTCGTATTTTGTAACACTTGGCCGATATCATCTAATTGTGTGTTTACCTCGTGGATCCGATCTCGCCTCAATTCTCGATCCTCATCAACTTCATATAAAGAAGCCCCTAGCGACTCCGAGATTTTTCGAACTTTGGTAAGCACGTTTTTGCCATGGGCAAAAATCAAGAACACATTTTTATGCTCTTCGTCGCTTGTAGGATCAATACTGACTCTGGGTATCTCGGACTGATTCATGTAGAGATTACCGCGCAGTGTCCGCCAGAGGACACGTTCCAAGGCCCCGATTCGCTCCCGGGAAATAACGCCGGCAACGAATCCAATGTTCAATCCCGAAAAGCCTCGTTGACCTTGGGTCTCCCTATCCGCGGTGGGGGAGGGGTGTTGCTCAATGTCACGAAGAAGTGGTACATCATCATTGTCGAATGATTGGCGAACAGAATCCGGGTTTTTGTGGGCCTGGCTGCCAGGTCAGGCCTTATACCTTTACAATATGTAGGTTTATGGCTCACCAGATCGAAGAAGCCCCCAGCATCACGCAGAACCCAACGCCATTGAGTGAGCTCAACTTCACGTTCCTTCAGGGTTTGGTAGCTGTCCTTCAGGGCGCGAATCCGCTGTTCGAGGTACTCGCTGTGTTCAACCAATTCATCGACCTCTGAAGCTAACGGGGCTTCTAGTAAATTAGCGAAATCAGACGATGGCCGGATCGGAATGGATGCCTTCGTTATCTGAGAGTGAAAGTAGCCTATAATAGAAGTGACATGAATTTAGCAAACTGCCATCTACTCGCCACAACGGTCTTTCCGAGGTCATCCCAACTTACGAAGCTGTCTCTCGACGTTATCCAAGCGAACAATATCTTTGGTAAATGGCCGTTGGAAGGCGTTGGTATCCGGGTTTAGCTAGAAGCCCGCCCGAGATCAGCGTATGTCTCTCATTATTGAGGGAGCCTCCAATGCGAGCTTCCGCTCATTACTCACGTCTCTAAACTGCACTTGGCCGATCTCACCCAGAGCGCTTACAATCTCCCTTCCGATGTCGTTGGCAATATAAAATTGGGTCAGGCTCATGTCTGAGGACCGGAAGAAGGTATCCTGTGAAGCCATAGTGACGGACGAACTTTTTTATCCGCACGTGTGTAGAAACAGAAAATATCACAAGGCAGTTTTGGTAAAGAGAAAGCAGCCAAATAGAAGATGGGCCGAGCAGTTGGACTCAAATTGGCCCGGTGCAAGTCCTCGAGGTAGTCGCATTTCACATGACGCAAGCAATATAAGTAAAACTACAATCCAGGAGAACAGCGCATCTACAGATGACCCAAAAAGGGATAATTGGGAAGGGAATGGGGTCCAAGTGGGCTTGTTTGGCTATAGGTGTGAAAGCTCCAAGGCTTAGGGTTGTGCAATCCGCCGATGACTCAGCGGGGGATTTGACGTATTCGGTCTAGCGTTCATTAACCTCCGACTCCACCGGATCCATAGCACTACTAGTAGTAGTCCCTGGATACGATTATAGTTCCATTTAGAGCTTACGACTTATAGCTTAATTATGATTTGATTATACTCAAAAGCCATAGTAAAAGATACACATAGACATAGTACAGCCTTCAGGGTTGGAAGTTGGCTGTTGCCGTATCTAAAGCCGGTAATAAATTATAATAAATCGAACATAGGATTCACGGTGTCTAAACTTAATATTATTGAGACAAGTATGGTAGGGTTTTATAAATCAGTATGACTGACTGTTATACGCTATGTTAATGTTGGCAGATTAGCAATATTCCACATTGTCCGGGACCCCGTTACCTCGATTGAGTCCATCGTAACCGGCCGCCGCAGGACATCCGACAATAGCGCCAAAGCGCAATTTTTACTCAGATATGGCTGGTTATACGGCACCAATTCTGCAGTGACGGGTGCGGTGGGCCATAGTGGTCACTCATACACGGGAGCCTAATATATCCGCGTCACCTGTAGCCTATTCTAGGCCCAATTATCCACTGCGGGCTATAGCGCAGTCATCCGAAGGGCGCGCTGCTGCAGTGTCTTCTGATCAGCCGGGGCCTCGGTAGAGAAGGAGATGTAGAGGCCGGAATCATTAATGATCACAGTGACGGATATTGAAAGGATTGGATATTAAAGCTTGGCTGTGTACAATGTCAGCACGACGCAGAATTGGCGCATCGACTAGCGAAATATATAAGGGCCCTCTGTCGCAACGGAGGTCCAAAGATATTCACCACTATCCTCGTTACTCCGCCCACCTCCTTCTAAGTGTTGCAGCACAATCACAACAACTCCAATAGTTCAGAAACTGGCCATGCCTTATCTCGTCGGAAAAGAGGTTGGCGCCACCGGCTATGGCACCATGAGTACGTTCTCACTAAATTTAGCCACGTTGTGATCTAGGTTAGGCTTTTACTGAACATCAGCCTAGGACTGACCTGGCAGGAGCACCCACCCACACAGGCGGTGTGCTTTGAGACTCTGAACAAGGCGCTGGAGCTCGGTGCTAACTTCTGGAACGGAGGCGAACTCTACGGCACTCCGGATTATAATTCCCTGCATCTTCTGAACCAGTACTTCACTAAGTATCCCCAGAACGCGGACAGGGTGGTCCTCAGCCTTAAGGGTGGGATGAAGCCGGGTATGCTGGGCCCGGATGGGTCGGCAGAGAACGTCCGCCGCAGCGTGGACGAGTGCCTGCGCCTGCTGGACGGAAAGAAGAAGATTGACATCTTCGAGTGTGCGCGACAGGACCCAAAGTACCGCATCGAGAACACTGTGGAAGTTCTGGCACAATACGTGAAGGAGGGCAAGATTGGAGGTATTGGCCTAAGCGAGGTCGATGCAGAGACTATTCGCAAAGCGTGTGTTGAGATTTCCGATATGGGCGTTCTCGAACCATTGCTAACAACCTCGCTAGAAATAAGGTGCACCCTATCGCCGCCGTCGAGGTTGAAATGTCCCTGTGGTCGACCGACATTCTTGAAAACAACATCGCGAATACATGCGCCGAGCTGAACATCCCCGTCATTGCGTACTCGCCCCTGGGTCGCGGTGTCCTGGCGGGAGCTGTGACGTCGCTGAAAGACCTCCCCGAGGGTGACATCCGCCGGCATATGTCCCGCTTCCAGGAGGAGAACTTTCAGCACAACCTGAAGCTTGTCAATGAGGTCAATCGCCTGGCGGAGCGTAAGAGGCTTGCCCCCTCCCAGATTGCCCTCGCTTGGATCCTTAGTCTGAGCAACAAGCCTGGCATGCCCACCATTATTCCTATCCCCGGAGGCACTACCACCGACAAGGTTGTTCAGAACATGGTCGGGGTGAAGCTGCTCACGGATGAAGAGTTGGCAGAGGTTGATGCGATGTTGAAGCAGTACCCCGTCGCCGGGCCGCGGTACTAGGAGAAGACTTTTGTCAATTAATGTTATCTGTGGTGAGGATATGACTCGATCATCACTGTTTCAATGATAATCCGTGGCATGAGATATTATTGAGAGTATAGCCCTTGTGGCTGAGACGGAACCTACATGAGGTTTCCCATCTCTAGATAGATTATTTATCAATTCACTTCACTTCAAAAATGGACTTTTTCACTTGATTACCGTCGCGAGAGCATTTAATAATATCCATGAGTATAAGATTCGAGTAGAATGTAATTTGAAGTTGTCTGTTCAGGGTACAGTTGTATCGTGAGTATCAACTTAACCTAGGTGAAGTCTTTGTACTGACATTTAGAATGCCTAGCCTCCAAGAGGGGCAAAATGACCAGTCGACTAAAGATGTGGCCAACGGCAGCGTTTGGAGCCCACATGAACCATCTGCTTGGACAGCTTAATACTGGATAGATCGACACTCTGCGCTCATCATGGCCAATAATGACTTCTATATTAATAGCAAGCGGGTCATCTTGCTGACTCAGTGACGCCCTCCGACTCAGTTTGAATCTGATCCTCGCCCTAAGCTTTACTCTCATTTGCGTCTACGGCGTATTTACCTTCGTTCACGGCAGTTACTTCTCAAACATATCGTGCAATTATTGGGCCTCTCAATGCCTTCTCACGAGATGAAGCCTATACGTCGCAGGCGGAAATACCGCGGCCACACCGCGTGCGATGCCTGTTACAATCGAAAGGTAAACAACCAACCCTTGTAATGACAACAGACATCGGGATAGATGCAATCTCATCCAGACCTTTTCTTGGCGATCATATGTATCTGATAGTATGAAGATTAAATGTGATGTCGCCAAGCCTCAGTGCAACTGGTGCTTTCACCATGATATACACTGTACCTTTTCCCGCTCAAAGCACTCAGAGGACATGAAGGGAACCAGTGGGTTCGTCACCAGTCCTCAATCATATTTCATCATCTGCCCACATTCTGCCTGGAGTATTGAATGCGTTAAGCACTGAACAGGATTGAGAGGTCCATGGATTCTGATCATCATAGGCCCGTGTCACTACCATTATCGAAACCAAATCTGGCAGAGGAAAGTGCTGCACCAGCTGGGTTAACGTACACTTCGGTGTTCCCTGTTCGCGCTCCTATGAAGTCTAGTCGGGCCGTAGAGCATGACTCCGGCGACCATAAAACCGTACAAAGTGGCAGGCCAAACTATCCAGTGATTAATGAACCCCGACATATGCTACGAGCTACACGATATCAAATCAATCACATCCGTCTCTTTAACGGTCTGCCTTTTTTTTCTCGTAGTGGTCAGGACTGGATCGAACGTCAAACAGGAAGGAGAATGGATCTCGACCAGTATTTCGTCCATGGTCCCCCATGGCAGGTGCTACCTCCCTCAACTGCATCAGATTGTAGGCTACATGTCGCGGACCACCAAGATCAAGACCTGCCAGAGAAAGTCTTGGTATATGACCTTCTCCGGTGGTACAGGTCTGTATATGCACTTGTCTTTCCTTTTGTCGTACATCCTACTCTATTCGAGACAACTATCGCCGCAGCATACGAAACAGGACTGTCTTATTCATCGCCTAACCAAGCGACTGTCGAGGCATCTATATTTGCCTTCGTTGCGCTTGCGGGAGTAATCGATCAAGGCTTCAGCCAGCGCGGATACTTATTAAGTAGCGCCGAATATGCAAACCAGGCTGTCGGATTCTTGCCCAAAATTCTTTCTGCACCTGCCACAGTAGACGGACTGCAGGTGCTTCTTATGCTCGTATGTTTGCAACTCCTCGGGCCCACCCCATCAGACACCATTTTAATATATATTTAGGCAGCCTACTATCAGCTATCTTCAGGCGACACTCACATTATTGAAACATTACTCTCCAGTTCGTCACGATTCTTGTTCCAGCTTGAGGGAAATGTCAATCCATTTTCACGACATCAAACACCCTCGCTAGTAGATATTCACATACGGAACCTCTTCTGGATTTGCTACCTCATGGACAAAGAATTGAATCTTCGGACTGGATCGCCTCCACTGCTAGCATATACTCATTGTGATCTAACAATCCCCGACAGACTTCATAACAGTCCAAATACAAGTTGTGGCTACTCGGAAGTCTGTTTCTCAGCCATGGTCCAACTCAGTGTCATACAGGGTCGCATCTACGAGCAACTTTACTCCCCATCGGCACTTCAGCAGACGGAAACAGATGTTCTGCGCAATATCCGCGCCTTGGACGAGCAATTAGAAGAGTGGCGACTCTCCCTACCTGCAATGATCCGCCCGACGACGGCTAGTATTCCTACCGCGAACGATCATATATTCAACGAGCATGTGATGCTTTTCCAAATCCAGTGGCATTACTGGATGATAATGATTCACCAAGCCAGCAGCCGCTGCCTCACGTGGATGGGAGACCAAACAGCTCATGTTAATGGGCTCAATTCGAGTCTGATAATCTCTGTGCAATTCACCCGCTCTCTGTTGCAGAAATTCTCCGATGCGCAACTTCACGTTCATAAGGGAAACTTTCGGTGAGTGTGGCTTTGGGCTTGCTTCGAAATCTGCCAGCTAATGAGAATAGATTTGCGGTTTTTTATGTGACCTCAGCTGTGGTCACCTTGTTTTGCAATATAATTCTCTGCCCGTTGGGCTCTGAGACTGTCGCTGATATTATGCTCATCCAGCGAATTGTAAATGTCCTTGCTGGACACTCAGAGTGGCGCGAGTCTCGGTATAACACTGCGTGCATTGACACGATTACGCCTTTTATACAAAAGCTTGGCCAACTGGCCATGTCTACGGTTGTCAGAGCGAGTCCTGAAAAGCGTCCTCTATTTCATCCCGTCGCGTAAAGCTCATTCCACACCAAATCAATCTCATTTCTGTAAGTATATTATTTAACCTAATATTATTAGTTGGGTCTACTTATTTTGGAGCCAGTCCATCATTTTGGGCATATTGTTCTTGATGCTGTACCGTATTCACCATAGTCTGAAGCACAAATTAGGTAAAACCAAACGAACGCTCCTTGTGTATTCGCAGACGCCCAGAGTCCTGGCATTTATTATGGAGAGGTACGCATATGGCTAAATATTCAATCCATAATATTTCAGACGGGAATGTATCTCTCACATGACACCACACTGCATATCTCAGCTATCTTCCCTTGCGATAAGTGCGAAGATCCTCAGATCGGGAACGCTTCCACCAGAATTGGCTACCCTTATCTCGACAAGCATGTGAGAAGCCATTTCTTTGGCCTCGGCCTCGTCTCCAGCATGTCCACTCCGTAAAACTATAACGGGCAGTATGGCCTGGATTATCTGATGAAACCATAGCTGTACGTCCGCATAGTGGTCAGGGTGTGCAATTGTGCTGTATTCATATTTCTGAAGCCCCTGCAATTCAAGCTTCTTACCTTCCCTCATAAGAAGGTCTGACAGCTGCCCTGAGAGGCCAGCACCTGCCATATACCCATATATCAGCTTTAGACGTTCAGGTGTCTTCTGACCTGGTCGATCAAGTGTATCATAGTACCAGTCCACATCTTCCCACTGAAGGTGTCCGTTCGGGCCTGTATATAATAACCCTTTAGATTACTGTTCGAGCCTTTCCGAGTAGAAATCCTCATAGGATAACCTACTTGCGCAGAAGCTCGATCACATTTTTCAGAGCCTTAACAATATCAGGCTCCCCAAGAGCCAGAACAAGTAAGCGAATGTGGACAATATCATAGCGGCCCAGATGTTCACTTGGAAACGGCTGGGTGATATCGTGGATCGTGACTTTCTTCTGACATATCTCTGAGACTCTGTCTGGTTCCTCTTGTTTAACAGGTACAATTCTTGATCCGACATAGTTTATGCTATTGTTACTGGCGTAGGGTCTTGGAAAGCTGAGTTGATTGCCAAAGGCCTTAATACCCAGTACACTGATGTTTGTAAAGTAGATCTTATACACTGTAGAGGCTTCTGGCTTCCTTAATATCTTTCAAGACAATCAGACGTTTTTCGCTATCCATTCCCCTCTTGTATTAGGTAGTATACATCCATCAAAAGAGCGAGATTATCAGGCCTATTTCCTATTTTGATCCCAAGACATCACCGTTGTCTTATACCTCATTCTATATATAACATGCCCGATATTCCAGGCTAGACTTTTTCATAACTCATGATAAATAAGGCTAAAGCCCCCTGCGTTGAATCGATTGTTTTGGAACCAGTATCAGCGTGGGACACGGTTGGAACACCAAAGGTCGAACTAGCTCAGCTATTCCTTGCTCGGATCAGGCTCAATATGGAAATGCTCTGGCGTCGAAGATAACGCACCGTTTTTGCAACGTCGGGAGCATCGGTAACTAGCACGAGGATAGCATCGACGACTTTCACACAGGTGCGGTGATCTAGGAACATACGTCGCAGAGTCCGGAGTCTAATACTCCACCCCGTGGACAATATGTGCTAGTGTCTATCACATCGACTATGACCGGAAGTGATATTTGTGGGGACTCCAAGGGCAGCGTTCGTCGCAATCACCGACAGCTCTCCGGTCCCCGACAGGATGGCTCCTCTGGCTAGCCCACTGGTCGTCTGGAACGGACAAGCTCCCAGACCCGAGACATTTCTCGATGTAGAAGTCATATACTGCTTGTCCTGACCCTTCACCCACACGTAAGGGCCCTTTCCGGAGACATGTCAAAGTGCTATTGCATAGATTGCAGGTCGATACATGCGACGGTGTCCAGCCAAAGTCGTCGTTTGTGTTACAGACGCTGGCGAGCCACAGATCGACCGCCCTGTGTGCACATCCCAGACGGGGTATCATAGATTCCTCCTTTCCCAGCTGCCCTGCTTTGATCGCTAACTGGTATTCCACTCTGACCTTCAGCATATCATTTTCGTCCAGGTCGGGTAAAATCCGAATCTTTATTTTCGACGATCCATAGTTCATGGTGCAAGAGTGCCAGCAGAAGGGTTCCCGGGTACCGGCACCATGTTGTGTCGCCAGAGCCGTCAGAGTCTTTTGTCGCGCGCGCAGAAGTTCAACAAGGTCCATTTTTCCGCGAAAGGTTAGCTTGATGCATGGGCATAAGTCGACTACACCAGCCAAACTCCCCAGATTACAGCCTCGGTCTTCGGGCTGCTGTTTCCGTTCTCGCTGGGGAAAGGCAGCCGCCATATGCAGCTGTAAGCATCTGGAGCAAGCGAGCCAGCGTGTGTTCTCTAGGAGTCTGATAAGCTCCCATCGAGGAGTTGCAAAGTTGTACTCGTTGCGATAGTGTTTGAATAACGGGGCAAAGTCTGGACTGAAAGACAAGCATTCTGAGTTTAAACCGGCATCGTCTAATAGGAACAATTGCCTGCAAGTCAAGGCCAGAGACGCCCGAGAAACCACCGTTAAATAGGATGTGATGTTTAGCAGTAATTCTGTCGGCAGTTGGAGAAGATAGCAGCCTCCACGCATATGTGTGCGTCTTTGGGGCCGGGTTGATGACCAATGTCCGGGCTCTATCGAAGCTACCCACTTTGCTGTCAGACGCTGAAGGTTGTATCTCATATTAATCGAGAATGCTCGTCTCAGATGGTGCCTTGTAGTAAAGGTGAGGGTCTTTTTGCTCCAACCTTGGGGCATCTCCTGCTGGTTGCAGTCAACCATTTTCTGACTGGACTCCATTGCTGTACCAAGGGATCTGCTCATGCAACACCTCTGCTGTCGCTCAGCGCTGTAGAATTCGACGATACGTACGGAGGGTTTTTGAGCAGAAAAGTTGAAAATTTCCGATTCCAAATAAAGAAAAGCGATAGATGATGGCATGTATAAAGTACTTCGTTGGTAAATAAAGACAGATTCCATAAAGCGGTGTTGACTCAGGCGATGCTCAGCATAATTGACGTATCACCACTATGTGGGCCGGAGTGTCATGGCATCATATGGCTCACAGCCCCACGGCACTAAAGCCTGGGTATATGGTACTGAATAACGTCTTTAGCTCCAGCTTTTGACATAGTATAAACATATATTGCATGTAGAAGAAGGTATTCAGTAGGCTCAGCCGATATGTCAATTCTACCCTATCAACCCCAGTGTTTATTTTGCGCGAGGCGCGGTATTCATTCGGGCAGGGGGTTTGATAAATCAAAGCTTGTTTCGTCGAACTGGCGCTTGAGTGAAGGCTAAGCCAGGTTTATTAAGTACTAACTTGTCCCACATGTAGTGTAGGGCCCATAGTAAGGTGACACTTGGGAAAACCGTCCCATTTATGGATTAACTACGGCCGGTCTAGCCGTTCTATCCATGTACAATGCAACCCTTTTCACATGAGTTTCGTATCTTCTCCACTTCTCCTTCAACCGAATAGCGCCGCTGGCCGTCACAGGATCAGCCCTAGCTCGGTGGGGCCGCTGCATCATTCAATCGTACACATGGACATCAGATATTGGTCATTTAACAGGCCCTACAGCTCATGCGGCCGATTCTGTGGGCAGACATGCAACGGGGTAAAGTAGCACAATATAGGGAACTCAAGGTGCAGTATTTTTCACTGGGCATGGCTATTTTCTATCCGGTAATTGTAGTCGCGGACGCCAGAGCGTCAACTGTACCAGCAGGGATAGATTCGCATCATCACTTTCTCCAGACGCGCACGTCTTCAACGTTATTTAGGTAAGGGGGATGCAATATGAATTCCCCACCCGAGGTATAGAGCCAAGATATATGACACTGCAGGATGCGGCTGCTATGCGATGTGCTCGGTAGTAGATTGTCGGAGCTCCTTCAGTGTTTGCCCTTGATGAAGTGAGGTGCCATCCAATGAGGCCAAGTGAACAAGATTTATGTTTACTTGTCCAGAGTATAGAAGTCATACCTTTATTGCCCTTCGATCATTTCTTATCTTCTTGTATACTAATTGTTCTGCTCATCATGGAAAGGGCACCATCCACCCACACCTATCCGCCCTCCATAGGAGCTCTCAGGTGCGTTCTTCCCAATCGTACACTCTATTTCACTGAAGCTAAACATGCTTAACCCTGAGTAATTGCTGGGTATGCGAGGCTTTAAGACCCCTATGCTCATCACCATAGCATTAAGTAAGAACGAAGATATAGAGTATACAATCATAGTATGACACTATATTCATATATGTTTTACGCATGACTTTATAACCGGGTGCGAATGATGGTAACAGAAGCTGAACCCGCATGGACCTCTAGACAATATACAATACCAACCCATAGACCTTTCGTAGGGGTGGTATATATCTAACTTTATAATGGCATGCATGATGCGCTCGGACGCATGTCACTAAGCTGTGTGCAACCAATGGTTTTCACCTACGCTGTGTTTCCATGACAGCCAAGAGATGACGTGGTAGTAGTGTTGCGAAGCTTTTTAGAGAAATTCCAACATTTCACACTTTACGTCATTGTGTTGTCGTGTAGATAATAAACTAGACTTGGTGAGATGAAGCATAAAGTGCTCACATTTCACAGTCTATATCATGAGTATACACCCCACGGGGTTCTCTTTCACAGTTATACATACCCCTAGACTTTCTTTCAGATCAGTACCAGTTGTGAACAAATAAGGCGGTCTAGCACTGCAGATAAAAAACAAAGACACTATGCTTCGGACCGGCCCTGACCGTGTGATTCACTGTCCGTGAATTGGAAATATCCTTCTAGTGAGGGAAATTTCCTGCTCGTGTTTAACCTGCACCATCTCCAGACCTCTATCCACAGAACATGTTCCCTGTCAAATATCATCCTGCACACATGCCGGTACATGTCACAAACATGGAGTATTGTCTTAAGCAAGGTAGGCTACCTATCCAGTATTATAGAGCCAGTTATTGATCTGATCTTTGGATAGAGCCTCGGGAAAATGCGATCAACCCACTGTGCAAGTTACCGGAAGAACTAGTCGACAATATCGTCGTTTTTCTGAGTGCTGGGGATTCGGGGAAAGAATATCTGTGCGCCCTGCGACTGACCTGCACGTATCTTTACGAAAAGTCGTTGCACTACTTTGGACGCGTGGTACTGCACACTGTGCGAACAGACCTCTGCTTCATAAGCTTACAGCGACTTATGAGGCTGGCAGCGGACGCTCGTTTGAGGGATCATGTACACCACCTACTCATCAGAGGGGTTTTGAATAGCAGTATGGGAGCCGGCTTCGAATGGATCAGACATAGTACGGGTCAGTTAGATATGAAGCAATCACTGGGGGCCCGCTGGCTGCGTCAAATTCTACTCTCATTACCCAACTGCAGGTCATTTGCTGTCAACCTCAACCACGGATGGAACGATTCATCGGCGCATTCCCGCATGGGACCCAGTGATGGCATAAATATGATCACGAACATTATCGCGGAGACCGGCATTCCTGTGAGATCCTTTCATGTGTACGCCTACCCGAGCAGCAGCAGATTTGCCTTCAACGATGTCGATCCACGGTGTCTTCGGTTTGACACCCTCCAAAACCAGACCTTCATCAACAGCTGGGCCCATGTTGAAAAGCTAAGGTTCCAGCACAATTTCATCCCCGGCAATATCGGAGAATGGGTGGCCCGTGTGATCATCCTTGCCCCAAAACTGAAGACGCTAGAGATTAGCTTTGACTACACCCCCGAGGCACAGATCATAACAACCCGTCTGGCATCCGGGCCGGTCATACTCTCCGAACTGCGAGAGCTCGCCCTTACTGAAGCCTGCGAAATGGACTGTGATGAGCTTCTGACCCTTCTCCGCTTTACATGCCGCACTCTGCAACGCCTGAAGCTGGAGCGTCTTCAACTGAAAAAAGGCGGCACCTGGATTCCCTTGCTCGCCCAACTGCATCAGTTCCCGTTGCTAGAGGATCTTCACTTATTTTGGTTGAGTACTGGTCAGAGAAGGGTTCTGCATTTTGTGTCGCTCACGAAATACATCCCCAATTCTCTACGCGGAAAGTTCGAGCAGGTATGCAAGCAGTTCTGGGGTATGTCGAAAGCCGTCTATGTCACATATCGTGGCGATAACATGCCGGTGTTCCTGAATGCGCTATTGCTATCTGCGCAAAATGATTGAGCCCGTGCGTGCGTTGAGAAACCTTGTATGTTATGACACTGAGGAAAGTTGCAATAGGCCTTGCTATTATAGTATGCACTGTTACTCAGAGTATTCAAATGGAAGCAGTATGATACTACGGCATGAAAGATTAGTATGATCTTGGATAGACACTTTCAGTAGTCCTAGGGTTTTTCCAGTTAAGCCAGTCGATGACACAACCCACTGTGCATTTGTGTATGTAAAATAGATGACCACAGAAGGTATTCGGTAGGAACAAACGAGTTATCTAAAAGAGAATACCATGGTTATCGCACAACGGTTAGACCAGATATTATAATTCATTGATGGAGATATGAGCGCCCTGATAAGTTCATATGAAGGAGTCTTCAATTCAGATTCGCCATAAATTAATTAGTGTTGTCAATGCGCAAAAATATAGGTGAGAAAGGCAAACAAGAAAAAAGAAATGCTTCAAATGCTCCCACGCGGATTTGAACCGCGGACCTCATGATTACTAGTCATGCGCTCTACCAACTGAGCCATAGGAGCTACTCGATGTTTGAAACTCAATTATTAAAAGTTATATAATAAAGTTTATAGCCCGTCAAATTCCATCTTCAGGAAATGTCGTGTAGATCGTAGCAGAGCGCGAAGCGCTCTACTATTATCAAATTCCAATTGGAGAAGACAAGGTCATACACCTTAGCCTTAAAGTTCTCGTTCTTCTTTTCCCTTTCTTGCTTTACCTGCCTATCACTTATTAAGTGAAGTTCTAATTTCTCTGAGCATTATACTGGTGTTTTCGTGCTGTGGCTGACCTGGATATATATTTGTTACTCGCACCATCAATCTCTATCTTGGTTATCTCCCCACAACACTTACAACCAAATCTTCTAGGTATCGGAAACATATATTAGCAACTAAAATTACAAATATTTCCTTCGATGGCAATACCACAGGAATGAGTTACCCCCCAATGTTGCCATTCTCACGAACCCGATCTCTATCCCATCGAGAATAGTGGTTTCCACGAGGAATGTACCATGACTACTATCCCGAAGAGTTACAGTCTTACAAATACCCCGCTTTATTTTCCCATTTTCCCTTTCGTTTCATTTTTGTTTCAGGCTCGTTTCATCTGGCCAGAGAAAGAAAGAAAGCTTGGGAAGTGACCGCCTGGGGAAGCAACAAAGGTTGCAATTTGTGATTGTCGCGAACTTCAATGTCAAGGTGATGGTGTATGCACATGTAATTCAAATAGGTTTGGTCGACGCTAGCAGTTGAACTGACAGCGTCTTTAACTCTTTGGTAAGTACTTAAGCTAAATCCTAGCCTGAAAAATATGAAGTGGCCGTTGGCCGTCGGATATCCCGAATGGCTTTCCACAGGTTCTCTCTACCCCGCACACTTGGCATCTGATGCGAGTATCGCTTCTCCGTCTGATCGACAGTGGATGCATACAATAGGCTGATAAGCTTCTCTATCCAAGAAAAAGGAAATGCCACGGGCCGGGGAAAACAGTAGGGCTACAGTCGTCCCGTGATAAAGATACCGAATACACCCGGTGTATCGTTCCCGTTTTAGGAAAAGTTTCTATACAAGTGGTTCGGTTTACTGGTCAATAGTATTGGGGAGATCGATTTGAAAACTACCCCCATACGGGCTCTTTCCCATGCTTTGTTGTTGCCTTACCCGTTACATTCTGTTGCTCTGTCCTAGATGCAACCTCGACGCCTGTATTTTAACCAGAGAGCAAGCTGTGGGGATGGACCAACCGTACGCTACTCTGGCACTCGAGTACCAGCCCTTTCTTCACCGAAGTACATAACACTGCGTTTAGCGCAGAGCAGGCGATGTAAAACCCACATATTTTGGTAGTTGCAGATATTATACGTTTCTTCATTAGCATAAAAAAAGAAAAAAGAAAAAAGGAAAGGAAAGAAAAGAGAAGAAAGTAAGAAAAGGCCAGCAAAGCTATATCACCAAGGGAGGCTATCACCCCAATTTCCCTGCCATCTGCCGACTCCAGAGCTTGCGGTCGAATCGTTGCTCTAGCAGAGCCTGTGCATCACCCGCGTACATGAAAACTTTGCCACTGATCTCCTTGGGCGCTTTCACGTCTTTGAAGTAGATCCGGCAATCTGCAACTTTGTAGGCATTCGTCTCATAGTATGATAACTTCTGGGCCTCTTCTTCGGACTGTACGAGATAGGCAGATCCCGTTACCACATCCCCTTGTTTCCCATTGATCAGGGCGGGATAATCGCCCCATTTTGCAACGGCGTAACCAACTACCTCTGCTTTGCGAAGTTGCGGCTCCTCCGGCAGGTCGAGAATCCTTTTCACCTGGGCTGGGGTGGTTAGAGTTCCGTAGAAGAAGTAATACACAGGAAAGTCGGGCGGGAAGTCGACTGGCTCGTCGCGCTGCAAAAGGTAGTCTGGTGGCGCTGACCGGAGAATAGTATAGAAGGGTGATACTGGCTCTGCCTTAGCCGGGAAGAGGCCCGGAAGTTGAGGTGCTCCGGAGCCGTCTCGTTTCTGGGACATTTCACTGTGCATGGAGGCTGTACAAAATGTTGATGAGAAGGCTCGGAGGAAACCGGAGAGGAGAGGAAATAATAATAGTGCCTAAGGCGGTGAAGGGGATGCTGGTTCTTTCTTTTCTGTTTGCGTCTTTTTCTTTCGGATCTGCATTTGGTGGTTTGATTGTTGTTACTTGGGTTTTGAATAGAAGTCTTCTTCATGAGGACAGGCACCTGTACTGGGGCTCACGCACCAGACTGTTTATCGTGTCCATGTTCCCCTTCTTCTCCCGTCACCTTTTCCAATCTGCTTCTGGCCACTTTCTGCTCTTATCAGCAGGTACATCAACCTGAGAGGCCGAACCTTTTAAGGTCTTTATTGATCTTTCGTAGGGTATAGATATTAGTTCTAAAGGGATTCTATTTAGATTCTATACTTCAGTTACAGCAGAGGATATACTGATTAGCCCAATATATGGAATCTCTCAGGCTGCAGCCTCCAGGTGCGAAGGGATTCTAGAATTATAATAGAAGTATTGCGTATGCTGAGATAGCCGAGATAGCGAGACCTTAATTTAAGCAAGTAATAATGATAATGAGCTCTAATTCGTGCATTGGCCTTGTATATAGTATCCAGCAGGCTTATCAGCAAGCGTGCGGGGAAACCGAATCGTTCCCGCCATCCAACTTGCTGTATCTCTGTTATCAACCCGTAGGACAAGCGACATGGCGATTTCTTATCTAGTCCGAGAGCTACGCGAGGCACTAGAGACTCCTAAGCAAAGAACGCCATGATAAGCACGTCAAGCCTTCCGTCAGAAAACACTTATAACCCGGCCAAGATCATGCTGACTTTCGTCCGTCTATTGATCCGCAACCTGGGGGATGCTCGACAGAACGAACAAAATGGCCTCCGTAGAGGAGCCAAACGATAGAATAGCCAAGTCGCACATCACTACGAACGTGGAAGTAGAGCAGGGCCATCTAGACGAGCTACCAGAAGACATCGACGAAAAAGTCGAATACGACTATGAATCTGAACGATCGCCATTCCCGGAGGGTCCGTACTACCTGAGTGCCTAACTGCCTTCTGCTAACGACACCACATAGTTCGAGCTGTCGTACCTGAGACCGATGACCCAGAGCTGCCAGTCAACACTGTGCGCATGTGGGTTCTGGGTATTGTGTTCACGATTCTTGGGTCCGGTATTAATCAATTTTTCTCGCTGCGATATCCATCCGTACACATTGTTTCGCTCGTCGCAGAGTTGCTTGCCTATCCCTGTGGCGTATTCCTCGCCAAGGTATTGCCAGTGACAACAATTAATCTCGGCCCATTGGGATCCTTTTGCCTCAACCCAGACCATCATTTCAATATCAAGGAACATGCCATGATTGTGATCATGAGCAATGTGTCCTTCGGGTACGGAAGCGCAGACGCAACCAACATTATTCAGGCCGCTAGCCCCAAGTTCTACAACTTCGGCCTCAAGGCGGGGTTTTCTGTTCTAGTCGTTCTATGCGCACAACTTCTGGGCTTCGGTGTTGCCGGGCTAGCTGCGCCCTGGCTGGTCGAACCGGCGAGCATCATCTGGCCCCAGGTATTGTCCAATTGCGCCATGCTGGAGACCCTGCATTCACGCGCAAACTCCGTTGCCAATGGTTGGAAAGTAACCCGGCTGCGCTTCTTCCTCTATGTGACTGCGGGCGGCTTCGTATGGTATTTCTTCCCAGGTCTGATGTTCACTGCGTTGTCGTACTTTACATGGATCTGCTGGATCGCGCCGCGCAATGTCGTGGTGAATCAACTTTTCGGAATGCAGACCGGGCTAGGACTGAGCCCTATTACGTTTGATTGGAGTCAGGTTGCGTATAATACAAACCCACTGCTCTCTCCGTCGTGGGCGGCCGTGAATGTGTTTGGCGGCTTTGCAGCCTTCTTCTGGATCGTCGTTCCAGGCATCTATTATACCAACACCTGGTTTACATCATATCTCCCCCTGATGACCAGCGACGTGTACGACAGGACCGGCGCCGTTTATAACACAAACCGCGTGATCAGCCCGCAGAGCACATTGGACCTTGAGGCGTACAGAAACTATTCTCCCCCGTATCTGGGAGCCACATTTGCATTCGTCTACGGCTTGTCCTTCGCCTCGATCACTGGTGTGCTCACTCACATCGGTGTCTGGCACCACAAGGATATCTGGGCTGCATTCCGAGGCAAAAACAAGCTCGACATCCATGCGCGACTAATGAAATCGTACAAGAAGACCCCC
Source organism: Aspergillus bombycis (assembly GCF_001792695.1). Classification (NCBI taxonomy): domain Eukaryota; kingdom Fungi; phylum Ascomycota; class Eurotiomycetes; order Eurotiales; family Aspergillaceae; genus Aspergillus; species Aspergillus bombycis. The sequence goes on along the minus strand of NW_019170015.1, from coordinate 310,405 downwards.
TGGTATTGGTACGCAGCCATTATCGTTGCCATAACCGCCATCTCCATCGCCATGGTCGAGGTGTACAAAACCAATCTCCCGGTCTACGGCGTCGTTCTCGCCCTGGCAATTCCCACCATATACATGATACCCTGCGGGATTGTCCAGGGAATCACCAACGTCAACTCCAACCAGCTGAACGTCCTGTCTGAATTCATCGGCGGCTACATGTTCGAGGGTAAACCGCTCGCCAACATGCTCTTCAAAATACTCAGCACAGACGTCGTGGGCCAGGGTATCTACTTCGCCATGGACATGAAACTCGGCCATTACCTGAAGATTCCCCCGCGAAGCCTGTTTGTAGCCCAGGGCCTAGCCACTATCCTGGGAGCCCTGACCCAAGCGGGTGTCACCATTTGGATGCTGGGCCACATATCCGACATCTGTTCGGAAGACCAACCTGACGGTTTCTCCTGTCCGAATGGCAGAACGGTCTACTCGTCCTCGGTAATCTGGGGCCTCGTCGGCCCTCGGCGTCTATACTCCATCGGGAAAATCTACTCGTCGCTACTCCACTTCTTTTGGATCGGCGCGATCGCCCCACTGGTCACCTATGCGTTGTATAAAATCACCAAGAAACAGTATTGGAAATACGTCAATTGGCCTCTTATCTTCACAGGAACAGCTAATGTTCCTCCAGGTGAGCCCCTCATCTTCCCATTTACCATATCGGTCTCAATATTTACTAACCCATGTAGCAACGGGAATCAACTACTCCAGCTGGGCCCTCGTAAACTTCATCTTCAACCACTTCATCAAACGCCGCTTCTTCGCCTGGTGGACCAAATACAACTACGTCCTCGCTGCAGCCCTGGACACAGGCCTCGCACTCAGCGGCATCGTCATCTTCTTCTGTATATCGTACCCCGGCGCCGTATTCCCCAACTGGTGGGGAAACACAGTATACCAGAACACGGCCGACGCGGACGGCGTCCCATATAAGCCAATGCCAGAGATCGGCTACTTTGGTCCAGCGAATGGAACATGGAGTTAATGGAACTTGTTCATATATTCATAATATATACTTAGCCACAACAACCGGCCTTCCTTTCATGCTATATATACAACATCTCATGTAACTGTACAACCGGAAACCGGCGGTCAGCGAACCCGGGTTTCGCTCTAAGCGAGCTTCTGTACATCCGGGGTATATGCAATGTAACCCTGCCCTCTCCATCTTCATCTCCACCTGTATCTCTAAGTCTATATATAGCATGTATTAAGTTCCACCAGCCTATCCCCAATCCATCATCGCGTGTAACCCCCAGCCGGAAAGACGGCCTATCTCTCCCTTAAACGAACGCACACTTGCCGTTCTGGCAGGCCAGTTCGTCGGAGCAATCATCGTGACTAGAGCAAGAGGCACCTGTAATTTTCCCAAGCAAAGTAGTTTAGTTAATTGGATACCGCAACGGCTTAGATACGTGAGCCCGAACATACCCTCACAGTGGCCCTCCCAGGAGCAGGATTGCGCATCGTTATCCACCGAGCAAACACCGCTGATGCAAGCAAGCTCATCGGAGCAATCGTCGTTGCTTGAGCAAGAAGCACCTGCACGAAAAGAAGAAGAAAAGAAGGAAAAATTTAGCCCCCGAAAAAATCAAGAATAGGAAAATACATGGCATGGCCTGTGTTCAATCCCTTACCCTTGCAGTGACCCTCCCACGAGCAGCTCTCTGCGTCTCCGTCCGACGCACACTTGCCGTTCTTGCAGGCCAGCTCGTCAGAGCAGTCGTCGTTGCTGGAACAGCTGGCACCTTTATTTTTTGGACACGTAGTTTAGCGATTCATTCTTCTTCTTTGTCTTCTTCTTGTTGTTCTTCTTCTCCAGAGGAGGAAGAGTTGGGTGGGGAGTTGTTGTCCTCACCGGCGCAGTGGCCTGGCCACGAGCAGGAGCCGCCAGTTGGCTCGGGCAGACTAGTTGTCGTCAGAGTGGTTGGGGGGTTGCCGCCGCCGCCGCCCAGGTTGAGGTTCTTGGCCAGGGCGCCGACGAGGCTGTCGCCCATGGAGCGGAGAGTGTCGAAGTTGGTGATGTAGTTCTCGTTCAGGGCGCTGCTGGGGAGAACGGCCTTGTCGCCGGTGAAGACGATGTCTGGGTTTGGGAGTTAGTGATGGGTCGCTGATGAGATAGAATGAGATTGACAGAGGTACGTACAGGTGACATCGGCAGCGGTGTGGCCCTTGTTGCCGTTCAAGTCCTCGTCGGGGAAACAGGTCCTGGCCATGACCCAAGAGGCTTCACCGGTGACCTGAGGCTATCTCCGTTCGAGTCGCCGAAGATACCGTAGAACATCTTACCGTTGCTAGCGGTGGCACGATGTTAGCAGGCAATAAAGTCTATCCTGGTTAATTTGGCCTACCAGATCACGGCAGAAATGGCATTTCCCTTGAGCTTGGCCTTGTTCGCATCCAAGAACTCCTGGGGAATGACGATAAAGGGAACTTCGTATGCGGACAGCGCGCCCCAGTTGGTCGCGTCCTGACCGTCAGGGTTGCCCTGCGTTTGTTAGACGCTTTCATTATGGAGAGAAAGCTAGGCGAGGTTTCAATCGCGGTTCGTTACCTTGCAGCCATGGTTAAGTCCATCACAGTCAACGTCCATATCAGCCACGAAGGAGAAGGCAGCACCCTGGCTAGTGCGTTAGCGACTGTATACGCATGGAGGTGTTGCACGGTACTTGCCTCAGCGAAGTTGGCCCAGTCACTGTGGATGGTGGACTTGGTAGAGCCCTGGCCGATGGGGTAGGTCGCATGAGAGGGAACCTTGCTGGCCTTAGCAGCAGCGGCCTGGATAGCCGCAACAGGAATGGAGCTCGATGCCTGGAAGAACTTGGCCGGGGGGCCTCCGTTGGGCTTGTTGTAGTCAGCTCCGTTGACCTGCTGGCCCATGGCCGTGCCACAGACGGCCAGGGAGACGGCAAGGCGGCTAGCGAAGTTCTTGATAGGCATGGTGAAGGTGTCCGTACTCAACAGGAAAGCAAGACTGTGGTTGTAGAGATAAGATGTTTTTTTGGCATGGGGGCATGGTGGATTTATAGAAGAACGGATGTGTAGGAAGTGGCTTATACTCTATGGAACGCCCCTTTGTCCGATAACTCAAAGTTCGTTTCGTGTGTTACGGTCTAATCTCCCGGCCGTTTCGAGACCGTCCATGGGCGGATGTAGTAGTCTTTGACAACAGTAGTTGATTCGTCGGAACTCGAGCCACTGCTACGCGAAGGTAGGACTATAGAACGCCTCAAATTGCTGGGTAGTATGTCTCACCTGGTGGTCCTGTTATGCTGCGAGAATGAAGCATGCGGAGCACTAGTTGCAGAAGGATCATATGAAAGTGCTTGAGTTGTGTTTCCCCAACGCATACTAAGAATCCATGGTTGTCGGCAGGGTTCCGCCGCACAGGCTCCACAATTGGTCTCCCAAAATTGGCTCCCATGGCTAGTGCTATCCAGATCCGCCGGATATGATCTCCGGCCACAATAAGTGATTCTTAGCTCCAGAGAATGACACTCTTTGACAGGGTTACTGTTGGGTCTACATTGTTGTGCAACACAGCTGTCGCAGAACAAAGAGGAGGGACTTACTGCCCATGCAGTGCATACCTCAGCCCATGCTCCAGAACCCTGAGAATCTACTAGCAACGTCTTCATGCAAGTGTAGCCGTAGCGTTGCGTTAGACTGGTATTGGAACTCCCCGGAAGTTCCTGAATAGGTAGGTGCCAGTAAGTACCGGGCTTCACCCAGGGGCCTCGGCCCCGACGCTAATGCTAACGGCGCCATATGAAGGGCCAATTTGTAACATGTGGGGTTTCAGAGTGGAGAGGCGATACACTACGGCGCGAAGCGAGAGCGATTGCCGAATCCAGTTAATAATCTTATCAATTGATTCTCCGAGGTCCACATGCGAAAAAAAAGGGTCCGATAGCAACAAACCGTATAGACCTCGTGGTGCAGGGGGGGAAACATGGTATTCGGACTGCATAATGCAGGTACGCGCAAAACTTGCTTATCTCGACGTGTAACCATTGGCCCGTGGTGTCATGTGATTGCGTGTTACCCTAGAGGCGACAGCGACCTCATTTTCTGCAGAGGCTGGACGCTTGCATTGTTAGCAAATTAATTGGGCCCAGTCTCGGCCCGGACCAAGAACATGCCATAGTTCAGTACGATACGAGGTTACATTGCATGCCGCCCCAACTGGTCCAGTCTTGGCATGCATGAGAATAACTGCTTATTGCCTTTTCGGACTCTGCACACGTATCCACTTGACCATGAACTGAGTCTGTAAACGATGATCTGAATACATTCTGAGAATGCTGGCAAATGGAGAGCCCAGGAGAGCCTCGGCATGCAGATCTCCATACCCCTACTAGGGGCGGCGGCGAAGGAGTTTCGCCGAAATGCATATAAAAATTACCACACGACCCGGAGGACGATGGCCGGAGACTCCTCGTAGACTACCATAGACCTCACACCATCTCACAATGCAGTTGTACAAGCTCTTTGCCGTCCTGGCAGCCCTGCAGCCGGCTCTTGCCAAGAGCCTTCTTGACTTCTCTGCGGCTCGTGGCGATAACCCCTCTGTCCTGGGCGTCCGCAACCTCGAATCGGTGCGCAATACCAGGCCGAAAGACAACACCAATGATCTCTACATCAAGTTGGATAAGGACCCCAAGGGCACTCCTGCGCTGCACTTCCACCGCAAGAAGGACTATATCCGTGCCGAGTACCACGCCTTGAAGGACCAGATTGAGGCCGATAAGACCTACTACATTGGCTACAAGTTCTCCCTGGGAGCCATTCAGCAGAGCCTGATGATCTGGCAATTGTGAGTCAATGCCTTCCCTGACACCGTCAACCAAAGACCAGAGTTCAATACTGACCTCTAAAAGCAAGGAATACTCTGCCAACAACCCCAACGACGGCGGTGCTAACATCCCTCTCTCTTTGGAATTCAAGAGCGGCAAACTGAACCTCCAGTACCAAGCATCCAGCGATGCGAAGCGTGTGTCCCAGTGGTCCAAGGAATTGAAGACCGACACCGTCTACTCCATCGGACTCGTGATCAACACCTCCCGTCCCGGATGGGTTGAGCTCTACTTCGATGGCGAGCAGCAGACCTTCGGCTCCGGCAGCAACAGACTGAAGGCCAACACGTTCCCCGGCCAGGCGGACCCCAAGTTCGGCGCTTACCGTGGCGAGGAAGTTCAAATCGATACCTATGTCTACAACATCCAGATCGGAACTGCCCTTGATGATATCAAGGAGGCTGCTGGATTGGGCTCGTCTCCTAAGCCCACCGCTACTTCTAACCCCACCCCTGTGCCTACCTGCTCTTGGGAGGGTCACTGCGAGGGTACGTCTCCTTCTCGTGGGTGCTTTGTCCAATACTAATATGGATATTCTAGGCGCCTCGTGCTCCGACGAGAATGACTGCTCCGACGAGCTCATCTGCAAGAGCGGAAAGTGCACCACTGACAACGTTGTGCCTTGCTCTTGGGAAGGTCACTGTGCCGGTATGTATCTGTCTTCTTACCTATGTTGCTCTGCTTAGCTAACTGTACGTAGGTGCAAAGTGCAGCTCTCATGATGACTGCTCCGATGACCTTGCCTGCAACAATGGTGTCTGTGCCTGATCCGAGTTTATTATGATCTGACTGCCCTCGTTGAGGTGAGTATCTCATGGTTTGTCATGGATAGAATACAATATACTATCGAACCAATGTATGATATGAGCAACATGTGTAATTCAAACCTATTCTCGCACTAGACCTTGTGATGCAGCACTGGTAGACTGTTTTACGCTAAATTATTTCCCCCAAATACCAGAAGCAAATTCTGAACAAACAAAAGGCACACAAACACCGCTCCACAGAGGATTCACTAGCCCCAACGAGATGTAATAATGAGTCCAGAAGAGTCGACATGTTATTGACACGATAAGAAAACAAATACAGAAATCGGACCATGCTCACCGGCAGGCCTTACCGGGCTCAATCCCAAGTCTGATGACTGACTTGCGAAGACCGTGAGACAAAGGGGCTGGTTCGAGACTCTTGATTACCCAACACCAAGGTATCCATGTCAATATTCCGTTCTAATAGCTGCTACGCACAGATAGCGTCTCCATAGCGTGTCTAGGCTCGGGAGCGGGCCGATGGACTGGGTTCGGCAGCTTGCCGACACATCGGCATTTCCGATGCTACCAAAACTCTCGGTATAGTTCCGATATTATAGGTGTTTATTGTGGCGACAGGGGTTCTGAAAGTCAGGGGTGGGTTTTGTTTAGTCGCCAATTATTGTCTTAGCATTGGCCATGAAAGCTAGTTGCTATCCTACTTGCCTAGAGCGAGGCTGTGCAATGGAGTGAGGTGAGGCTCTAGGCCCGTCTGTATCTGTAGTTTTTTTTTTCCTCTTTTTTTCTTTTTTTCAAAATTGCTCTTCCGGCTCTTTTGAGTGAAAGAGACAGGGTAAGGTAATTGTTGTCGGCGATTATATATTAGTAGTGTCTATCATAAATAGGGCTTGTCGGGATAGAGAGTATTAATGTAGGAGCTGAAGGGAGAAAGTACGAGTGTTAAAAGGTTGGACTCTTGATATTATTACTAAATATTTGCGTAACGAACTCCCTTGGTTGCGTGGAGACAATATGGCTTCCTAGGTATGGCCTTGATTTGCTTATGTTATAACTGTGGACAGAATCAGTGTATCATCAAATTTTATATCTCTATTCTATACGAAGACGTCTAGTAGCTCACTCTCTTTAACACCTGCAGACAGCCACGAGAAGATATGCCACTAGCCTAGAACAAAATACAACAATTTTCATCACCTACCATAGATACCTCATAGGTGACCTGCCCTTCCACGTCATCCCCAAGCTCATCCTTCGTGGTGTCGATCACAACGAGCTCCCGTTCAAGATCGGCCCTATCACCCGCTAAGAAAGTACCTTGATGACTGAAGAGGTCCACTTCGGCACTGCTCGTCTCGCCCCAGTCACAGATAGCGTATACGAGAAAACGGTCCCTAGAGGTATATCGTACCGGTCCATGGTGCCTTTGCTCTTTAGATGCACGAGGCCTGCACCAAGCTCAGCAGACACAGCGTCCCCCAAGAGCTGGGTAGGGTGACACCAATGGAGCATGTCAACTATACTTGACAAGCTGATATACTCGCACCTGTCCGTGAGGCTCGGAATGATCGCGGACTATGACTTGGTGTAGCCTGGTTGAGTGACTGGGCAAGATTTGGGTCGGCTCTACAGCGACTCCTATCCTGAGCTCAGGGAATTCAATGCCAGACGAAGTTCAGATTGAAGCACTAGAGTGGCTGGCCGGGGTAGAAGGACATCAAGTCATAAATAGCTGCCGATCGCCCAACGGAAGTGCCGCCCAATGCGGGGTAAAGCGACCTTTAGCCCTGATCGAGCTGGAGATCGAAACAACCTTTCTATTTATGTCCCGAGAACAAGAGCGTCATCATGAGTAACGACCTTGAGGTCTGGGTCCAGCCGAAGCCCAAAAGGATCGAGGGCCACACTGCCCAATGCACCCTCACGTTTAATGGGCGTGTTATCTTCGGACCACGACACTGCCACAACAACACATACAAGCTGCGGGACGCTCTCGCCGCCGCAGATCCCCGCTTTCAACTCACTCTTACTAAGAGGCGCCACTCGAAGGAAGGCCACACATACTCTATCAGCGTCAAAGCTGGCGGCATTGTTTATCTGGATCGAATGTCCACTCACGGTCACATGAAAGAGTTGTGTCAAGCCATTAATAAAGAACTAGCAGCCGAACGCGCGCGCGCCGAGTCCGTATGTGGTCCCAGTTCTATTGTACATACTAGCACCTACTACTAGTAGTACTTGAGACCCTTGTGCCTTACAAGTTATAGGGTAAACCCGAGCTGGCACCGCCATCTCAGGGCCTTCCCCCTCCGCTTCCTCCCCAACAGCCACCAGGCTCTCCCCCACCCCAGGCTACCCGCCCGAAGGGACGCCAGGACTTTGAGATAGCCATTATCTGCGCCCTGAAGGTGGAGTCAAATGCTATCGAAGCATTTCTAGACGAAGAGTTTGAAGTCGATGGATTCTCATACGGACAGGCTCCGGGGGATTCCAACACCTACACGATAGGTCGAATCGGGCAACGAGCCGTCGTCCTAGCGTATATGGCGAACATGGGAAAGGTCGGCTCCACCAGGGCGGCAACCCAGCTTCACCTAAGCTTCCCACAGATAAAAGCCGTATTCCTGGTGGGCATTTGCGGTGCCGCACCGCAAGATGCACAAGGCCGGGAGACATTCCTCGGCGATGTTATGATTAGCACCGCTGTTGTCCAAGCGGACTTCGGATGACAGTACTCAGACCGATTCCGTCGGAAAGATACCTTGGAGGATACTCTCGGCCGAGGGAATTATCGGATCCGCTCCTTCCTCTCGAAGTTAGAATGCAAGAACACGAGCAGCAAGCTGGAGCAGCAAACACGCCAATATATCGCGGAGCTTTCCGCTAAGGACGGTGAATATGCCTACCCCGGTGCCAATCACGATGTTCTATACCGTGCAGATTATCGTCATAAGCATCAGAATGGCGACCCGTCTGTAACCTGTGTCGAATGCAATACCGCTGATGACACGGTCTGCAAAGAGGCCAGAGAGTCATCCTGTGATAGCCCGGATGGGTTAGGGTGCAGTAGTACGCAACTAGTCCGCAGAAGGCAAGAAAACACCCACCCTGTTCTTCATTTTGGCCACTTTTCCTCTGGAGATAGTGTCATGAAGAGTGGCCTTCACCGTGATGAAATTGTTGCTAGAGACAAGGTGATTGCGTTTGAAATGGAGGGTGCAGGTGTTTGGGATGTTCTTCCTACTGTAATCATCAAGAGCGCCTGCGATTATGCGGACAGTCACAAGAACAAAACCTGGCAGAGCTATGCCGCTGGAACAGCTGCGGCGTGTACAAGGGCAGTCCTGGATCAGTGGAGGAGTAGTCAAGGGGCGTGGTTCTAGTAGACTTCGGATTATTGGTATAGTATACTGCGTTAATGAGCGCAATCCACCACCGAGTTGCGAATTTCTCCCGCTCCACCCTCAATAATCCAAGCAACATATATCATCGCGTTCTGGGATAACCAATAGCTTTAGATGAACGAATATCTTACATTTACAAATTTAGAGTCTTATCATGTGCTAGAATTAATTAACTTGAAATTAAGCCCAAGAGATATCTAAGATCTCAAAATAGAGCCCTAGGATTAAAAGCTGAACTGAACGAAAACCATAGGGTTGAAGAGATATTGCTTAACATTGTGACAAAGGGGATGTGTGGTCGGTATTAAGGTATTCAGGCAATTTCCTGGAGAAAAGGACATCAACCAGGCAGGTTAGCCTACTGGTGTACTGCCAAGCATCATTGGTCTAGTGGTAGAATTCATCGTTGCCATCGATGAGGCCCGTGTTCGATTCACGGATGATGCACTCACTTTTTGCTCTTTTCTTTTTTGCCTCGTCACCACCAAGAAAATGAAATCTAATCTGGATAGTCAAATAACAGGCTTGCTGCAATGTAGTATTTCCCTACGCACACGTTCAATAGCATACCAACTCTATACCCCAGTCCTCAGCCACCCCCATTTTAGCCCTAACCAAGTACACCACACTACCAAACATTCCCCCTAGTCTGCTCCCTGTCCAACTTCTTCACGTTAATATTCCTCCAGACCCAAACACACCCAATACAAAGCGGCACAAAACACACCCCCGCAATCACCATCTTCCTCTGGACATCCGCATACGCTCCCACAATCGCCTCCCTCTCCGGCGAGCCATCCGCATACGACATCTGCATGACCATATCACTAAAGATCGTGCGACTGATATTCTTACTCTCCTCGGGGAGTCTGCTGTACAGTTCGCCGGGGAGGATATTATTCCACATGCCACCGGCGATGGCAAACCCGACGGCCGCACCGATGGAACCGAATAGCCCCCAGATTGCCATGACTACGGCGATCTCCTGGTGCGTCACGGGCGCCATGATGGCGAGCTGGCCGCAGACGGTGAATATGCAGGTGCCCAGGCCGACGAGGATCTGGGTCATGGTTAGGATGCCGACGTGGGTGTTGGGTTGGCGGAAGGGGATTAGCAGGCGGTGCCGAGGAGGAGGATCGGGATGCCGGTGAAAACGGTCCATTTGAACTCGCCGGTGTAGCGTATTAGACTGTGGGTGTTAGGTGTTTGGTCTGTGGTGGAGGGGGTTGGGTTAGGGTCTTACAGGCCGAAGATGGGACTGAAGATGTAGGAGGTTAGGGAGAAGGCGTTGAGGACGTAGTTGGCGGTCGTGATGTCGAGTCTGTGCACGACTTGGAGGTAGGAGCTGAAGTAGCTGTTCCAGGCGCTGGGATATTTGTTAGCAAGGTGTTGAGCAGGTCGCTATGAATGGCAGAGACTTACAAGCAGGAGATGAACATGACGCAATACAGAAGGCAGGAACCAATGATCGTCGGTTCCTTCAGGTATTTCCAAGGGAGGAATTGGACAGGGGAAAGGTATCGCTCCCATGCATAGAATGCCGGGATGCAAACCACGCCAAGTACTTCCATCGCAATAATATATCCACTGGCCCATCCCCTGGGCGCATACGAGGCCAGACTGAAGGGGAGAAGGATCAAGGAAAACACTGCCGTTATCAAAACAATTCCCACCACTAGGGCCCTTCCGTTAGTCACGGAGAGTCAAACACACAAGGCCAAAAGAAACACGCACCGTCGAACTCGATGAAGTAGTGGACGATAGACTGCCACCAGGTCCTGTCCGAAACTCTCTTCTCGAGAGCACCCACCTTCTGGGCTCTCCGCTGCATGTACAGCATAACGCCCACAACAGGGATGGAGGTACCAGTGATCATGATCGCGAACGCACCAAATGCCCAGCGAAAGTCAAGGTTGATGTAGAATAGATTTGCGATCTTCGGCCCCGCAAAGGTGCTCGCGATACTCGGGGTTCCGTTGATACCGAGCATGATCATTCGGTTTTTGAGGGTGGTCATATCCGCCAGCATGATATCAATTACATACATCATCCCAATATGTCCCACCCAATACAGTGTGTGCGCCGCGACGTAGGTCTCGATGTTTTTGCAGGTGGCTTTCATTATCAGGCCGATCACGACAATCAGAAGCATAAATAAGAAGCCTTCAACACGTCCCCAGATGTCAATAATCTTGGCGAGAGTGAGCTTGGAGGAGCCGCCGAGAATGGTAGACATGATGCTGACAACGGTGAGGAGTCCATGCTTATGGAATGACGACGTGATATATGGATTGAGCGAGGTTTGGACGGAAACTAAAAGCAGATCGACGAAAGAGACAAGGTAAAGACTGCATGACAGTGAGTACTTCGCCGTATGGAGCGTATAGGAATGGCTGGAGCGAGACAGCAAATGGAGGCGAGACTCACAGGGCAAACATGAGCCACATCGTATTCCTAGACCATAATGAAGTGATGGCTCTCACGCGTTGAACACCGCCTTGATACAAGGTGGAATCCTTGTCTGAGATACTCGTATCATCCCTGGCGGGTTCTTGTACGATGCGATCGACCGCTTCGTTTTTTTCAGGATCCTCCCCGGGACTGCTCATGGGTCCAATCTGGTCCGGCACGACGGTCTTCGGCATGCCGTGCGAGTGAGCGTTGCTCATGGCTGGCGAATCCAGGAACACCCGTAAATGCAGGATAAGGCGGTTGACGTGGTCTGGGGAAAAGAGGGGACGAGCAGCCGAATATGTAAGGGATTTACAGCGCGCGGCATTCTCAGTGCAGCAGCCAAGACTGCCACCGCAAGAAAGCGCTTGCATATACGCTCCCCCTATCAGATGATCAGATAAGATATGCGAGCATTGGTTGCCCAATGATGTCTGTTCAGGGGGATTAGCGCAATGCTAGTATGGAACTAAAATACGACAAGCGGGATTGGCGCCAAGGGTCCGAAAACGGCACCATCAGAAAAGTTTTCAGGAATGCCCTCAGACCCTTCAATGGCTTTTGCATCTGTGGGCTAATTCTTATAGAGTCATGTAATACGGGCGTCCCGAGACGCTGGTATAGTGGTGAACCATTCTTCTGTGACTCGAGTCTCGCCCGGTACCCCAATATTGGTGCTTGACCGAGTTTGGTTCAGCCACGCATGTAGTGCTCCGACCGCTGCCGGAGTATTCTTGTAGTCCCTGGGCCTGCCCTATAATTAGAGAAGCATGGTCCCTGCCGAACCCCAGACTCGCGGGGGTGTTCCTTGGGCTCTGAGCAAGGTTGTTGTGTGGGTAGTCTTCTAGGTGGTATGTAGATATATTTTTTATAGAAATTTTCACCGTTCAGGTGGCGATACGAATCTTGTTTGCTATTGGAAACATGAAGATAGAAGGGATTAGGATAGACCAGTAGCCAGTTCTCTTGCAAGTAGGGGTCTTCATCTCTCTTAGCCCATTTTTGATCAAATAGCCATCCTAGGGTTTAAGGGAATCTGCAACACATAAAAGAACAAGTTCACTATGCTCGGTGGCGTAAGAATCCAGGGCAGAGAGTATAGGCAAAGAGGTATTCCAAGACACCAAAAGCAGATGCTCCGCAGCACCAAAGATTGAGAACCCCAAGGGCCACACGACGTTCCATCTAAATGTACATAAGAGGGGAGGCAAGCCCCTATTCGCACATGCCGGTGAGCGCGGTACTTCATTTACATGAGTGCGGCCTATGGTTTAACCAACGTCGTTATTTCTCCTCCTGCAGCAGTAGGTTCGTTTACTGATACAAGACCGCTACTTCGGCTGGACAACCCCCTGCTCTACAGCTCCATCAGGTAGGCGTGTCTCCTTTTCCGACTGTGTACCTTTGAGCCCGTAGTCCGTCTCCAACGTCGTCCGCAGCTCCACCTCCTTTTCCAACCAAGCGACCAAGAACCCAGCCCCTGCAAACACGATGGAAATCTGCCACACCCGCTGCAAGGCCTTTGTATACGCCTTGATAATAGTGGGCCGCAGCGCGACCGGGAACCGTGTAACAAAGACTCGCGACGCTTGCTGATACGCATCCCTAGCGCTCAGCAGCAGAGTCGCGAGCGAGGGGTCCTCCTCGTGTATCTGCCGAACCAGCCCCGAGTCACATATGCGCGCGGCGAACCGGTTGTTGAAGATTGCTGCAGGGATCGCAACTCCCCAGACGGCGCCAAACGCCCGAAAAAAGGCCCAGGTGGCGGTTGAGGCGGCGACGTCGGTTTCGGCCAACAGGGCCTGCGCGGCTGGCAAGGTTGAGGTGACAATGAAGCCCGAGCCGATGGCCACCAGCAACTGGAAGCCGACCCAGGCACCGGTGCTGGAGGACTTGTCCAGAAGGCTGAAGAGGCCCTGGCCGAGGGTCATCAGGCAAAGCCGCTGACTTGCACCGGCTTGTATCGGCCGGTTTTGGTAATGAGGACGCCTGCGATGATGGCGGCGGGCACGGTGACGATCACGGTGGGGAGAAGTTGCACGCCGGAGCGGGTGGGAGTACTGAGTTGGACACCTTGGGAGTAGACGGGCAGGAAATACAGTTCCCAGTGCATAAGCATACCGTGCAGGAAGCTAATTATAAAGGCGGCGAGGGAGGTGCGGTTGGCAAAGAAATGAGGGGGGATGGTTGGCTCAGGACAGAGCCGGGGGCTCATATGAACCAGATAGAAGACGATCAGCCCTACCAGACCTAGCACCAACGGCACAATAATACACCAACTTGACCAGGCGTTAGATGTTCCTCCAAAGCTGAGCGCAATGAGAATACCACAGATGAGACCAGCAATGCGTTGCCGAACCAGTCGATCCGCTTCACCTTCTCCGCAAAGGTCGCTTGCTTCTTGGACTCGACCCGCAGAAAGAGGACCATGAGCACTATGGCGGTCCCGGCGATGGGAAGGCTGATATAGAATGACCACCTCCAGGTGACGTGCTGTGTGAGGGCGCCTCCAATAAAGGGACCAATGGAGGACCCCACGGCGAACACTACGAAGATGAAGGCTGTCACTTGAGCTCGTTCCCGCAGGGGAACAAGATCATAGACGACAATATCGATGAGCGTATTGACGCCTCCAAGGCCTACTCCTTGAACTGTGCGCCCAGCAATGAGCATTGCAGTCGAACTCGTGCCCCCGCTGATGCCACTACCCAAGGCAAACAGGGCGACGCCCGAGATGAGCGGCCATTGTCGACCGAACACGTCGGCGAGTTGTCCGTAAAGGGGTTGGAATGCGGTACTGAAACCAGCATAACTGGTTATTGGATCTGAAAAAAAAAATATGAAGTGGAGCGGAGACTAACCTTGGCAGAAAGAGCGCATTCGCAACCCAGATATAAGCCCCTCCCGTGTTCAGATCGCGCGAGATGGTGGGCAGCGCAGTCAATGTAACGGTAGATTCAACGGCGGTGAGGAGAGAGGTGACGGACAAACCGGCCATGATCAGCCAAAATCGTCATCCGCGTGAAGCCATAATCGCCTCTGCTTCGGGGAGAGCTGGAGGTGGAGGCCAGCCAAGCGTCTTGAGTGAGCCCCTGACTCTCTGTAGCGATGTTATAGCCGCTTGTGCCGAGCCTTGTATATAGCTCAGCTGGCAGCTACTCATCCTAGGTATAGTACTAGATTAGTTCGTTGGAAGTTGTCCACTAAAAGACACTAGTAAATGCTGACGCACAATCTCTGCTAGTTGTTTCAACTGGGGCTCATTGGGCTACCAGCTCAGAGCTGCAAGTCAGATATTAGTATACCTGCGTTCAAACACCCTGGCCAAGATATTAGTTCAGGCTACTATTATATTACAGAATCTTATAATAAACCGGTTCGACAACCCTATCTGGTGAAATGACCTAAATTAGAATGATTCTATCTGTGGTTAGCCGGCACTAGAAATGTTATACTCCTGTCATGCAGATTTAAGAATTAAGATTAGTTAACTATATTGTTAAGAATCATATACATACTGCTGAGATAGTCAGAGCTCTCGTCTTCCACCCTCTTGTTCATAGTAATTCCTGAGCCATGGTGACTGGTACTCCGGGCTAATTCACAGCCGCGTAACCATCCGGGAGACTAAGGAACCTCTTAGACATAATGGCCTATATTACAGGACGCTATACATAAAATGGTCTGGGGTGTGCTTTGTTGAAAGCCACCAAGCATAGTTGGTCCTCTAGGCTTGTGGCGTAGCGTACGCTAAAGCGCTAGTCTAACACTAACAGCAAACAAAGAAATGAAGAAACCACAAGTGAGAGAGGGGGCGGAAAAGAAAAACAAAGCTAGTTGCCTGGCAGCAGCTCACATTTCCTAAGGCACTGTTTGCCCAGGTCTCCCATTCGGACTCACGCACCTCCTGTGTCACCTCAATCCTCTGTAGCTCGACAGTGCCAGTCTGCTGTTCCATGGGTGCGTCTGACATCGGGTCAACATTAGGGCTAGCATTATATAGATATGGATAAGCCGTGTATAAAAAGCGTGATCATTATTCAACTACAGCTAAACTCTATGTTCGTCGAAGAGACCACTCTTTCTTGATGAGATTAGAAAAAGACCCTTAGTCTAAGCAGCCACAACGATGAACCGTGTAGCCTAGATACGAACATCTGCCGGAGCAGAAGTCGCTTTGCTGTCCCGGCCCATGGCTGTCAGTTCCTCCCAGGTGGGACGCTCGATGTCGACAATCTTGCCGTCCTCAATAAACACCTCCTCCCAGCCTGCAGTTACGTGGGCCCGATTCTGGTCAAGGATCTCATCTTCGCTTGCAATAAAGCTCTGGAATTCGGGATCCGTGACGATTGCTTGCAAGGTCTCGGGGTCAGGCACGTAGACAGATATCGACACGTCATGGTCGTCGATGCTCCAGCCGGGACGGACAGCCCAGGGGATCTTGTCGGTGATGAGCTTTTTGCTGATACTTGGAGTGTAAATCTAGCGGGAAAGATGTGTCAATAAGTACCTATTCACACCTAGACGGAGCCAAATGGGCTTACTCACGTGGGTAACCTTGATGGCGCCATGCTTTTCCTGGATGCGGGCAGCCTTGGGTGCATGCTGTCTTGTTCCGTACTCGTGGAAGTCCCTCTCGGAGATACCTTCCTTCTTATAGCGGAAGGATGTGAGACGGAGAACAAGCTGCTTTTCAGGAGCCATTGTGGATTGTAGCAGTTGGATAAGGACGTGTAACCTGAGTTTGGAAATCAGTAATGTGAGGACTATGGGAAACAGCCGACTATATATGATAACCTGGCATCTCGGCGCGGGGGATTTACAGAACAGGCTTCACATGATTTGTAGGCAACGATAGCGGCATTCAGGGAGCTAGGGTATGACTTCCTCTTTGTCTGCTTGCTGTAACGTTGGCCTGTTCGGGGAAATGATGCATGCATGGCGTGGTAATATCCAGGGTTAACAACCCCGTCCCAGCCATCGATAAGAACGAACAGCACCTGAGTGATCTGCCATCCTTGTCAGTACTTCTGTCTAGTCGATATTCTATATGTATGAATCGACTAATTCTTTGTTCCTCTTTGCCGCGTGGGTGCCTCATCTTTCTAATTTTTCCGCACGGTCCCACACACCCTGTTAAGGCGCCGATCTATCCATCTCTAGCTTAGGGCTTACATTAGGACAAGACATTGGAAAAATAGCCTTATTTCTTCCATCTGAAAGTGGACAATCTAACTCGATAATTGCCGAATAGCTTTTTTGTAGCAATTCTTCTCACAATCTTCCAGAAGATTGGGTACATCTCATTTTTCAATATTATGATAGTGAGAAGGACATTTTCTCGTTTTAAAAGTAACAAACTGTCGAGTCTCCATATTTCAACAAAGGCCATTTATATATATAAAATTCAAAGTTTCTGGAGCCCCGTTACTGCTATGTATATACAGACACGAGATAAATCAGCTGTAGAAACACCACTTGAAAAGAGTGCTGATCAGAAGGTGATACACAAGTGATGTATAAAGGGGCTTGAATTTATGGATACAGTAACAACTTAGTCACAAACGCTGTATGGCAATATCTGGGTATAGCAGGGACATCTCCTGATAGATACAAAGACCAAATCCAGGTCGATGTCATATATATCCTAGTCACTTTACCAAAAAGACCTCTTCTTCCCCCCTTCCGGCGGATAAACAACAATGCGATCCAAGTCTGCCCCCTTGAAATCAAACCCATTCCACAACCCGCCCACAGTAATCGTATTTTCCCCTTTCTTGAGCGGCAGCAAAAGCGGCGTGGAGAGAATAGCACCCTTGTGGGTATCCTTCTGGTACAGCGTGTGTACGTTCTCCCTGTCATCATTCACTACGACGCCGCTGATCCGACGCAGTTGCCAGGTGCCATTTATGCGGTCTGGTTGGCCCATTGGTTGATCGCCGAAACCCATGTCGTCAATGTCTGGGATAGTAGTTAATGCGCGTGGGGCTGAGATGGGCGAGAGGGGAGGGAACGACATGACATACTTTGGTGGTAAAAGGATACCCATTGGTCTTGGCCTTGGCCTTGCACAGTGAAGGTGATTGTGCTGTCATTGCCGTAGATGCCTGTCGCAATTCGGTTTTGGCTAGCGAATGTCTGAAGTAAGAGCCGTGAGTATAAACATCAGTTTATTACTATGGTATGATCAACTTACTGCCTCCTGCAGGTACGCATCTCCGGAAGTCTTTGCATGTTTCGTGATATATGTCTCTCCCTTGATGGGCTTCCATTCTCCAGTTTTGCTACACATATAAAATTAGTACCAACTGAGAAAGTAGATTCAGCATGCACTTACACGTTTAGATCGTAGATGTCATGCCAGACGACTTGCAGGCTACCTTCATCATCATCGATCTCAACGGGAAGCCATATATTGCGACTCTCCCAGAGCGAGTTCATGTCCCACTAGATTGTTAAGTCTCGTCAGTGCTAGGGGCTTGCAGCTATTTAGTAAAATGTAAGATATACTTGATCTGCTATATATAAGTACGTTGTCTTCTTAGTCCCCTGGATCCTCCACGAAAACCCAGACTGTGTACTGAATGTACGCGTATATGCTGGGGAAACAAAGAATGGCTGGGACCAGGGGCCCTGAAGCTTGTCTGCGCGAAGTGCGACCACATCTGGACGATACATCAGCCTACAACCCGATAGGTTCCCTCACTAAGATGGAGAAGGATATACTATTCGGCCGGTACTCCGTCTTATGACTCATAAGTGCATAGTAGTTCTTCTCCGTTTGCAGTATAGTGGGCGCCTCAAAGTCATACTTGGGGAAGCGGTAAGTAACCTCCTCAACAGCTGTGAGGTTCCTGTTGAATTTGCTGAGGTAGACGTCACGGCCCTCGACGCTATCACCGTTTGAATAGAGGGCGTACGAGTGGCCCGACTTGTAATCGGTAAATGCGCCAAAATCTTGTGACCAATTCCCCAAGGGAGAGGTAGCATCCACGAAGGTATAGGGACCGGCAATCTTGTCGGAGGTTGCAAGACCCTGGAGGAGCCAGGAGTATTTGTCATCGTCGGCGTGCCACCAAATAGTTAGATAAAACGTATGCGGCGAGGACACAGAGTGCTAAAGTTGACACGGGGTCTTTTGTATAGCCTTTATCCTATACGCCATTCAAGGTCTCGAAGCCTACTTTGCAGCCTCGTTGACCCCGGCCGTTAGACTTCAACGCTACCCCTCAATGTCGGTAGAGCACTACCCCGAGCGAAAGATTTATCCATCTCAGACCTTATGTTACTGCGGTAGAAGTCGTGGTGGCTCCATCGGTAACTACTGAATAGCCGACAGCCAAGCAAGCGAGCAGTATCTGACCCGCAAGCAATCCGCTAAAGATATCAGGGCAGCGTGCAACTTCGGGTAAGATCGGTTGCGAGGTTCTAGTCAGTGGGTGGGGAAATATCTTGGAACCCCGTATCTTACGCAAAGCCAAGCAGCGCGGCGTTGCAACGTAGATGGTGACGTTTGATTATAGTTCAGTTTGTACTAAGCGGACGAATAACAGACTCAACTGCAGGGTCTTGCCATAGCTCCGAATTAGCTAAGCGGCATACAGGGATTCGAGAACATTTTCCACGAACCAAGTCTCGGCATGTTGTCCGTGTGAAAGTGTGGGGGCACCGGGTTATCTGCTTATAGCCCTATATGACCGGGTCTAGTTATACCAGTGGTCTTCCTCGCGGAGCTAACTTTGCTGGGGTCAATGGACGACTAGATTTGAGCAGGGCTTGATCCCATATCCGTGGGAAAACTTGACTAGACTGCAGAATGAGGATTTACTACTTACTAGTCATCCTTTTGTTACATGGACTGGCATTGGCGCTCTTGGAAGAGAAAATAGTTGCATTCGAACACTATCGCTGGATCAATTGAGCTCGGCAATGCTGCAGTATTGCGAGATGCAGGCGATTCTGTCGGAGTCAAAATTGCAGCGGACAGTTTAGCCAGTGACTTGGAAGAAGTGACTGATATCAAGCGTCGGGTGCTTATTTAGGATGAAATGGTATCTGTTCCCCACACGGAGTCCTCTACTTATGGTTTAGTTATTATCGCTGCGACGGTCGACTCGCTATTGGTATCTCGACTTGAAGAGGAAGGGAAGATCAATGTTGATGATATCCGTGGTAAATGGGAGACCTTCCGCACGGTTCTCATCCATAGCCCTCTACCCGGGTTCAAATATGGTCTCGTAATCGTTGGTAGTGACAAGAGAGGTACTATGTTCGGGATCTATACGCTCTCAGAGCAGATTGGAAAATCCCCGTGAGTTATATTCTCAGCTCATCAATTTGCAAAGCCTGACCAAACACTAGCCTCCATTGGTGGGCCGATGTTGCTGTCACAAAGCACAACAACATCTATGCCCTCAACAAAACTACAACACACGGCGAGCCTAGCGTTAGGTACCGCGGTATCTTCATCAACGATGAAGCACCCGCTTTGACGGGCTGGTGGGCAAATCATAGCAATGTCAATGGCTATATCTTCAATGCTGAGTTCTACGAACACGTTTTCGATCTGCTAGTCCGTCTTAAAGCCAACTTTCTGTGGCCTGCTATGTGGGGATCCTTTATTCCCACTCCTGGAAGAATCTTCTTCACGGATGACCTGCGGAATCAGCAGCTTGCAGATGATTACGGGATTATTGTCTCAACTAGTCACCACGAACCAATGCAACGTGCTTCGAATGAGTGGACGAAGGACCCCACGCAGGGCGCATGGGACTGGGTAAACAACAAAGTGAATGTCGTTAAGTTCATGGAAGAAGGTGTTAGACGTGCGGGAGATAATGAGACGTACTTTACATTAGGCATGCGTGGAGAAAATGATAGCCCCATCGAAGCGGATGACCCTATCGCCGTGCTGCGGGATGTGTTTAGCACCCAAAGAGATCTCCTTGCCAAGTACCATGGAAACAAGACCTCTCTTCAGGCATGGACCGTCTACAAAGAGGTTATGACTTATTACACAGCTGGTCTGGTTCCTCCCGACGATGTGACATTGATATTCGCCGATGATAATTGGGGTAATATCCAACGGCTGCCAACAGAGGAGGAGCGACAGAGGCCTGGTGGTATTGGTGTAGGTCACTCTCGGTCACTCATAATCTGCGGCTTCTAACCATGCCCGCAGCTTTACTATCACTTTGAGTATGTGGGTAGACCCAAGAGCTGGAAATGGCAGAACAACAACAATCTGGTTAGTGGCATGACGCCCCATTCAACCCAACTTTCAACTAAGTTCTATAGCCCAAAATATACAAAGAGCTCTCACAAGCATATGAGCGTGGAGCCGACAGAGTCTGGGTCATCAATGTGGGTGACATCAAACCCATGGAAGTTCCTCTCTCATTCTCCCTCAACCTTGCATGGAATACGTCCCAGTTTGATTTCGACACCATTCCCTTATACCCCAAGGCTTTGGCTGCGCGAGACTTTGGTCAGAAGTATGCAGACCAAATTGCATCGGCTTTGATGGAATATAGCCATCTAGCCGGTCTACGCAAGTTTGAAATGCTGGAACCAACAACATACTCCATCCTCAACTTCTGAGAGGCAGAACATGTGCTCGATCAGTGGAGAGCGCTTGCCCAAAAGGTACAAGAAATCCAACAGTCCTTACCCAGGGAACGCCGCGACTCTTGCTATCATCTCCTAACCTACCCCGCGATGGCGGGGTTCAATTACTACCAGACGATCCTTGGCCAGGGCAAAAACCGCCAATGCAGCTTTGAACGCCGCAACTCGGCCAATTTGGTCGCAGAACAGGTCCTCAAGTATTTCGAGGAAGATTACGACCTGACCCTGGAGTATGACAGCCTGGCAGACGGCAAATGGAAGGGAATCATGTCGACCCCCAAGTTTGATATGGGTGTGGCAGACTGGCGTCCATCGTCCCGCGACGTCGTCGCAAATCCATCATACGTGCAGCTTCGTCAGGACTTCGACTACGCCTTCGGTAACCTGGGCATCTTTGTCGAGCAGTCGCTTAGTGCATACCGTCAGGGTCGGATCTGCGGGTCTATCAATCCCTCCCTACCAACTGACGAAGGCTTTTCACCCGTGCTCCCGATTATGGATCCGTATGGTCCAAAATCGCGCCTCATTGAGCTCTTCCACCGTGGGGATCGTCGCAAGCCCGTCGAATGGTCTATCTCAACTCACTACTCGTGGGTCCATCTCTCGAAGACATCAGGGGCGCTCTCGAAAGAACACCCGGAGGAACGGCTGGAAGTCTACGTTGACTGGACCGCTGTGCCAAGCAACTTTACAGAGACAATTCAGCTGCGCGTAGAATGGGAACCGTCTCCGCAGTATTTTGATCTGATCCACATCCCCATCCGCAACCACCGTGTGCCACCCGACTTCAATGGGTTCCCTGAGTCAGGCGGCTTCGTCTCAATCGAAGGCCCGCATTTGCAGCGCTCCTCACCGGATGCTGTATCTTTCAAACAAATCAAGTATCTAGGATCGCGATCTCGCTCCGGATCCATCGCGCTCCGGCCGTACATGAAAGCTCGAGAGTCCGAAGAAGACACAAAAGCTGCGTGGGCTGAGTACGATTTCTATCTCTTCAATTCGACTGACTCATTCAATGCGACTGTATACGTCAATGGTGCTTTAGACACGGATCCGAACCTACCTATGGAATTCTCCTTATCGGTCGATGGCCAAGAGGCGACCTTCACGAGACTGCTGGGTGAGCCTGAAGAGGCCGGAGATACGCCCCCTGGATGGGCCGAGGTAGTGGCGGACCATGTTTGGACGAGGGATGTTGAGATTGCAGCTCTTGAACAGGGCCCGCATACACTTCAATGGAGAGTGAATTCGCCAGAGGTATACTTAGAGAAGATTGTTCTTGCACTGGACGGGGGGTTAGATAGTTATCTTGGTCCGCCGGAGACTGCCCTAGTAGGGTAAGGCTGGGGGGTTACTCATCATTTGTCGAGTTCATACAGTCAAGATGCCACGTGGGCTAGGAAGCACGACCTATGTCTTAATTAACTATGGTACGACCAGTCTGGTCACTAGATTAGCAGTTCCAGCTGTACAGATAGTCAACCAAGTCAGTTAGTACAGTTCAAGTAATCTCGGGTGATCCAATACCGAACGGCGGCTTGGCTAAGAATATTCCACAAATGGGAGAGGAAATATATATAAAACATTCAAGGATCGCACCATTCGGTGTATCTCCACCTCCACATATTTCCCCCGCATGTTGGAGAGTGATGTACGGAGTGAGCTACCCCGTATACACGGCCCTCGGTGTGTGGATCCAACACCCGAAACTGACTTGATTGCCACCCTTTAAAATGACCCAAAATACGCGAACTCTGGACAATGACCGAGTAGCAGGCAAAGGTTGGCCTTTATTCTATTGCTCAATATCAAGCATAAATGTTCCTACCCTCACGGAAGGCGCTGGCCTTCCTAGCTTGTCTCGCCAGCCATTCCACGGCACTTCTAACAACATCCGAGAACTCTACCCACCTCAACCTCGCGAATGACCGCCTCGCCATCTCTTTGGCCAAATCCAGTGGTCACATCGTTGACGTCCAATTAGACAACCAGGATCTGCTTGGGCCGGTAGACGGCAACACCGGAAAGGGTCCATACCTAGATTGCTCATGCGTCCCGTCGGGCTTCTGGACGCCTGGTAGCGGCGCTCACCTGGAGCTCATCAACGGCACGGATTCGACCGGCACAGCATATGGCGGAATCTATATGACCGCTACATATGAGTCAACCAACCAGACACTCTCACAGTGGTTCTTCCTTCGGGGCGAAGAGACAGGCTTACATGCGTTTTCCCGAGTCACGTACTTCAACGAGACGACGCCTTTTCTGCGGAGCCTTGGAGAACTGCGCACACTCTTCCGACCAAACACGGACCTTTGGACGCACTTCTCCACCAGTGACGGAAATTCTGGGCCACTGCCGCTGGATAGCACTTACGATGGTGGTTTGGTGGTCCAGGATGCCACCACCTACATGGGGAACATTACCGATGACCCCTATGTCTCTGAGTACTCTGATTACTTTACCAAATATAGCTTGGCAGAGAGCTGGCGCAACCACGATGTCCATGGCATGTTCGGCGACGGCTCGGCCAGTTCTGATGGAAGCACGTTCGGTGCTTGGCTAGTTCATAACACTGTGGAGACGTACTACGGAGGCCCGCTGCATTCTGACCTTGTTGTCGATGGCATTGTGTATAATTATCTGGTCTCCGGCCACTATGGAGCACCCATGCCAAACCTCACGCATGGGTTTGACCGCACATGGGGACCTCAGTTCTACTACTTCAACCGCGGAGATGCGGAGACGACAATCGCCGAGTTGAGGGCCGATGCTGCGAAGTACGCTGATCCGGAATGGAACGCGGAGTTCTACGACAGTATCTCGAATCACATTCCCAATTTCGCGCCGTCGTCTGGCAGGACAACCTTCAAGGGGAAGGTGTCGCTGCCGGAAGGTGCCAAAAGGCCCATCATTGTGCTATCCGAGGATGCACAGGACTTCCAGTTGAATGTCTTCGACACGAAGTCTCTGCAGTACTGGGCGGAGATCGACAAGTCCGGAAGTTTTCGCATTCCCCGTGTAGTAGAAGGGGCGTACAGGGTAACCATCTATGCAGACGAGATCTTCGGGTGGTTTATCCAAGACCACGTCAAAGTTTCCAAATCGCAGTCACAAGAACACAGGTTCATCTGGCAAGAGGAAAGCGCAGGTAAAGAGATCTGGCGTATCGGTGTGCCGGATAAGTCAGCTGGGGAGTATCTTCATGGCTACGCGCCGGATACTTCCAAGCCGCTACAGCCAGAACAATACCGCATATACTGGGGCAAATACGACTACCCAGCTGACTTCCCTGACGGAATCAACTTCCACGTCGGAGAGAGCGACCCGTCTCAAGACCTCAATTACATCCACTGGGCATTCTTCCCCTCCCAGGGAAACCACCTCCGCACGACACCGTACTACGACAATGTCAATAACTGGACAGTGACGTTCGACCTAACCGCAGACCAGCTCCGTGACACGAGCACGGCAACGTTCACCGTGCAGATCGCAGGCGCGAAGACTGCGAACGGGAACTCGAAGTGGACGCCCGTCGAGGGGAAGTACAGTAACCTTCCATGGACGGTGAATGTAAACGGACAGTTTGAGTCTACATGGGCAATTCCGTACTGGCGCAGTGGATCATGTGGAGTGCGCAGTGGTGTATCCTGCCAGAATATAGAGCAGAAGTTTGTGTTTCCGGTGAAGAGTCTCCTGCAAGGCAGGAATGAGTTTGTCTTGAGTTTGCCGTTCAATGCATCTAGTACGGAGACTGCATTACTGCCCGATGCACTTTATGTGCAGTACGATGCGTTGAGGTTGGAGTTGGAGTGATGGAGAGGCAGGTATCCTTTGAGGCTAGTAAGTATACAGGGTCGACGAAGATAGGCGATTTAGATATTTTACATAGAGGTTATGCAAAGAATCAAAGCTCGTCCACGTTGGCAGGTGGCTTAGCTGTCCCAAGATTCATATAATGCAGGTAGCACCTAGTAGACAGGCTAAAACTGGTACGGACCCGGGTTGTTTCAGGACTGCAAGCCATATCTATATTCAGGCATGCTAAGGATATGTCGGAAAGCTTATTTCCTATCCTCAATAAGCTTTTCGCGTTGTTTATCGTGACGAACTTACTACGTTTAATACTGGTGATTTTGCGAGCCCCGTACCTGGCGGTAATATTTTGACAGTGTAAGCTCTAGCAATCAGGTGATTCTACCCACCTCGAGGATTTTATGTCCGTTAATACCGTCTCCTCAGAACTCTTAACGCATGAGATATAGTGGCGTAAAACTCCATTCAAAAGTCGGTGTATCCAAAGCATCTGTTGTCAGGCGACCAGCAACCGTACGCCTCTTCTTCACACATTGGAAGTGGTAACACCACCCCAATCTCTCGTTCGATCGAAAGCCTTAAATGATATGTTCGACAGGCTAGCAAGTTGTGTAACCCGATTTGGAACAAGTATCCACACCCCTTGCAGAACCTCGGGTGTAACGGTTCAACCCAATAGATCTGGACACGTCACTCGTTGGTACGTTTAGGGGTAGGCACATAACTGAAGACACACTCCTCGGAGTGGTATTCTACAGCCAGATAGTGGAAAATACCACGTTACATCTCGATATATTGCTCACACATAGCAAAATAGGCTAGCATCTTCGGGCCGCTAAGCGGTCCCACAATCTTGTTGCTTAGTCTAGATCGCCACAAATCGATTCGAACGTCAGGATAAGCTCAAATTAGTGCCTCAAGATTACTATATATACCTGTTGTTCCTTCCATACGCCGCGGCAAATTTTCACCTGCATTGACACGGTCATGGACAAAAGTCAAACAAGGCTGGACTTCGAGCCAGTTCCGTCTCCATGGCGTAATATACGTGCACAAGTATTTTTCTCCATCGCTAGAGCCAACTGGCCATATGGCCTGCCACAGGGCTCATATGGTGATCTGGAGGCCTCTGCGCCATTCTCAGATCCTGAAGCGAGTGGCAAATTCGAAGGAGGCTTCTGTTTGTGCATGATAGTTCGGTACCTGGAGTCTCCTGTTGGTAGGCAATGCTCTTAGCTATCTTGTCGGTAGGGGTAGAAATTTGACGTTTCTTGCTGTTATAGGGCCATATGACGAACTCCTATGGGCTCCAGGAGTATTCCAAGACCCTCGCCACGAAAAGTCGGTGAAGAGATACAGAATTACCAGAATATATGTGTCTTCACTAGACTCGGTTTACAACGGTGCGAACCGTATCCCCCTGTACTGATCGTGTACATGAAAGTGCTAATTCAAAACACAGGCCGGAGGAATTGGAATATACCAAAGACCGTGAGCACCCCCAATCTCCAATGTCTCGGAGACCGAAATTCTTTTTTTTCCCCTTGGAACTCACTGCATATATCTGCTTCAGCTGGCCAATTTCGAATTCGTTCCGTCCGATTCCCCCAATCCACCATACCGTCAGATCAAGGTCTCACTACCCGACAGTCCGGAACAACCATTTGTTTCCTTGGATTTACAGCCAATCCCATTGATATCTAGACCTCTCTTTCCCATTTCCACGAGCTATATTCCGATGAATCTTGATATTGTGATGCCGCCAATACCCGGGTCTAATGACTGGCGGGAGAATGGATTGGTAGGCAGCGAAAATAATGAATGGAGATCTGTACAGGTTGACATATCCGGTAAAGCTGGTGTGATTCGAGTAGGAGGAAAGCTTGGCGATGGGGAATCATTCCCAAAGCTAGATATGGATGGGTTGTGGTTCTGGGTAGACGCAAAAATGACGTGCAAGAATGTCGGAGAGTAGGGACCTTCAAAACCAGGGACGTATACTAGAGGCATTAATAGATGATTGTTACTATGCTAGCCCTAGTATCATAGTCGACACACAAGAGGCATTCAGACATGAAATTTTGATATCTTTTCGGAGACAGAATTATGTACAGGAAAGGAAAATGCTCTATTTGGGTTCTATTGTTACACAGAGGATTGGCTAATCAGTGACATCTTCCTGGAGATAAAAGTTGTCTATAGCCCTCTGGAGTCAAAAGGTACTTCCACTAGCCAGAGAATGATTCCATGGTAAGCACTGCTTAATGCTGGGCAAGGATCTTGGCAGCAGCTTGCTCGGCAGCAACCATGATGGTGGCCTGAATGTTACCCGTGGGGAGGTCAGGGTGCATACTGCCGTCAACAACGTACTACAACAGTTAGCAAAACGTCCACATGGAGATATTAAGTTGCAACTTACCAGGTTGTCCATGCCATACACCTTGGTGTTGGTGTCGACCACGGATGTGCCGTTCTTGCGTCCGTCGTCGGTACCCATCTTGGCCGTGCCGACGTAGTGGACACCCATAGACGGCGACGAGAGGATCGCAGAGGTGTTAGTGTTGCCCTGCAGCTTGAAGCCAGTGGATGGGTCAGTGATGTCGTACAACAACTGATCGACGAACAGCTTTGCGGCAGTCCAGTCATCAGCAGTTTGCATGTAGGGAGACTTCTCGAACACGGTGTTGCCCTTGTCGTCCAGGCCGAGGACGCCGGAAGAGGTCAGACCATGGGTCATGTAGGCAGTGATTGCCAGAATGCCCTCATCGGCGGGTGCGCAAGATCCCTGGTAGTACCGGGTATGTCCGTTGACCTGGTTCGAAGTGAAGAAGATCATGCGGTGCTTGCCCTGAGTAAGAACTCCGCTGTTCTGGCGATACAGATTGATGTCAGTAGTGTCGGAGCCATTGAGGACGCCGTCGTAGTCAACAAGACCAAAATCAGCACCGGTGTCTACACTGATGCTGAAGATGGGGTGATCCTTGAGTCCGACACCGACAGGGAGGTCGATCCATTCCTCTTGCGGAGGAACAGTGACACCACTCTTCTTGGCCGTTTCGATCTGCTTCTTGGGCCCGATACCGGAGTTAAAGAGCAGTCGGGGGGTGGAGAGCGCTCCAGCTGCCAAAACCACACGACCATGGGGCGCAAGGGTAACCACTTCAGTTTGTCCAGTAACGGAGTCCACAACTTCGACGCCAGTCACTTCACTGCCGGATCTCACGAGACGGTTGACCTTAGAGTGGAGGCGGAGGGTGAAGTTGTCGAGATCCTTGGCCAAAGGCAGATAGGTACGAACAGGACCAGCACGCTTCTGATCCACGATATTCCAGGCCGGGTAACTGTAGATTTGGTGCTTCTCATTGGGAGCTGCAATCATGTCGACTGACTTCCAGCCCAGGTTGTTGAAGAACTTGGAGAGCACTTTGTAAAGACCTTGGTCGTAACGCTTGCCATCGGCAGAAGGCTGAATCGTTCCGGGGTTGCGTTGGTACAAACGCTCGGACGCCGCCTTGACATCCTCCCATTTCCATCCCTGGGGCCACTTGTCGTCGAAATCGCGCTCCGGGGGGTGGACGAAAACCATGTAATTGAGGGTGACACCACCACCCAACACGCAAGCGGCTTGCCCATCGGTGTCGGTACAGATGTACTGATTCCAGACGTCCAGGTTTCCAATATCGGCCGACAGTCCAGGAAGATCGACGGGGGTCAAGGTACGGTTCCAGCTGAGCGTTTCATTATTGCCAGTGCTGACAGTGGGACCGACACCACGTTCCAGTAGAAGGACATTCTTGCCCGCTTCGGCGAATCTCTCTGCTGTGATGATACCAGACGGACCACCACCGACAACGATATAGTCGTAGCTGTTGTTCTTCAAGGCGGCGACCGCGGAAAGCGAGGCTGCCAAAGCCCCTGTGCGAAGGAACCTCATGTTGAAAGATGGACACGGTTGTCAAAATACCAAGGGATAAGAACTGCTTCCACCCTGAAGATACTATAGACCGTTTTATATATGACGCTCAGTGGCGTGGAACCACCGGTGTGGATCGGTCAGCCGCAATTTTTATTACTCAAAGACTGCTTTCGGGTAAGAGTTTTCGGATCCACGATGTTGATTGCGATGGATAGATCCCACTCAACCCTTTCCATCTCGTTTCGTTTAGCCGGGAGGAATGCCCTCAGGTACTCGAGATTTTCTGCTGAATGAGGTTTAGAGGCATTCTTCAAGATCCACTTTGACCACGGATATGGAAATGAGAGTGGAGCAACTGTGCATTATCAATCAGCACATAAGCAGCTTGGCGATGCTGACGGTTTGCAGAATAACGGCAGAAGGTTGTGGGTCCTGGTCTTGATAATCGAATCACGGCAGTTAAATCCCGCGATCAATCTCCGTATATCCGTATGAGGTTAACAACCTAGGATCATTAGTGTTGCAAAGCTGAAACAGCTATTCTCGCTTGGGCTCTTGTCATCGCTTCGTTGTCCGCCATACTCGGGTTTACGTGCACAATTTCTGGGGTCTCTGCACCTACGCTACACTTGTAGACATCATATCCTGGCCCAAAATCCTACCTTCAAGATATGACGTGCAAACTTGCCACTACATATGTAGCTACGGCGGTATAGAACCCTGAAGTTCACTGAGGCGCGTGGTGGCGTTCCTTAGAACCCTATGATATGACTTATCCGCCACAAGACCCACCGCCACGTTTTCGCTCACCCGGGCCCAGTGTTTATATTTCACGCATTGGCGCCGTAAGTGCTGCAGTTCTAGATCTTGATCCGAGTGGATGACTCTCATCTAAGCATTCCACATTGATCGGATCGTCAAATTAACAGACCTATGTCGACTTTGAAGTATGATCACTCTGTCCCTAGGTCTTCCGGCCTCACTGAGCAATTATAGTCCTTGACCTGAGTGGTCCAAGTGCGCATTTGTATTCGGTTACAACATTTCCTGTAGTGAGCTTCTGTGTACAAGATAAAACGGACCTCTGGCTTTGTATACGCCATAGCCACCAGATCGGTCGTGAAGCTTCAGGTGGTCCCATGTGTATGTTACCTCCAACGGTAAAGGTAGGTAAGGCCCGGGTAATGTCGATAAACGAGCTATGTTTGGTGTCGTCTCCGGTATGCAAGTCATCCTTATTGTATATTCTAGCCTTGGATCATATTAGTTCCGGGATTAAACGGACAAGCCCTTTACAGGTAGTACTGCCGGCGGATACTCGCCAAGCCCTATGTTGTCACTGTCGGCGTCGTCTTCACTATCTGGTAAATTGCGAAGTTCAGCACCGCATAATAAATACATAGTGGTGAATTGCACAACGGCTAGGGAATTATACAAGGGTAAAGCGTCTTTAAAAAAGATGTTTACGGGAGGATGTGACATTTATGCTAACTGTTTGGTGGTTATGGCATCTTAAAAGAACAGGCAAGACAAATGGCGCATAGTTTCATGGAGTACTTCATTGTATCGCCGTTTTGAACCCTAATGTATGTTCCTTCCCACAAAACCCAAGGAACTATTTACCACAAGTCACGCTATCAAGTTGGCAGCCGCACTTCGCGCCTTTGAGGGGTGTTATTTATGATTTTGGTGTATGAACGAGATAATATCGAAGGCTGCCATGCTAAAGACTGTAGCTGTGGAGTGCCACAACAGCAGCAATCATACACTTGATACGGTATTATCGCTAATGCTTACGGTGGGGTCTCTCGTCACACCGGTTTGAACAAGAGGTGCGTAACTATCCTTACCTGATCGAAAATTCTGCTCTCTATTAGTAGTAACTAATTCTGTCGCCTTTTCCTTTCTTACATGCGACAGCCTATGTATACTCATAGATTGACCGTATAATTGATTTCCATACACAGTGTATCCATGTCTACGGTAGTAATAGTATATTTCCGTCATATATCCATTATATCCACGGTACGTCGCTACGACTGACAGATGATATCTTAAGCATGATAATCCCATATGCGACATGCTACCCAGTCCAGTGCTTGACACTTTGATATTCAATGGTGAAAGAGACACAAACGGCTCACAAAGTACCGAAGGGGCTATATGAAAGCCACTCTTTTAATCGCGACAGAAAAAGGCAAGAAAGGACTGCCTATCAAGATCGCCATTGACCAATCTACTGTTTCGCTTGACCGAGCCACCATGCATATGATGCTTCCGAACACTTGCGGGTTTCATGCCATTAACCACATCTCCATTGAAGACAGAAGAGGACTCATCGACCTCAGTGTCCCGGTAACAATGACAACCCTTCTCTGCCTGTTCCTGTGACTCCCCATCGTCAAACAGTGAGCATTCGCTGTTGATATCTGTTGCTAGTCTGTTGTCAGTTGCTTGTTTAAGGTTGGGGAAGGTGGCATATACAATCCTGGCCTTCAGTGTCCTGGCGTTCGTTCCTACTGGCAACCATGTCTGCAGGGAATATGCGATCGTCTTGGAAGTGCCGACTTTGATGTTCTATATGGCCATTGCGAGCATAAACGACTGTAGCAAGTCCTATGCCACGTTCAGGATCGACAGGCAGTTGGATCGTTCTCTGAGTTAAGTTAGTGGATCTTCAAGAAGCCTCAAAAAGGGGTAGTAGTTTGCGTACTTGCTCATTATTGGGAGAATTAAGCCTTTGAGGTGTAGACATTTCGACGAAAAGATAATGGATATTATGTAAGCCCAAGAAATCAGAATGGAAAATGGCAGGCCCTTCAGCATGCACAACAGGACGGTTTCTCCCTCCTTATATAGCTCGTAAAGTCTCCCCAGGCTTGTAGGCCTGATAGCCAGGCGGCAGTGGTGCCTCATTAGACAGGGATTATATTCCGAGGCTTTACAGCCTCATGCACATCCGGACGTACCACTGTGTTTTGCTATCTAGTACATCAAAGCGTACCAGCTTCCATTGGATAGATACGGATCTACATCTCGTTCTAAATTTGCTAGCTGTTTTAGTCGGTAAACGTGCGCTTACTCATCACCTTCCTACCATGAGCAAGCTTTTAAATCGGCACCATTTGTTGTGCACATTGTGATATCAAATCGAGTCAAAGCACGTCATCACCTTGATTCGTATGTAACCTGTACATATATGCTTCGTGTTTTGCCAATATATCCCGTTTCTCAGGCACACCTTTATGCTAAATCTAGCTAACATAACCAACAAGAGAGGGGCGTGACCAAAGTAGCGTATTCTCCCAAGTTGGTACGCTAATTTAGAGGGCGCTATACCATGGCCCACGCACACTAGACATGATGGTTCACGAGTCAGGCGAGGAGAATTCCCCATTCCTTTCCACCGAAACCATCCCGACCGTTCCGCGTGGTCGAAATTGAAGGGACCGTGGTGAGACTGTGCGGCTTTCACCAATTGCCTCAACCCCATAGGTAAGGCGAGTCCAAGGGAAACAACACTGATCCAGGTCAGTCAATCTACTTATCGCCTCATTTCTAATCTGGAGAAAGCAGAATAGAAACATGTTTCGTCTACTGCCCACTGCCCAATGCCCACCGCAGCCAGATAAAGTTACACCAAAAAACCTCTCTGTTATCGAAGTCCGTTGAGCCCCGAGGCGCATGTCGGATACTTGGGAGAGAGGGGGCGTGACAGAAAGGTGCTGATCCGCGGCGCCAGTCGCGCCAATTCTCTACACTATTCAATAGGATCAACAACTCGGTTCACGTTCCCATTTCCCCGGCCAGTCACATTGCATAAACTCTAGTCCATGTCCTATGACTGGAGCTTCCATACGAGCTTTTGTTGCCCTACTCAGTGGCTCCACGTTGCTCTCGTCCTCTCCCCGGATCGCCAGTGCCAGGCTGGCATAATCTTGTCTCATTACGGTAGGAGTCTATAGGCCACTGGGTGGGTACGAGGTAGCAGAGGCTCGAAGTTTATTATAAAGTCATCCCCACTAGTCACCCGTCTCTGCTTTTTGATTTGTGAAGTGTACGTGCTATTGACACAATTATGAAGCCGGGCATATAGACATGTCTTGGCAGTCTATGCTCGGACATTAGGTAGCGATCGCCATCCATAAGCATGTTGTCATACGATTTCCTTGGTGTTATACTGCTGAGGCCAGCATTCATCGTCAACATGAAGGCGAAAGAATAACGACTGTCCCTATTGATATGAGGGCGAAATGAAGGCAACAAGCGAATAAAAGTTGGTACGGAATACGTGCTAAAGAAGGAAGAAAAGAACGACTGCCCAAGGGATGGGAGAACGAGAAATGGTGAGGCTTGTTCCTGGAGCCCTGGAGGAGCAGCTAGAGCTGTTCCCGGTCTTCCGCGGCGTCCTTGAAACCATGGATCGAAGTGGAGCCCTTATATCTCTACCCTGTCGTTCCTGCTATCTGAGCGTTTTCATAGGGCCGCTATCGCCGATGTGCCCACGCTAACATCAGTGACCCACAGACTCAATGGATCTGTACTAATTTCAAATATGGCTCATCAAACACCAGCCGAAAAGGGGGTTATATTCCACGAGTGCCGTTATTTGACGGTCAGGTGGATAGCTTTATCAGTCCCGTTCTCTCAAAGATGGTAGATTTACGATATGCCTCAACTCCGACTCCGCCCATGATCTCCATTGTATAATTCGTATTACGGACATATATCAGATAGAACAACGCACTTTCATCTAAACCACCAGGGAACTTTCTCGATCAAGATATAAGGAGTGACACATATATATGACTTCTTGTATTTCGTAATCTAGAAACATTCCGATAATCGGCCTCCTCATGATCGGAAAATATGGAATCACCTTAAGATTCTCCGTGTTGGCATCTCCCCGGGTCACAGTTGAAGCTGGAGGGCTCTCTATCAGTTCGAAGGTAGAGAGCTCCACCAAGTCGTGACAGGTAGCTCACCGCCCTGTACCCTGCTTCAAGATGTAGGGGCAAGATTAAGCCAGGGATCAATAGAGCTGTCATTTGAGATACGAACGAGAGGACTTTTCAAAAGTATTTTTCGAAAGGCAAACCATCTACATCGGACACCTTATGAAATCGATAAACCATTTTGCATGTCTATTTACATGCCATACAAATGGCACTGCGGATTATAATATTCAAAGAGAGACTATGTCCATGCATGTCATCATTATAAATATTTGAGTCATTTTAGTATGTTACCGGGTGTCAATCAGAGTCTCCCACTTTAGAGTTGTTACCTAAGGAATAGAGGACACCAAACTAGAACACAAGTCTACAATTGCTGTCCGCGTGTCTTCTGTTTGTGCATGGCGTCCAAAAGGTTATAACTGTTGATTGTGCTATTCAATAGTTGCCGCTTGTCGTCCAACGTCCATCTTGACTCCTACTATATAAATTTTGCGACGCTAACACAGATGATCAAATAACAAAATGATCTACATTCGATGTACATGAACAACAAACCGATCGAAAAGCCTTACGTATGTATAGTCCTAGTCTGGATGCCTTTTCCTCAATTTTTAAGCAATATATCTTATTGCCGTTGTTACTCTCTTGCATAGTACGGCGTAGACGTGCATTGAAAAACAGAGAAGGTTGAGACTAGCATCACGTGACCCTTTGTAATTGGAAGCGAGCCACGCGTCCCAAAATTGGCACGTCTCCTAATTCTCGAAGCCAGCCGCGCAAGCACTGCCAAGCAGCAATTATGCCACCAGTCCGGAGACAAAAATCAAAAGACTTAAAAGCGCAGGAAGAACGAATTCAATCAGCAATTGAAGCTCTCCAAAATGGCAAATTGACTTCGGCACGGGAGGCAGCTCGCAAATATGACGTGCCTTCAACAACCTTACTCAACAGGATGAACGGGGTTAAAAGCCGGTCTCAAACATGGGCGAACGGCCATAGACTGACCTTGGAAGAAGAGGATTCGCTAGCCAGATGGATAATATCAGTGGCGGAACACGAAACTGCCCCCTCGCGGTCGCAGATTGAAGCAAAGGCCAATGCTTTTCTCGCCAACCGCACCACGCCAAAGGAGACCGTTGGTGAAAGTTGGGTATACAACTACCTCAAAAGACACGAAGAGTTGAGACCAATTTACCCCCAACGAAGATATTCTCGCCGGATCTATAACACAGTTATCGGGAGTGCTAGTGCAGAAACTGGATCACTCTCGATCAACCCCAGTCGTGAAACAAGCCAGCCCGGCAGTCGACGCAACACTCGTTCGCCACCTACCACCCGCCCGGCTCATGTGGATGTTGAATCA
The DNA here is from genome assembly GCF_001792695.1 of Aspergillus bombycis. Taxonomy (NCBI): domain Eukaryota; kingdom Fungi; phylum Ascomycota; class Eurotiomycetes; order Eurotiales; family Aspergillaceae; genus Aspergillus; species Aspergillus bombycis. Next base: position 275,199 of record NW_019170015.1, on the reverse strand, counting down.
TTTGACAGCTTCAGGCAGTTGGAAATGCTGCTTTGTACGTTTAAAGAACTGGTAAAGAAAAAGACTCGTGGAGAAAGCCCTTCTACGCAGGTTGTGATAAATAAGCTCATTAAAGGGTGCGAAATGATCGTGGAAAGTGGTTATGGTCTTGTCAAAGAGATTCGGGACCTACGTGCTGCTCTTGCAGAGATGAGTTAGGGGGGGGGACGCTTCTAGTAGGAGGATAATGTTCGACACACCCATGATACTGTATCACTGGACTCGAAGAAATCAAGGCACAATGTCTCCGTTCTGTGTAGCTCTATTTATTTTGACTCTGCCTTTTTTTTTCACCAGTATATACGAGCAAGAGGTGTGGAGAGCAAGGCGTCTTATCTGCTCATCCATACTTACGCAGACTGTCTTTACCATGCCTAATAGTAACCTTTAGCCACCTTAAATTCCATTTTATGGCTATAATTGGTCACGACAATAGTAAAGTCAAATGTCAAGCAGGGCTTCTCCTTGATATTACAGCTTACATCCTTACATGGAAATATTGAAAGGGATGAGAATATCTGATACAGGCCTTCATTCAATACTACCATCAGAGCTACGGTAAGAAACAATGTTCATAAGCAGAACACGAGAAAAAACAAGGAATTTCGTAGTACTCAGGTGGATGCAAGTCGCCATGCTTCCATGACAATTAACTATCTTTGAACACTCCGATGTGAATCTTGGCATCCAGTAAAAGGGAATCAGTCACCTTATGAATAAAGGGTGTTGTCGTCAATGGAACAGAGGATGACCTGAACTGTTCTTTGCAGTACGGGCTACTGTACCACTGGATTGAGCCTTGGGCAGCATGCTTGTGTTGCGATTACCGGTCTCTCTAACCGAGGAATGATGCTAAATGAACGGATAGGTTCACTGTTCTGCACGGAAGCATAACCTGGGATTTCTCTAACCTACTTTTTTGTGCGTCTACCAAGGTTGAGTCAATCACAGCTCGTTTTCTTCGACATCTAGATAGGTATCTTGAAGTGCTTTCAGTTTAAGAATATACAAGAAGGCAAGGAAAGAATCATAGAAAAGAGAAGATCTTTCATGATAGATGTTTCGTGTTCATTGTCGGGACACGTATCGTCTACTGCTTGTTTCGACAATGAAACACCGGAATATGGTAATAGTCGAGGTTGACCGATTTGCTTATTGTATAAAAGGACCTTCGCACGATGGGAGGGTCAACTGTCACCCAGAGAAACAAATACTATAGCTACGGAGCGATTTATCCATCTCCCAACCAACTGACGAGAAGGCTACAACATCTAGATAGTCCAATTTCCCATCATAGTAGATTTTCATGGGTAGATTCTTTCTAAAGGACCAATTGTTTGGACTTTTAGAATATCAGATCTTTTGCGGGCGTGACAATTGGACGGTACGTTACATCATGCGAGTATATTATTTTTGACAAAACCTCATATCTCTTGGATTGAAATTAATCTTTTCATCAAATGGATCCGCACGTATGTCGTCTACCGGGGTGGTTAGTTCACATGGGAAACTTCAATACTGTATAGTTATACCATGCTTTTTAAGTCAATCAGATGGTATTCTGAGCGATCCAGTCGTCTGCGCTTAACGGGTCATTGTTGACATCAGGGCGACCGTTTGAAGACGGCTGACAGTAATTGTAGTATCCTATAATGCCCACCAGCTCTCCAGATTCATTCACAACGGGACCCCCTTGGTCCTGGGAACAAGAGCCCTGTTCCTTCTCTGGCGCCGCGTCACAATTCATGTTGAGGGTCACTGGATTGATGTCCGACCATAACTTGTTGCAATCATCAGCGGAAATAAAAGTCGTCTGGAGCTGTTGCAGTGTTCGAGGATTTTTATCCGACAGCTTGTCTGTCTTTCCCCATCCGTAGAGGGTTACAGGGCCCCTGTAACTGTAAACTGCTTGGCGATCGCCACAGGCTCGATATCTGTAACCGAGTACGTGAGATGGAGGACGGCAAAATCGCCATCTTGAGTGTTGGTGTTATAATTGGGATGTTTGATGACTTTCGTAACCTGGTTCAATTTGCCCCCAGTTGCGTGCTCGAGACTACCCACTCGTATCTTTAGCGAAGATGCCGAAGATCCAGAGACACAACCAGCCGTAGTAAGAACCGTCTTTGGGCTAATCAAGGAGCCAGCACATATATAGGTGTCACCAAAGAAAGTACTCGAGATGACAGCGACTGTAAATGGTGCACTATCCGGGGATGCCTCACTCCCTCCTACAATTGCATTCACAGGTGATGCAATTATAGAAGTGAAAAATAGTAATCTGCCTAGAGCTTTCGTGGGCTTCATGGCTGGAATCTCCTGACTGGAAGCTGCTAGAGGAGTGGGTGTTGGACCAAGTCGATTATGAGATTTGGGATGGCCGGCGATGTTCAAAGCTTAATCGCGTGGGAAGGAATTATGGAGGAGCTTGATCAAAGGCAGCAGATCTACCTAGAGATTTGTCAAAGCGGCGAGGTCAAAATCAAAGTGGATGACCGTCGTCAATCAGGGTAAATAGCTGCCGAGGAGGATTATATATTAGGTCCTGGGCCGAAGACAGGGCACTGATTCCCTTTGCGGTATGAAAGTTTGTTTACATGCCGGGAGAGTTCACTTGAAGACACTATCGAGGGATCGACCAGGGCTATTGATCTGATTGATCTGCTGATCCCCACAACAACCAAAGCTTACTACGAAGATCGCTTCGGAACATCTCGGTGTCGCACTGGAAGTCAGCTTCTCAGTCGATCGGAGGGATGGTGTAGCTGCGCCACCATCGATCCCTGCCTAAAATAGAATAGAATATCCAACCCAGTATAAACTATTAATAGTTAATTCTGAGTATGCTAGCCCCTATGATTATTATTATTATTATGGCTCATCAAACCGCGATTCTTGAATCAATATCTAATTAGAACTTCTTCGACAAGAGGAACTTGGCATGTGGCCCTCGCGTGGGTTCGAATAGGGCTGGGAACAAGTTCCATGGGGTTAGAAGGGTTGGAATTAGATACGCTGTATATTCCTCTTACCTCTGGGGCCAATCGCGCGTTTCATGCAAACTGGCTTATGGCCATAGGGTTATATCCTACGGGTGTGAGAAGTCTGATACCTCAGATTCCCCACTTGCTGCTAAGTTGGGGTGATCTGGCTTCTTTTCTTCCGTGATTTATGATGCAGAGAGCTAACGCTGGTAGGCAAACAGCTTCTCCATTTCTATGGCTTATATTGCCAAATGCTGAAAGTTACGGAAACGGTTTTTATAAATGTCTTTGCTGTATATACCGACTCCCTCTTGTACCTCTAGCGAGTTATCTTATAATTTGAAAAGGCTGTTGCTATGCACGGCACCCTCCACTATCTTATCTGGATTCTGTTTCTCATTAACGGTCTACTGGCATCCCGCATCCTTCTATGAGCAGGCCTAAGTATCGTGCCGATATTATCGTTAGACAACATTGACCTTAAGTACGTACTATACAGTTCCTTGCAATCTAAAGCAACCGCAAGGGGATTAGCCGAAAGCAAGGGCAATCAATTACGTGGTGGGAAGGGCAGAGCTGCGAAACATCAACGGAGCACTCAATATACAGATGCTTTGCTTCACACTTCGCTTGCCGATTAAGAAAACACCATCACATGTACTGCCCAAGCGTATTGTCTAGACAGTTGATAGCTACCATGGACCTTTGCGTCACAGGACTCGACTATACTCTCACAACGATCATGTCACCCTAAGAGCATTGAGTTGGCCGTCACGACACCGATTAAGAGGAGGAGAGCAGTGACAGCCTTAATGGTTGTTTTCTATAGCGAGATAACGTTGCACGAGAGAGAGAGGATTTCTGTCCGGCAAAATAGGTGCGCAGCGAAAGTTACCTTAAGGTGAGCAAGTGGCTGATATGATATGAAGTATGTTCCGGCCCTTATTTAAATATCACCCTGTCGATCTTTGTTTAATCAATGATATGGCTGAAGAGTTTCCACAAGGATCGCACTGCCCAGATCAGTCCAATCTTTTTGATACTGTTGTAGTTTATTCTACATACGTTTATATTAAATTACTTTCGGGTTTCATTCTTATTGGCGTGTGGACACTTATTTATGCCTTACTACCTTCCAGATCAAAGGTAACGTGGTCTAACCCCTTACCTCCGTTGGTTGCTGACTACTTATGGTCAGTAATTTATGTGAGCGAAATTGTGGCAATTCGAGACTAACTGAACTCAAGCCAAGCTTAATAGGCACCAAGCTCGATAAAATTACCGATTGGCGAGTAGTTGGCAGAATGGACCAAAGACGCATAAACATATAAGAACATACCAATCCTGATCGTCACTCTTCAGTAATCCAAAATGATTGTCACACCTCCGGCCGTCCAAGTAGCCCTTTACTACTAGTGCTAAATAGCCTTGTTGGCTTGAATTACATGAAAATGCCGAATAGGTGGATGATACTCCGGTGTGAGCAAGAATAGACAAACCTCGTTCTCCTATGAGAGTGGATTGTTCCTGTCCCTTACGACAAACGGCTGCTTACCATCTCTTGATGAAAGCTGCCATAGGGTATGATACCTCATACTATCCCCACCGGTATCACTAGCGCTGTTCTTGTTCAGTAGGTGATTGTATAAAAGTAAACTCCAAGCACAAGGTGATCCTTACCAGGTTGGTCAATGTCAAATAGCCAGGGCCAGTCAAGACCAGGCAGATGGCTGGGTTGCCAACGTTCCGCAACCGATATTGGCCAAACATGCGGGAGTGACATTCTGGACATCCCCCATTGTTATACCCTGTAACTGTCTTGTTCATAGTAGAAGCCAGTGAGTGGGCCATTATATCTTTACTTTATGGCTTACTTTCTCGAAAGTCGCCGAGTAATTATAATTATAATATAAACCTTTTTTCTTTTATTTTCTTTTCTTTTTTTTTTTGGAGTTAGTCGGCGCAGCCCTGATGGCCGTAGTACTCCCTATCTAGCTCAAACATAGTTACTATCCTGGCGCTTCAGCTTCCCTACGCCTGGAGGGGCTACTAAATAGAATATCTAATTTCCTACTACACTTAGGCGGATTTCTCTGAAGTATGTATAGTTTATAGAAGAAACGGCGGATGCGCAAAATCGGAAGCAAAGTAACATACTGGAGAAGAAAGCTCTGAAAAATGACTGAGACAAGGATCTAGATACATAAGCTAGTTCGAAGAAAGCAGCGGCGACATATTCTCAGCATTCTGTTCGTAAAGTCGGGCTCAGCGTGATGATCCCTGCCCGATATTGGTAATTTTAAACTTCAGGGATTTCTGTCATTTAGGAATTTTTAACTCTGTGGTGACGGAGAACCATGGGTCTGCTGTTGCGGGCCCAGCGGGCCAGCTGGCTAGACTAGGGCTGTCAGTTGAGCAAGCCGCACAATTGACATGGAAAGGTTCACGTATGACATTTTGTGGGTAAAAGGATTTCAGCGGTTATTGGAGGACTTTACTAGGCCTAGATCGTCTTTATGTTGTTGCTGTACAGGAGAACTCCCATGGAAATCTCGGGTAGTCAAGTGCCTCACACATTGATTTTATCCCGGTAGCCTGTCTCCAAGGGTAGATTCTCAGCCGGTAATTTGACACACTGGGATTGCCAAGTTCTCGAATGGAATAGGAGACGCCTCGATCATTGAGTTCAGGTAAAGATAGGCTAGCCGAGAGTGCAAACAATCCGGCATTTGGCACTAAGCATTATCAGTCTTGAGTAAGTGGCTGAGACTTCCGCAGCTCGTGATACAACCTGTTTATTGTAGAGCTCTTGTAGATGCCTCGGATATAACAGCCTAATGAATGCTCGGAACTAAGGTTCCGACTAAAAATGGTTGCATCCTATATGGGGCTCTTGAAAGCCAAGTGGCAAAGACTAGGGCTGATGATGACATCCACCAGTCTGCAACTTCCTGAAAAGGTCAAAGGTATTAAGGTACAGCTGTCAATTCCCCACAACCATGCGGTTGATCGTCTGATGGAACTCCTTCGGCCGAAGGAGTCTGAGGTTCTTTGTCCCTAACTTTCAGACGACCCTATTGGCGTTGACCGCATCCAGTATTGAGCTTCCTATTTTGACTTCCGCCACCTGGACATGGTACAACCGGACCTGCTTGGCCAGGCGAGATTAAAGTAACCTCATGCATACCACCTCGCAAGAGATTCTATTTATGATCTGGGGTTCCCCCATCTCTATAGACCGCAAGGTGTCAGTCAACTATGCAGGCCTAGCTGAATAGCAAGCAGGTGATGATTATGGAAAGCGAAAAGCGCCTCAAACAATCATTTGAGGCAATCCCTTATCCTACCCATTAATCCGATCACTCTTTGTCTTTTTACCTCTTTTTCTTAGTCGAGTGTAGCAGATTCTGTTTGCCCTCGTTTGAGAACACACATCTTCCACCACCTCCAAATACCAAATTCTATCTGACACGGAATTGCTGTGTCGACCGTGATTGGGTGAGGACAGTGGCAAAACCAGAGTGGCTCCTCAAGGCACATCTGGCGGCACAAAAACGCATCCGATATGCCCACAGACAACTTCGACCAGACCCTCCAGCACTGGAATACGGCTTTACAGATCCTATGTATCAGCGCCACCACGTTTTGCGTCGCCCTCCGTGTTTATACTCGGCTGGCCGTGCTCGACGGCTTAGCCAAGGAAGATGGTAAGTTAGTTTCATCAAACAATGTGATGCACAGATGACTGATCGGTACAGCGGCCTGCTTGGGTGCCTGGGTAGGTTTTGCACTAGCATCGTCCTAACCCCGTGCTAAACATTTGATTACAGTCCCTCGGGGTCGGCTATTCGGCCATCGCACTGGCTAGTACGTATAATGCTACGCCACGGGTTACATCGCTAATGCTCCACAGTGGGCTTCCATGGAGGGGGCCTTCCGATCGAAAACGTGTCGGATGACGATGAACGCATATTCCGCAAGGTATTCCAGACCGCAGACCAGAGATGAGAGAAAGACATCGGCTGATGACACCAGACCGTCTACGGAACTATGATTATCTACGGGCCCGCGGCCTACCTGACCAAAGTATGCCTCCTGTGGATCATGACGCGGGTGTTTTGCCCCTTCCGCAAGGCCGTGATCCTGATCTATATCTTCCTCGGCCTGATGCTAGCCTACTACGTTCCGGCGCTGATTGTCAAGATCTGCATCTGCAACCCCATCTCGAAGTTCTGGGCCCCAGCCACTCCCGGCAGCTGCCTGGACCAGACCAAGATCACGCTGGCCGATGCGGTCATCAGTGTCGCCAGCGATCTGATCGTTCTGATCATCCCGCTGGCACTAGTGTCGAGGCTACATCTACCGATTCGCAAGAAGATCCGTGTGATAGCCCTCCTCGGTGCGGGCGGTCTCGCCTGCGCGTCCAGCATCGCCCGGCTGGCACTGATCGTCAGCACTGGAACATCCCAGGACATCACGACGGCGTTCATGCGCATCAACATGCTCGGGTATGTGTGTTCCGGGTCGGTGTTCGATCGCGCTAGCTAACACTGGCCGGCGTAGTAATGCGGAGATCTCCCTCGGGATAATCTGTGCCTGTCTTCCCTCCCTCTCGGCTTTCGTCACCCATCTATCTCATCAGCACTCCCGCAGCCACCTATCGTGTGAATGCTCTCAGGAGAGCTCGGACCATTCCCGCCGCCGGGCCTTTTGGCGAAAGACCTCAGATCAAGAAGCTTTAGTCTCGCGCGCACAGAGTAGCCCCCACATGCGGGCCCTCATGTACGGGCACGGCGAGCATTTTGGCAGCAGGGGGGATGCCATCGAAATTCTCCGAACTGTAGAAATATCGACTGTAGTGACTAGTGTCTGATACTGGTGGGTAAACCAAGGGAATAGTATTTGTTCGAGCCCCTGCAGAGGACCATAGGAGACTACAATGCAGGCCAGCAGTGGCGGTCCAAGAGCGAAATATATTATGCACATACCCGCCCAGAACACGAATGCCCGTACATGGGTACGGTGGGCAGTAGGCGCAGGCCAGAGACAGGCGGCTGAGAAGTATATCGCACTGGACGACCTTTCAGGAGCACCGCAATGTTCTCTATAATCTGTGTAACTGACGAGAAGAAGCTGGAACCACGGAATACAATACTACAGGAAAGCATGCATTCTGACAGCTCATACGGAATTCAGGTCCTTTGCAGGTTCTATACTATGCGTTAATATGTTATCACAAGCCCTCCCAGCTTAAGGACAGTATTACACGTTTAACCAGACCACGTATATCCAGAGAAAGGTCGATACCGAAGGCGGCTCATATCTAGACGCAATAGTATATAAGATGACAATAATCGATTACCTCGAGGTGTAGAATATACATCATGTTAATAATTACTCCGCGTCGTTTGAGTACGTGCCATATTCTCCGGAATGCTATCGTTGCTGTATAGTATCGTGGCGTCATAACATGGGTCCATACTACATAGCGAACAGAAAAGATTGACAGATCAAATGGGTCTCGGCTAATATTAGTTACTCTGCTCCAAGTTCACAATGGCGATCTGTTACTACTACTCTGCAGTTTGTACTCCGTACAACTGGGAAAATTCTAAGAAGGAAATGATATCTGAACTATCGCACAGGGATGGTGACGATCTTTTCGCACTCTGCCACAGTAGCAGGGCTGTCCAGTCTTAGAGAGAAAGGATCTGCTTCAGCTGTACCCGTCCGGAGAATACATGATCGTCATGTATCCGGGGCGAGTGGGGCTGACTATTGCATCTCGTTTCTCTTGGATCGCAGACTATTGAACTATCAATCGGCGCAGATCGTTTGTGCAGCTGCGCCAGTCCCCGTAGAATTAATCCTGCAAGATGGTTTCCCTTTTGCTTTCGTTCAAGACAAGGCATAAATAGGTCGAATTGCCCCAACAACACCCACGATATCAGATTATAAACTAACCATCCAAACCAAACTACCACCCATTATTGACCATGGTCAAAGTCAAGGTAAGGCGTCTATCTGTCCATACACAGCTTCCCAACGAAACGACCATCCGATTAATGGCTTCCCTCTAGGCTCCAATCTTCCTCTTCGCCGCCAACACAGCCTACACCCTGGCGGCACAGAAACCGGAAATCGACATTTTCCAAGATGCCCAGTGTACAAAACCTCGCTCTGGTGATTACGCCACCCAGCTCCACAGGTGTTTCACTTTGACTCGTTATGACACCAACTCCGTCAGGATTGATCCGGGAGTGCCGAAATGCGAGGATAACTCTGCGCCGGTCGCCACACTCTATGCCTCCCCCTGGTGTACAGGGGATTCTCAAAGATTCCCCACGAATATCACGGGATGCCAACCGACCAATATCACTGATTTCATTTATGAGTCGTGGGCGTTGGAGTGCCCCCCGGTACCAAAGGTCCCAGAAAAGAAGCCCATTTACCTGGAAACCTTCTGGGACAGCAGCTGCGACATCCCTGAATCAAACACCACCGCCACTGGGATGGACCAGTGCATGTCGATTGAGTCTGAGCACACGCGGGCGTATCGCCTGATAGGGTTGAACGAGGATGAGAATCCCTGCAAGAACCGGACCGCCCAATTGATGCTGTATACCGGTGGTAATTGCACGGGCAAGGCGCTGCCTCCGAATGAGTACCAGGGGGGTTGTAACGGAATCGATGAGGTTGGGGTGACGGGATGGAAGATCCACTGTGCTTGATGTTTATGAATGTTTGTTGTTAGGGTCTAGAGGTGACAGCTTTGTTTTTTCTATTTGTATTCCCATAATGTCCCCGTCCATTTACCTCTGCCCTCTGCCTGTGAAATCGATAGTTATCATATACCCAGATTCGAAATAGGAAGCCATGATTTGTTCCTGCCTCAGGCTAATAACCGTCAAATTCTCATTCTGTTCCTTGTCGTCTCCAGCAAATAACTAGTGAGCAAATTCTTTGATTGTGGAGGGCAGACCACGAGTTGAAGGAGGTGTTGGAACTCAGTCATATTGGCTCTGTGGTCCATGGCGACGTAACATTCATTCCCGATAATGGCCCCAAACCTAGTTCGTCGTCAGGGCCCACGAGGAGGAACGTATGATAGGGAAATAGTTGATGTCACAGTCAATTTCGGACATAGACGAGGGAACAACATAGAACAAGTTGTCCATGCTCGGTTTTCACGTGCAGACCGAAAGTGGATACAGAGACCGCAGGCACAATGCAGGGAACCAGCCTACTCATCGCTCCGACGATGATTGAATTTCACTTTCCTCATAGAGACCAGTCAAGCATAGCTGCACTGGATACGCGGGTCAGAAAGCCGTCTGAAGATATCCCAGTGTCTGTACACGTGGGCGGGACGCGTGTATTCCGATGGCCACCATGCAGGGGTCATCCGCCTCTTGAAACCGTCCGCAAATACGGCACGAGCCCGTGCAATCACGGTGGTATCGGCCCGACTTACTGAGGACCTGACGTCATTCGATCTAGCCTACGTGCTGCCGCGCCTTAACACTCGTCTTTTTCGCTTTATTCGTTTCATCTAACCAACTCTCCCTTCCCCTACTATGTGATTCAATCTGGGATATACGGAACGGACTACGCAATACTACCATTATTAGGCGTAGGTATAGGAATCGGGCCTCCTGGAGAATCTTCCAGTCTCGCAGTCAACACCTCGACCCCGGTTTCGGTGACCAGCAAGGTGTGTTCTCCACGAATGTTAGCGTTGGGCTTTACCCGTCATGTTGCATGCTGTACTCACCAAATTGAGCCGTCCGTTTGCCATCCACCGTCACGTTCGTCCAGTCATCTGGCCAATAGATTTCTCGAGGTTTCCCCAGCGTCAGAATGGGCTCGATGGTGAAAGCCATGCCGGGTTTGCACACTCCGGGCACCTTGCTGTTTGCATAATGAGGGATCCACGGCGGGGGGTGGAATTCAGTGTTGATACCATGGCCACCCCAGGTTGTGTGAATGCTACAGTTCCGGGACTTGGCGTGCTTCTCAATAACCTTGCCAAAGTCTCGGAAGAGAGTTCCGGGCTTTACGAGCTCGATTGCCTTATCTAAGCACTCTCGAGTTGTTTCCACCACCCGGACCGAGTCAGGGTCGGCCTTGGCTCGATCTCCTACGTAATAGGTTTCGTTCACATCCGCGTGATAGCCCCCGTGATACAATGAGATGTCAAGGTTCAGGATATCGCCGTCGAGAAGGATCCGCTGATCCGGAATACCGTGACAAACCACCTCGTTCGGAGACGTACACAACGATTTAGGGAAATGGTTATAGTTCAAGGGCGAGGGATAGGCCTGTCTATATTAGCAAAAGATACATATGATTAAGTTTCATCAGTATGCGAGTAGCACCTACATTTCGTTCCACGCAAGCCTTATGACAGACCTCGTCCAGGTAATCCGTGGTAAGGCCCGGCCGGATTGCTGCTGCGGTGATATCCAGTACCTCCCGGGCTAGGCGACACACCTTGCGCATGGCCTCCTGCCCCTTCGCGTCTAAAATTTCAATCTTCGATCGGTGCAAGCGCCGCTCCCCCTTCGGAATGCCGGTCTCAGACCAGTCAGGGCGTCTGATCGACTTGGGAAGGGTGCGCATCGGAGATAGTGGATAGACCGGTCGCACCGACCCGGTAAATGAGTAGGTTGGGAATGGATTATAAAGTCCGGTAACTGGGTCGGGTTCAGAGACAACTTTCGGAGGGATGATTTTGCGGAGAATACCATTCTGTGTCTTACCTTGGGCTGTTTTGTGGACGGTCTTGTGTTGGGCCTACCTCGCGAGCTCAGTCAACATTGAGATTCCAGTCATCATCCGGATGCGGAAACACACCCAGTTCTTCTTGAAGCAATCTTGGGAGCAGAAGTAGCTATCTTTCATGCCCAATTTCAAGCAGGTCGGACATTGCAAGGCTTCCGCTTCATTATCACAGTCGACTCCAAGACACTTTCTCTGAGAGGATAGTTCGGACGCGCTGTCACCCATGGTGTCGGTTTAAAAGGGTTCGGCTGTCACAGAGCCAACTTCACGTCGCTGGAAGAAAGTCGTAATTAGTGAAAGTGGCAGTTGGTTCTTTGTGTGGGTTGCAAGACGCCGAATGTAACGGGCAGTGCACGTGATGGGGGATACTCCGACACAACTGGACGATTAACTCGCTCAGCTCAGGGCCACTAGTAGTAGCGGAGTAGAGACAATGCATTGATAGGTTGATCCTCGGATCTGTCCCGAAGGCCCACTGAGCCCGGTGGGCTTAGCGTGGGGTCCGGCCCGAAATCCTCTTCTGTACGGAAGTCCATCTTGGCGGGGACCAAAGCAGTACTCCGAGTAGTTTGGACACTGTGTAGTTTCTTACACTGGTGCGACTCCGCCTTCCATGTCAAAAATCTCAAGATGCTCTTCCAAACCCTAATCACCTGATCTCACCAATGCAAAATCTATTTCCCGCTGTATCTAAGTTATGTTCCGGTGCTTACCAGTATAATATGAAAAGTTAAATTAGCTCTTGAATATAGTATTAGTGCATTCATACTGATTCGACATGACCATGACCATCATTGCGTCGGCGAGACCTGATTGAGCGCCCTAATACTCAACGTCTAACGACTAGTATCCATCCTAATCTCGGTCTGCACCGTGTGGGACTCCGTTTCCAAAGGGATTTTGCGAACATCGGACTGATAGGGCTGGCTCGAAAGTCCCCCGAGGATGCTCTGAGCTCACCCACGTAATCCCCTGACGACATCCCCGGTCCCTCGAAGCCTATCAGCACCAGTCTAACCAAACCAAGGCATCACCAGAGACCTACCGGAAAAAACTACACACAAAAGGAATACCATCCGGCAAAATCTGCGGGTCGAGATACGTTTCGCTCATTCTAGCGTATTCAGTTACGTTGATGTCAGATGGCGAATAAATGATTCAGGGTTATACTCACGGGTCTACAAAATTGGTGCATATCTGATTATTTGGAACGGTTAAATACTTCCATTCACTTTGGTCATTCTTTCGGACTGCCTAGAATGAAACAGGGGAGTTGAGAAACAAGACACTAAAGAAATATATCGTAGCAGTGGTTTTTACCAGGTTGGCCATTGGGCCATGGGGTGCTGCGTTGCAAAAAGCTATTAAGTGCATAGCGAAGGCAAATATAAGAGCTTTCATGTTAAAAGGGTGTAGATAGTCTGTGTTATTTGAAGGATGAGAATGTCTTAGAGTGGATTATGTGAAAGCTGGGGAACCCGAATTTATAGCTAGGAGGACAGGGTCATCCACTCAGGCGGTGGCTGAAGATCTGCATGATCTGCGTATATATATTCTGTGGGTGGTGGATCATATATTCCGAGTTTGATCAGGCGAGATTAGCTGCCGATATTCACTAGTGTATATGCTGAGTGCTCCACACTGCTGTCGCCAAACTATAATTCCTCAGCTCATCTACATTAAGCACTATCAGGATTGAGATTGTAAAAACTGTGTGTGAGAGTAAGATAGAATGATCTCGCAGGACCTTCGGTTCCATATTCGGTGCCTGAAGATATTGTCGCTGGCCTCCTAAATCCACTGTGTGGGTTCCGCTATATCTTATCCTGCGAGATTGTATGACCTGATAAGCCCTGGACAATGTCGTAGACTTATCCGTGCCCTCAATTAGAGAGCTCTGTGAATGTAACACATCCCCAAATTTGCTAGCATCTGTTCATTCAAATTTCTGCCCTATCAATTTTCGATGGTAGGATAGTGGCTTACCATGGTGGCAAGGGGTAACGAGGAATTAGGGTTCGATTCCGGAGGGAGAGCCTGAGAAACGGCTCACCACATCCAAGGAAGACAGCAGGCGCGCAAATTACCCAATCCCGACACTGGGAGGTTGACAATCACGTCCTGTATAGCCACTTTTCGTCTCTCATGTTGCATGTCGAAGTATATTGGCCGCTGAAGCAGTGCCCATTTCTGTGCATCGAACACAGAAGTATCAAAAAAGAATACATACAACAGGAGGGATTCGCTAGTGGTCACCCACCCAACTACTAACCTCCCGGCGTGTGGCTTAAACGCGACGAGAAGTCGGGTGGCTGCCGCCCGGGTGAGCTAGCGGGTGAGCCGCTTTACGGTCGCGCGATCTCGGGTAAGCTTGGGTGAGTGCGCAATAGATAGGATGAGCCGCCAGCTAGAACTCACTCGGTCGCGCGCGACCTCGCGAAAACTTACCCAAAAGTAAACCTTACTACCCACTTCGCTTACATACTCTACTATCTATTGGATGCCACCCCGCTTTTGTTCTTGGCTGCTAGACTTCGCCAAATAAACAGGCGTCGAAACAGTTACTTCTACTTCTCTTATAAAGCAGAACTTGACACATTAACTATAGCCTTTAAAATAAAAACATACGTTGATATCAAAAAAAAGTATTTCAGGGAAGATAAGGCATATCTATGTGGATTATACCAGTTATAGATAAGTTGTTAATCAATTTAGAGAAATACTGGTAGGCTTGATTCCTTACAGTAAATTTATGCTAATCTAGCCTCAGGCAATGTAACCCACAATAGAGCTGATTCTGGAAATATGCGGCGTATCTTGAGTATCCGAAGGTTAAACCCAAGTCTCTTTGCTCTTTTGGATCCCGATTAGGAGTACCTATTTCAGAACCTCTTCCCATGAGTCAGCTGATTGGAATCCGAAAAATCACTGCAACCAATACCCAAACCGCCCAACCCCATTCGTGTTGCGACTGACGCCCGCTCTTTAGCAATAGCACACGGGGCAACTTTCTAGTGCCCTGACATGGTTCCTCCTAGACCCATGGTGGTCGTGCTCAGCTCGAGAGAAAACATCTGCCAATGACCGTAGAGCTGCTAGGCGTTCCAAAACTGGCTTATCTTACAACTAGCTTAGGTCGATCATTGCGACCTTGTCCAGCTCTTCCTCAATTAGTGTTTTCAGTACTCGCAATGACTTTACTCTCTAACAATACACAATGAATATCGTCTTAATTTGCGCTCTATGTAAACTGCAGCTTAATACATCGCATAGTCGACACTGCGTGCTTCGGGAAGCAGTTTAGAATAGAATCGGTACAGGCAAGCTACTTCTGCACAGCTGTGTGTACGCGTTCAATACTCACGGCAACAACCTTCAGATACCCGCTGTTCACTGTGGATACTGGTCGATTGTTATAGAAGCTCTATAGATAGACCGCTTCAGTCAGTATTGGATCGATCATTTCTCGGTATATCTTATCAATATTTTTTTTCCTTATTCAAGCCTCTTTTACCTACCCGACTGGTGATCTAGATCTAGATATCTTTATTATTATAAGCAATAAAGATAGAAGGGCCGTTAGTAGAGGCCAATTTCTGATTCTCTTAACCCCTGAGCTTATTCAGAAAATTTATAACTTCCTTGACCAGGAGAAGGATATTGTCAATTTTAAAAAGGATTTACGCTATAGCCCCAGCCCCTATTAGTAGAAAGAACTTGGTCGCAAATACAATCTGGAAGAAAATATAGACTTTAAAGTAATCGTACAAACCCTTGTTAAGAAAGTCCTACAAAATCCACCTAGCTGTTATCTATATACAGCAAACTATAGGGCAGTCTGGGATAACATACAAATAGTTACAACAGCTATAGAATATCCAATCAAACTTATACAGATTCCAAGACATATAAATATACCCTATACAGCAGTCTTAGACCGAAGTATATCAAATCTGGTCAAACAATACATATTATCTATAAAGAATATATCGCAACTCATGTCTACATTCAATAGATTTATCCTGAGCGGACATCGTCTTCAATAGTACTTTAGTAGATTATACAGGTCACATATAGTTTCCTATTCACGTGGACAGCTTGAAAGACCTCCATATAGCAGCCCTTGGTAAGTGTTTTACCGCTATTCAGATTAAAGACATAAATAGCTGGCAGCGACAGTGGTATAGCCAGTATCCAGAAAAAGACACCTTCAGTCACCTAGAGTAGGAGTCGTCCAGAAGCTCGCTTCTGATATCCTATAATATAAGTTTCTTCTTTGATACACGAGGCTTTCAATAAACTGAGCACCTAGAAGAACTCGAAGATCATAGAACTAGCTTGTCGGAATAGTACAGATCGGCACACCTTGTTCCCGACTCAAAACCCCGTAGACTTATCACTTAGATCTATACAGCCGGCACAAGCGCAGACATAGCTAAAATCCACTTTAGACTTTTACAATAGACCTTCGACAGGTCATCGCTGCCAATACATATATTGGCCTGTTTTGGGGCTAGTTTGCCCTCCATACATCAGAGTTTATCTGCAAAGATAGAGTCCACCTACTCGGGCCTCCGATTATTGATAACTTTAAACTCTTGTTTCCTCTGCTACCCGAGGAGTTTCTTACTACTCTATCTGTCTAAAATAGCTCGGACAATAGCTATTTAGCGCTAATAGTAAGTTCACTATAGTTTATAATATTATATATTATATAACAGTGTTAGTTTACCACAAGCAGAAATCGTTCTGTAACTTTCGGCGATCTGTATACAAAAGTATTATATTCAGTAGCTAATATAGCTGGAATTACAATAGAAAAGATAGGATATTTAATAATATTATTTAGCGAAACTTATTTATAGAGAAAGTCTTTCCTGAACAAACATCTATCAGTGCTAGAAATATTTCAAAGCCCTCAACACTCAGTTATCCATCCGCTCCGAGGCAGAGTAGCTGTAAAAAAACATCAATACTGGACTTTGACAGTAAATTTCAAAACCTCCCCATCCATAGCCTTACAGTCAGCTGCGCCCCTTAATACAATCTCTATAATACAAGCCTTACAAGCTAGGAAATAAGGACCTGTTACCGGCCTTCTACTGTACCACCGTGATCGTTGCCTGGCTGTTCTCGGCGAACTTACCATCGAATCTGCCACACAAACCGTGGAACTTGGCGAAGACGTCCGAGGACTTACTATTTCCTATCTTTCGGAAGTAGTTGCCATATTTATCGTATAAGGATTTTTGTAAGTGGTCGTTCGATCTATTTTGGGCGTCAACACCCACAATGCTTTCATATCCAAGGGCAGCGAAAGGTGAGTCGTACCGCGTGTCAAATTGTATTGAAGACATGACTTTCTGAACAAGTCGAGCAAACTAGGATGCAAACCTTCTCCTCTGGAGATTTTCGAGCTGTACAAGTCATCTCACGTTTCAATTACCCCTGACTGAAGGCAGATCTACCATTTAAACTACTGTTTGCCCACCTCAGCACGGGGTTATTCTGGCTGCGCTGGGGCCGCAATAGCATCGCCGGCGATTAATACAAGAGATGCCAAAGGCAGTGAGACGTTGAGATTGGCAAGCATTTTTCATTGGCAATTCATTTGGCTGGGCTGTAACTACAGGCTACGGCTATTACACATACTTCCTCGACCTTAAGTATTCAACCCCTCAAGATACGTGCTAACCCCGCATCCCTGGCCATTCCTTTAGCCCCTGTCTATCCCCTAACGCCTTCCTGATTCGGAGCACTCCAGCCGCTCGAGCCCAAATGACAGACCAACTCCGAGGAAGGAATCCTTTGACATGCAGGCAGTGGTTGGCCATAGCTATGTTTGGGGGCAGTGCATTGTATTATTCTGGAAAGGATATCTTATGACACACAGAAACAAAAGATGTCATCACATATTTGTCACACGGAGACCTATTGGTAATGCACATTCGGTTCACTATCCAGAAGAATACGAATCAGATGAACTAACAATTACATCCCTAGTGGTCATGCCATGTGATCCCTATGTTAGTTCTTATGCGTTGACGAAGATAGATGATTATTTTGTCTGAATCCTACACAACAGTTTGAAAGAAATCGAGTACAATAAATATGAAACAAATTTAATATCGGAATGATGTGTGACCACTAGCGATGTAATTTTCAGTTCATCTATGATGCAAATTTGCCATTCCAGATAATCAGACATGGATGAGCGGAACCTCCTTGAGCTGTAAGCACTCACGAGGCTCGAGCTACTTTGCCCCTTGTTCTAATACGAGGTTGCAAAGGTGGCCACTGGAGGGGGAGGGGGAGGAATTAACTACCTGAGGTCGCGCGACGGTAAAGTGGCTCACCCGCTAACTCCCTCGGGCGGCAGCCACCCGACTGCCGGTTAGTAGACCATTGACCACCGGCGAATCCCGGCTACTGTACGCTTTTCTCTTCAACCTATGGGTTGGCGGGTGTACCCATGGCCTTGGGCGGCTCTAGTGTCCTGTAGCGATCAAAGCGCTAGTGGGGAACCCGCCGGATATTTTGCGACACACATCCCGTCTCTCCAAGCCCGTTTGGTATTCTAGAGGTGTTCGAGATTTCAAAACAGTTGAGTTTCAGCGCCCTTGATGGCCTTTTATACGCGATCCACCCCCAGTCCACCAAACGATGTGGCAGACACTCAACCCTTGCAACGGCCGATCTACAGGTCGTCAAGCTCTAGTTTCGAAGAAAGCCAACATGGAGAAGCACAGTCTCGAGTCGAACGGGCAGAAGAGGCACAACAGTTGGGGTCGGGGAGTGAACAAGGGCCTCCCGAGCAGGCAAATCAGATCAACGTTGAGATAGAAAAGGTCGACCCCAGTAGCATTTGGGTTATCCCTGTGACCATGACTGGGCTGCTTCTACTTGGTTTGACCATTGGCGTCGGTCATCACTTCTGCTACAACTACCTGCACGGGAAGCCTGTCGCTCGCTACTCCCAAGCGTGGATTCTGAGGATCGCCACAGGGGCGGCGTTTATCGTCAAGGTGGTCTTCGCTATCGCGGTCGGGATTGCTCTTTCCCAAGTGACATGGTTCACGCTGCGGCAGAGGTACTTCAAAATCGGATCGATCGACAAGATCTTCGCACTTCAGACCAATCTGTTATCCTTTCTGTCGAGAGACCTGCTGGCGGCCCCCCTTATTCTCAGTATGGCTGCTGTCACCTGGGTATTTGGCATCATCACGATCCTCGTGCCTAGTACCCTCTCCGTAACTTTTGCAACGCGGTCATCAGTCAATCCTTGTGAAGTTCCCGTCTTTGGCACCGGGTCACCCAGCAGCCTCACAATCTGGCAACAGGCACCAGGTGGTTCGAGAACCCCATACGGAGGTCCGTCACCGTTGATGTCGAAGATAACGGCTAAAACCATCGTAGGAGATGCCCCCATCGGCTTTCCATCACCGTGTGGACAGAACTGCTCCTATTGGGTCACCTTTCCTGGTCCTGCAATGTCATGCGATGAGCAGCCTTTTGAGGTAGCCCAGGCAATTCTGGGAAAGGACGCTGCGCCGGACAATCAAAACGGCGCTACATTTACCTACTACTCTGCTGTCGTTGATAAGCAACATGAAGAAATACTGTGGGTTCTTTTTGGGCTTAATAAACATTACAAGGAAGTGCCGACTGTACTTGCATGTTCGACTAGGAACACAACATATAATGTCAGCGTAACCTTAGGCAACGGAATTCCTACGTTCAATGCAACCACGGGAAATCTCACGCAGGCAGATGATGTCGATTGGGCACGCCAATTCACCTCGGCGAACTGGGCAATGAGTGAGATCAATGCCACAACACGGCGGGCGCTAGATATGGTCGCTGTGCGGGATTCTCTCTATGACTCCTTAGCCGGGTCTATCTCGATGCGATTGGACGAGCAGAACGCCTTCAAATCCAACACGTCAGTGACCTCTACTGGCCTTGTTGAATTAATAGCGAACGAAACTGGTAGCACCTTTCATTTGAATCGGGACCTGATAATCGGCATCCCGGAGCTCATGCAAAATATAACGTTGTCGGTTATGGGTGGAAACCATCCGTCCATTAGGGTTGATTGCATGTCGCTGGAAACGGAGCTGGTGTACCAATATACGCCCCTCTGGCTTCTTGTTCCTTATTTGGTCGGGTTTGGTCTATCGGTTCTCTGTGTGGGGCTAGGATTGCATTCATTAATGATCAATGGTGTGCCGGTCGACGGCAGTTTCAGTCAGATCTTGGTCACAACCCGAAATACAGCACTAGACGAGATCTCTCGAGGCCATTGTCTTAGTAGCAATCGGGCAAAGCGACTCAAGGGGCAACGGGTTAGGTTCGGAGAATTAAAGAAGTTGGATGAGCTTGGCAGGGAAGATGACGGTGGCTCTGGGCACGCAGCTTTCGGGCTAGAGGATCAAGTTATTCCAATAAGAAAGGGGACGTTGTATGAGTGATGGCAAGGCTCCGTTGCAGGTGACTATATATCTTAGGGCTTTCTGAGCCCAATGTACCTTGTTGTCACAAATATCGATATGCTTTGCTCAGCAGGTTAAGGTTTCGCTCACCTGAACCGACAGGAGCTGACTAATTTGCTGGGGCTTCTAAAGTATGGCACTAAGATTCCATTCTCAGGCCTGTCTATTCCTATACACACCAGCTATGCCTATAGCTGTTCTAATCAATATATATATATATAAGACTGGGCGTGATTAACAGCGTGGCAGGGGCCGTAGTATGTCAGAGTTATCTACTAATCAGGGTAGAAGACCTGTCAACTAGGTAAGGATACGTAGGCAAAACAACAGTAGATAGTCTATTGACAGGAAACTGATTCTTGATTTTCCCTCCTATTGACTACAGTGCTAATTTATAGCCAAGGGCCCCTAAAGTTCTCTGTATACAATAATCAATCCTCAGGAGGGGGGGCCACTGTACATCATTAGAAAGGTGACCGACATAGATACCGAAGACACCGTTCGGCCACCGAAATGTCCATGCACCTGGGACAGGGTATACTGTACAACCACCTTGCATGACCGTTATCAATTCTGTGACAAGTTTATTTAATATTGAGATCTTTAATATTATTATAGTTATAATATTCTATATTCTATAATATTTATATACTGGCAATTATTGTCTGGATAATATTCTGCTGTTAATAATATTTACTGCTTCTATTGTTACTGTAGCCAAAATATTATCTATTGATACCGCACTAGACTGGGGTCCGTAACACTGAGCGGACGGGAAGCCCTGTTCTCCATGCCCTATGGTTGTATGTGGTAGACTACTCTCAGTAGTGGGTCATATAGTATCTTCTTCATAGAACGCTTTTCTTTTTTACGAAGTAGAAATTCCTGTCCATCCTTTTTCTATTCTAATCTTTATTTTGAAAAATTTTTTTACTCCCCTTTAAATTTTAAACCACTAAAGAAAACCTTAAAGCCATCAAATTTACTCGCTCTTCATTTTGCTATCACCACAGCAACGATGTCTCAACTTAGTGCCAATATCCGATACGGATATTCTGCTAAACATATATTCTCTCCTCTGTGCCCAGTAAGCCAGTTCCTTCTCGCATCTACTTTCAGGCTACGAATAATTCCGCACGAGTGTATCCGATGGGCTTTGCAAGAAGGCACTCAAGAACCTTGATAAACGCCTCTATTTGAATTCAGCTAATCTTCAGCGTAGCTAGTAGGGGCATGATGGAACTATACATACTCATAATAAGCCGACCATGCACGATGGAGCTTGCCCTCCTTAAAGTCTGCGGCCTAGCCATAGATCGGTTAGCCTCTCAAGGTGATGATAAAGTGGTATTCATTCATACAAGAGCATCGACAAAATAGTCCACCAATTCAATTTCGCCCTCCAGCCATTGCCGTTGGAGATCTGTGATTGAGTCTTGAAAGAAAGTTTGGGCACGATCAAAATCGATCCACAGAACCCTATCGGAGCTTTGCTGAACCATTATATTTCGTGGATATGGATCACCATGATAAACTCCCGCGTCATGTATCTCCGAGAGAATCCGACGGAGTCTGTAGATCCTGTCTATCGAAAATGTAGATAAATCAATCTGCTGAAGATCCGGGACATATTCAAGCAGAACAGCATTGGGAGGTAACCGATCTTCGAGAAACTTTGTCAAGTGTGGTGACCATTCCACTGGGTTGATTTGCTTTATCAGACCGTAGAAATCAGGGATATATCCTTTGTCACATAGACCACGAGCCTTGAGTCGAATATAGGCTTTGCTTTCGCATTTAAAGATATCGACTTCGCGGTCTATCGGGTCGGCATGAGATGGTTTAATACTGTGGTACTAGGGACATATCAGGCTTGGGATTAGAAAGACTACCTGGTTACGCACCACTTTGAGAATACAGTCTCTGTCGCGCCAGCGTGTGCGGAAAATACATGACCACTCCGAGCTTCTAATGTGCTCAACATACTCTATCGCTGATAAATCGATTTCCATGAGGTTTGTGATAATCGGACGAGACCTTGAGTTACGCAAAGGCCATAAGACACGATTATCTTTAATTAAGAGGCGCATATATGTTGCTTTTGGGATGATCCTATGCAAACCTCGCAAACGTACTAACGAGTCACAAAATGTGGGGGAGAGTGTCAAAGCGCAGAATGGAAAGCAGTTGTTCAGCTTACGGCCAATAGTTATTATCTCCCAGCGACGTGACCTGTTCCTATACGTCTGCGGGGCTCCACGGTTAGGTATCGAGTTTGCTGTCGGGCCCATCCCTTGGTACGAGACCCCAATTATCTTGAGAGACTTACCCATCGCTATCCAGTTCCGGGCGTCTGGGTACTTTCCCACTCAGCCTTCTCTTCCCTTACCAAAATGGCACAATATCCTGTTGAATCCCATATATTCGCCACACAACACTGTTCCCTGATTGCTGTGGGGACAGTAAGTCCAATTTATGCAATTGATAGCCATTTTGTGATAAAGCGCCGACCCAAGCCGTCGGACGATTTTGCTTGTCAAGCCTACAACATCGAAATCCGCGCTTACGAACGGTTGGGTGATCACCCTCAGGTCGCGAAAGTACGGGAGGTTACGGCAGATGGTATAATCATCGAACGAGGCGAATGCCTGCGCCAAAAGATTCAGAGCAGCGAATCGACAATCGAGACAAAGCTTCGCTGGACCCAAGAAGCCGCAGCTGGTTTGCGCTATATACATACTAAGGCGATTATACATGCAGATGTTGGCTGTCATAATCTAATTTTGGACCCGTCAGGCCATGTAAAGTATATTGACTTTTCCGGCTCTGGTATCGACGGGGAAGCTGCAATGGTTTGCTATGAATGGTGTAGCTATCGGCCGGGATCTGAACCCAATATCAAAACAGATATATTTGCCTTCGGTTCGACACTGTTTGAAATAGAAACCGGCGAAAAACCTTACCAAGAATTGGAAAAGACACTGGGGACTGGCAAGTTGATGAGAGTGGTAGAGCAGCTTTTTGCCACGGGAAAATACCCGAGAGTGGATATGCTTGTACTTGGTGACATTATTTTGCGTTGTTGGAATGGGGACTACCACTCAATGGATGAGGTTTCGAGAGACATCGACGCGTGCTGCCAGGGTATATATGACACTGGTGCAGTTTCTATACCTTCATCGAGACGCTCTTAGGTTGTAGACAAGGTGTTGTTGCTCTCCCCTAAACCTTGACCTTTCTGCGCTTGATCAAGGATTTCACACAGCCGAGAATAAAGAAATGTGGCTTCCTCTCTATGACCTTCCGCCTGGAAACAATCATAATTTGCGTACATATGGCTTCATAGTCTTGTAGTATTCTGTGAAATTAGCATATATTGTCAGGTCGAATACTCCAAGTCGTGTCTTAGGAAATGCTTCTCTAATAGCAAGATCGAAATCAATGAGAAAGGCCGTCCAGACACTTTCTGAACCGTCGTCGAGAATGTTTTCAAATATTGCCGCATTCACTGCTCTCAAGGCTCTAATATTCTTAACAAATGCCTCATGAAAACCCGGCACGCCAATAAGAGCTGACCCAAGGTCATCCTTCAGCACGACATTGACGTGCTCTTGATACTCGAATGAACTATCGAACATACTTGTGGCGTAGGAAAAAGGAGTTTGATTAACGTGAGGAACTATTAACTTATGGGGCGGGGTGGATTCAACTATCGCAGTAGAGGCACTATCCCGTATGGCAGTATCAGGCTCTCTATCTAGTACCACATTTAGGAGAGGGAAGACCCGTGACACTTCAAACTCATCGGATTTGACACCTAGTATAAGTCGTCGAGGGTCCTTTTGGAATATTCCACGTCTGCTATTAGAGGGTAGATGCGAGGTTGCAGGAAGCCTTCATAAAGCTAGGGTCAAATCAACCAACTGACTCTTAAATGCTCTAGCGAACTCAATTGAATTAGTCGACTTCGTAAAAATAGTTTGGTCCCAGACCTTCAACCTCTCCAGGAATCGCCGCATCAAAAGGCTTAGAGATAGATTCTCTACAGACAATTTCGAGCTTATGATAAAGATTATGGAGCCATCTTCGATGGGATATATGTTGGCTATTTCAGTTCGAGATAGATAGGCTATTTCCGAGGCGGCCCAGATTCTAAGACACGATCTCTCAAATCTGCTCAATACAGCGTCCGATGGGTGGGTGCCTCCTGAACAGTGGGAAGCAACGGCATTGGCTCATAGGGAGATATTCATGGGGATATTGCAGGCCGTTGTAACGAATCAAGAACGGGATGAGAATGAGCCTGTGAAGGACGGGGCAACCCTTCGATCGATCTGGCCGTTCGATATCCCCGCCTCTGAGTGATTTGTGGCCCTCCAGGGCGCAGCCACTCCTCCCCTGACGGGGAATAGATCTCTTTTAGTCTTCTGTATTCTACTATTCGCATATGAGTTTAGTAGACATGTCTTGCCTCCCCTGACTCCTATGAATTTGTATCATTTATATTGCGTTTTCAAATGTTTTGACGTAGTTGGCTGACTGACTTGAAGTTAGTGTTGGTAGTAATGATATTTGGGTCGGTCTAGGAATATATATTCTCTCGTGAGTCAAGGACGTTACTTTAGCCCAACTAAAAATATCGCAACCACTGTACAGACTCTCCAACACAGAAACATATATATACCAACCGGTCGACTATTCTTAATACACCAGGATGCCCCATAGAGTTTTATTTCAATAGTGTGGTTACTACCGTGGATAGTAAAACCGCGTGCCTCAATAGGACTTATCCTACAGTAGGAATACAAGTTGATTCCCGTCGTTGTTAAATCTTTACGGCACGTTCTAAAGTTTTTCTATGATGAATCCCTAAGTTTATGTGTCGCTCTTAGTATGTGCTTGACGGACGCAGACTAAGTAAGTGATATATAGGGCAACGGGCCATTGGAACGCTTTATTATGAGATCATTTTGCGGCAGCCTCAGCAAAGTGTTGCCCATACCCATACTCCCACCAGTTTCAGCCACCTTGGTTCAATACTTCAGAAGCAGGGAAAGTATAAGGATGCCGAAGTTATGGACTGAGAGACCCCATGCACTGTATTTAATACATTGTGAAGAATTCCAGAATGTTCACTATAAATACATTAGGTAGATTATAAGAGTAATAAGGTGACTGCAGAGTGATAAGATATACTAGGGCCAAAGCTCTATATACTGATGCTCTACAAGCCCGGGATACCGTTTTCGTAAATCCGAGCTACCGAACATCCGATGTGGAGGCTGAAGCTATGGATCAGCAGCCAAGGGCGCGGCTAGTAGATAGTTCTGGGACCAGGGCATTGTCCCACTTACATCAGTGCTCGGGTGGCTGGCTGAAAGCCCCAGTAGTGATAGATATCTATACTCTCACTCCAGCAAAGGAGCGGTCAGAGTGGCCGACACAGCTGAGTTCGAACAGAAGTGTGGAACTTAGCGGTAGGGAAGATCTGGTTTCTGGGACCTGGATTATATCCACCCCTGGTCCCATCCTCTCGCTACGAACTATGTGGTGGTCTACCAAAGCTAGAAAAAACCATAAAAAGACCGAAAGTTCTGGAATGTGGATCAATCCGATACAGTAAGCCTCAGTATACGCAATTAATTTTGCAACCGTTTGAAATTAGTCATGACGAGGGATTGCTTAAAATGAATTGTCTGCATGGCTTAGTGAATACTATGTCTCAAATTATCAAGGTTCTATATAGACTGTATTATATACTTCTTGATTTGTCCCTGTTGTAAAGGGTCTTCTCATAATGATTTATAGTGTAGTAAAGAAAGAATTTATTATGTTATTAGTACATTTACAGTAAAACGCTGAGACTATTCAGAGTCAAAGCTAGGGACTAGTATGATTATTTTCAAATATTATATAATTGGTTTAGAGGATCCATTCTACGTCTAAGTTCCGCCCTATCTCGAGGGTTTGGGGAATTTTAAATAGTGATCTACTGCAGACACCCAATTGGACTGTTTAGATCGGGGGCATCCTCTGTATCGGAGATATTTATAAATGGCAAAAGTGGACCTTCAGTTTTACGTCACACCGCTCTTTGCCCAGGAGGGCGTCAGATTTCCGGTGAGATTAGGTTTTGCAAGTTTGGATAATCGTTCGTTGATAACCACCTCGGCACAT
This sequence comes from Aspergillus bombycis, assembly GCF_001792695.1. Classification (NCBI taxonomy): domain Eukaryota; kingdom Fungi; phylum Ascomycota; class Eurotiomycetes; order Eurotiales; family Aspergillaceae; genus Aspergillus; species Aspergillus bombycis. The sequence goes on along the minus strand of NW_019170015.1, from coordinate 248,723 downwards.
AGCCGATACACTTGCATATAGCATATGTGGGCTGCTGTGGATCGCTTTGTGGAGCTGGCAGAACCACTGTCGCAGCCTGTCTCCACTCCCAGGTCCTATCAGATGTTATAGATAGCTGGCAAAATGTGTGCAAGGAAAAGATCTCCGAACCTACCCACATGGATCAGCACGATCTCGATTTTGAGTTCGATCGAAGGTTACAGCTTCGGCTTGAAGGTTAAGCGAAGGCAACCCAGGTCCTTGGGAGCTGATGTAGTAAGTAATATGACGCACATGCTCGTAGCAAACATCCATGCATTCGGGCGTTCCATCAGCAGAATCGTTACTTGTCTTGTTTAGTTAATGGTATTGTGCTTTGCAGCTCTTCACTGCTACAAAATACCCACAATAGAGCTGACCATGGTAGAGTAGGAGGTCCACGGAAGGCACCATTGTACACTATGTTGAACTTAGTACTCCATATTACCACGCCGAATCAGAAACCAGGCTTGCTTCTGAGGAATTTCAGTGCAGACAGTCAGATCACCGTGAAGCTTCCTGCCTAAATCCACGGAACAGCTTTTGCATATATAGGAGTCTCTTTAACGCACGATTGGCTTTGACTCGTGTGAAAAGTTTTCTGTCCAAGATCTAACTTGTTTACCTGATTCATCTCCTCTCGTGTTTTCAAACTTTGTCCTATAACGCCCCTCTAATTGCGCCATCATGGTACCTAACACCTGGGATTCTATCAGTGCCTTTGAGGTCCCAGAACACTTTAGTCGGTTCCCAGCAGGCATTGCTCACAATGCCGCTGAGGTTGTCGATGCCCTTAATAAAGTGATTGACGCATCTTGCGAGCCGGGTTCTAAAGAAGGCAAAAAGGCCAGGACCCGCCATCTCACTGCCGATAATGAGCCTTTTGCCATCTGTCACTGCACCGCATTCCCGGACAGACTAGTTGTTCTTTCCTCCATTATCGAGTTGGCTTGGATCAACGACGGTAAGCACCTGCCATGGAATGATCTCTTCTGTCTAAGATGGGACGCTAAATCGCGAGAGTAGATGTCACCGAAGAACTGGAGCATAAAGAAGCCTGCATAAAGCATGATATCCTGATCGATGCTATGGATCCCGAGAAGCTCACGAATGCACCGGCTGGAACGTTCAACTCCCGGGAAACGCTATTCGGCTTGCACGTACAGAAGGCATGCTCCATGGACCCTGACGCCGCAACATCACTGGTGGAGGTGCTCGCGGACTACTTGAGAACCTTCGATAGCAGTGATGAGGACTTCGTCTCCATGGAGAAATACAACCCTTACCGCGTGGCAAACAGCGGATATTGGTAAGTAGCGCCCTGGATGTTTACTCCCGTTTCCGAACACTACTGACGCAACCTACCACACAGGATCTCCTCGTATTTCATTCGCTGGGGTATGGGACTGGTTCTCACCGATGCGGAATATGAATTAGTCCGCGACTTCGACTTCAGTATGGGCGTCATTCTGGGCCTGACCAATGACTACTACAGCTGGAATGTGGAGAAGGATCAGAAGACCGATCGAGTGCGGAACGCGGTGAAGGTGCTGATGAACGAATATAATGTTTCGGACACCGTTGCAAAGCCTTTACTGAGAGGGCTTATTGTCGATGAAGAGGAGAAGGCCTGCCGATTGAAGCAGCAATTGCTGAAAACCCCCGACACCCTATCTCCCGCGGTTTTGGAGTATATTGAAGCCATTGAGTTATACGTAGGAGGAAGTGGCTATTGGCATGCAACTGCTCCACGTTATAAGGTTCAGCAATAGATGCGGGATTTTGTTTCTTTCATTCATGATGGTGTTCTTGTTTGATGTCTTGGTGTATTGATAGGGTGGGTAATTATGAACCAGTTCCAAATTTTGTGACTTAGATGTGCGCCAGCAAACTAGAAATAGGATTGTGCATTCGGTTACTACTTGCTTTGGCTGGAATTAATCGAAGGGTATTCAGTTAGTGGAAGCTGTATGAAGCTTGACATGGCTTGAATATTCGGTCACCGAATGGGCTATCAAAAGCTGAAACCTAGCCGGCGGGGTTGAATTGACGCTAAGAAAAAACTACATGGGCGAACCCCACTAGCGTAAAGTCTAAGGAATGCAGGCTGGAGAATAGAGCAAACCTTGAGATTTGATCGGCAGAAAAGTCCCTCGCGAATGCAACTGGGTGGATACTAGTATATTCGGAATTTCGGACATTTGCCGGGGATCCGCGATAAAACTTCATAGACCTTTGCCCTGGTACCAAGGGCGTACGCCGACAAACACTATTGCCTAAAATATATGCCCTAATGTGGTTTTTGCAATTCATAGATGTCAAGTAGAAGACTTGGCAGCCAGCTTGCACACGGCAGAGCAGCTATATTAATGAGCCAGTCATGGTTAACTAGTTATTTATGTGCAATTCATAATGGTTGGAAAGTACAATAGCAACTCATATCGGATCATTTAGATGGAAGTGAAATATACGGCTCCGTTTCCTTACATAACGTATACGAAAGATGATAGTGAGAGGAAATACATGCATCACCAAAGCAAATTCGTCACATCCCCAACACCCCGCGCGATGGGTCCACAAGCCCACAATCCGTGGCAGTATCTCATTCCTTGGAGGGGTTCCGGATCTTCACATGTGCCGGTGCACCGTCTTTAGGATGCGCGGTTGCCTTCCCAGCGGTGTACATCCGCTCGCCTTCGACCGTTTGCTTGTCAAATTTGATCCCCTGCTGTTCTCGGAGCCGGTCCCACTCTTCCCAGGCCATCTCAACGTCAAGATCACGGACAACAAGCACCAGCACCAGCTTGAGCACGACAATGGCTAGTTCCTGTCCAAGGCATCTCCTAGGGCCAAGTTGGAAGCCCCGCCACATGTCCCTTTCCGGATGCAATACATCGCCTTCTGGGACCAGGTACCGCTCCGGGATGAATTCCGAGGGCTCGTGGAAATTGGCAGGATCGTTGTGGATGGTGATAGAGCTGTCAAAAAGATCGAATCCAGCTGTCGGCCATACGGTGTGGGAGTCTTTAATATGAAAGTTAAAGTCAGGCTGGCCTGCCCGGATCGTGATTGTAGCCGGGTTGATGCGTAGCGTCTCCTTGATAACACTGAGGGTATATTTGAGCGAGTCTAAGACGTGGGGCTCGTCTCGAAGTCTCTGGGCAGCTGCTCTTGGGTCAGGGCCAAAAATGCTATCGTGTTCAGCCCGCAATTTAGCGAGACATTCGGGGTGCTGTTGGAGCCGCTTGAATATCCGAGGGAGTGTAATGGAGATTGCATCGTCGCCCCCGAAGAATGTGGCCATCAGATGGAAGAACACATGCTTGACCAGGGATTCATCCAGAGAACCATCTTTGTCTTCTCCTTTAGCGCTGGCAACCTTTTTCAGATCCTCCGCTGCGGCTTGCACTATGGTTTGCGCGCCTTTGCTAGGCGTACCCAGGTTTTCCATAATGGAGGGTCGAAGGATTTGGAACAGCTCGTCTCTCTTGCGCTGCACAAGCAGCTTAAAAAACGGTGTCGCCCTCCATAGAAGCTTGCGGGGACTGAAAGTAATTTCCATACGTTCTAGTTGTTCTCGATAAGCAATAGTAAACTGAGATGGATACAGTGATTGAGTGTTCAGTCGTGTGTCACTATAGCTATTAGTCTGAGGAATGGGGCTTCACGTCAAGGTCACTTCACTCACAGAAGGATTCTCCCTGTAACATCGAATGCCAAGTTACTGGAGATTTGCTCAAGTGGAAACACCTGGCCCCAACCTCCGTTGCCGCCGGCAAGATTCTTTAACATGTTCGAGAATGCCTCAACCTCCTCTATAATGGCAGGTACCCAGCTCTAATATTACCTCGACTAAAACCGCGGTTGAACATCGAGCGCCACATACGCCATTCGTCGCCATGCATACAGATGAGATCCTTTCCAGCCGAAATTGGTCCAAGGAACTCACCATGCATAGGTGACTTAGGCAAGCTGGTCCCAATTGACATCTGATTGGATACGTATGCCTCCATAGAGAATGCCATGGGCCTTGACATAGGCCAAATATCGACATATACGACGGGAGGACATCTTTCTTCATTTGGGAAGAACTTCTTCCAATATTTGCTCATATAGTAGCCGAAGCTTTGAACCAAGTTCGCATCAAATGCCCAGTCCCGGTAAAATTGGAGGACAACAGGAAGATGGCCAAAAATTAGAGAATGAGGCATGATTGGCTATCTCAAATTAGAGCCTGGTTGTTGGGGTAAAACTTGAAGAAACATACAATGCCTTGAGACTTAAGCCTCCTGAACTTCATTCGGGCTTGGTATAACTTGATCATAAACAGCAACAGCGATATTGCCAGTATCGCACCGGCGAGCTTCAAGAGCTTCAAACCATTGCTGCAATCATGCAGTTCCACCAATGAAACGAACATAGCGGATTTCCCTAAGGGATCCATGGCAGTCAAGGTGGAATTCATATTCCAGCGTAGTAGAAGGAAAAATGAAAGTAGTTGGATCAAAATATGACCACCTTATAATATATATCCTGATCGTTGTTTACTAATGGCGGACACCACGAAACACCGTTATCTGTGTACATGTATGGATAGACTGAAAAAAAAAAATTACAAAACGAAAAACAAAACAAAGAAAAAGAAAGGGAAAGGAATGGTTAGCCAAACCTCTCAGGACAAGCCCATTCTATAAACTTTTCTCAATTGTGGGAATCCCATCTTGTGACCCGCATAGACAATTTTAGGGGCATTAGCATATCACGATGCATACTGTCTCTTGTAAAAGCTACGTGTATCCCCGATGACTCCACGATGAGCGTGCTGCAGCGACCCAGAACGTTCTCATATACCATAGGACATGACGCGTTGCTAGTCATGCATAGGGGATAACGCTGATGACAACTTCTGTTCAACATCTTCGATCAATCGTCTAGTTCATATATCGATATGTCTGTACATGGGCCACTTGCCATAGTGGAGATCACTAGATGTGTAATTGCTCGGCATTATTGCACTGCGATAGACACCCGATCCTGCGGTCTAGTACTGAGACAGGGTGCGAAAAGATCGTGCTGATCACTATGGGTAGGTAGGTAGATCTTTTCCTTCTGCGAATTTACTAGCTGTATACAAAATATACTACGTAGGACGAGACGGTTCCACACACGATCTTTTCGCGCCCCGCCGTAGTAGCGTCATTGAGAGTGGATCTATCGGCCTCGCTTAGAGCAAGGTCGTACGGAATTCATATCCGTCAGCTGAATTGTGGAGAACAGAAAAGCAGCGCATCCCGTCCATGCTGCTTAGAGTTATCTGGACCGGATAACCTGGCCGACTGAGAAACCCAGGATAATGGCCGACATGCGCTAGGTTCCAACCTACGTGCCCATAGGGAGCCGCTACCGAGTCCCGACACACCGTCTATCTAGCAGTCTTCAATGCCCTAAGACCAAGAATCGGCAGGATATCTAGTATTGAAAACAATTGGGCGTGCTCTACAGGTGGCATGTAGTTGCACAATTAAAGACACTCCATAGCCAATTACTACTTACTGTCATGTTCGTGCTATTAGTACTACATAATTTACTACTTGGAGTAAGCAAGCACATACGACCACAGGGTGTGGAGAACAGGGCTTCCCGTCCGCTCAGCCGTACTTAAGCCACACGCCGGGAGGTTAGTAGTTGGGTGGGTGACCACCAGCGAATCCCTCCTGTTGTATGTTTTTTTTTTGATTAGTCTGTCTGTATTTTGTGCTATTGCAGCTTTACGTCCAGGCGTCTTTAATCTTATCAGACACTGCTGCTGTGGTGGATATGGCCCGGGTATCACACCTGTGCTACCGAAAGTCCTCGCACGAACACAGGCACTCATCCCAGAGGAGACCTACTGTGTTGGGACGAAGTCAAACATATATACCCCATATAACAGTAGACACAGAGTGCACTATGTACCAGAGGCAACGGGAGATGTTAGCTTTTATATTACAAAAGTATAGGATACCCCAGGTGGATAGCTTAGCAATAACATGGCAATTATTTGGGTTTCTCCGAGTAGGAAGTCGGCACCGATAGGGTTATCACCGACTTTAGCCCAAGGTCCCCAAGGCCGAATCATGTTCTAAAGAGATAGACTTGAGTAACACCACTACCTTCTACGCTAGTGCACAGACAGACACATTCATTGACGCACGATTGTGCATCTATTTTGATTTTATAGAACTTCACTGTGATGAGTCGAGCGGGGATTCATACTATAGTAGATATAGATATGCATGTATCTCTTGGTTGCCAATGTGATATTTGGGTAACCTGTTAAGAGAAAGTACAGATATTTTATATATTAAGGAATCCTAGGGTTATAAAATTAGTGAACGAAATCCACTTTATTTTATCATCAGCTATCCTGTATAGGAATCCAGTTCAGGCATGGCACGTCCGATGAAAATGCTTATGAAGGGGTTTACTGGTGGAGCATAACATAGACCACGTAGAGTTCGCCATCTGGGCACGATGGGGGCCGGAAGGAGAAACCCATGGCGATCATCGTAGGCGACAAATGAATAGCCCTCTTTGTTTCATAAAGCCTGCAGCCTGTGGGCAAGATAAGGATATCATGACTTAGAATTATCTGGCTAATTGGGATTCATGTTGAAACGGTGCTGGAAACTCACAAAATCTAATACTATGAATTGCTGCTTCAACTTTGGCTTCACTACCTATCAACGCCGGTTCATTCGATCGAGACCTATTCACTATTTTTCCGCCCCAAAAAAGTGCTTATAGTGCAGTCTGTTAAAATAGATCTGCTGTTGAAGGCTTCTTCGCATATTTGTCTTAGTTCGTAAGAATATTGACGATCCTGCTCCCTCAAGTTCAACTGTAAGCTTCTTGATGAAGTGCTTTGTGACCGGCTCCTGTAGCTGTGTCGTTGTCCTTCCCAATCAAGTGGTCCTGGGATATGTGGGTAACGACTTGCTGAGTCCTCTAGCGGTTCTCTTTGGTAGTTCACCGGCTGTTCATCGCGGTGTTTCACAAGGGCATTGTAGAGAATTCTCTCCTGAGTTGGCCTGGTAACAAGTTAGAATGGAGTTTTCACACCAATAGGAATTATTATCAGGAGCAGGGTGAAAATAAAGACGGACAGAAACTGGAGGTGAATTAAGGATGGAGTTTCAGATCGGCAATGACGTACTCCGTACTTAGTAGCCTCTTTAGTAGTATATCTGGTTCAGCATGTTGCCACAGTGTTTGGAGATTGTGTACCAAATCCATATCAATGTCCTGTGCTGCCAACGGTGCACCACAGTCTTCCGCTGACGGCGGAGGCGCTGGACCGAGGGCATAGTTAAAAGTTCGTTCATGAAACCGTTCGTATTTATTCAAAAGGGGGTGTTGCCACATGTCCTCCATACTAATCCTCTGCTTTGGTTCCGTTTGCAGTGTCCGCCTGATGAGGTCTGCGGCCTCAGTGCTGAAGTGTGATGGGATTGTGTAAACACCTTTCTTTACTAAGCGTAGTGTACTTACTAAATCGTCGCTGTCGAAAGGAAGAAACCCCGCTAATAAGGCGTATAAGATGACACCACAGCTCCAAATGTCCGCGATAGCACCTTGATACTTGTGACCCCTGGCTATTTCAGGCGCGACATAATGCGGGCTTCCACACGAAGTGTATAGCCAGTGATCAGCGGGTTGAAAGGCGGCCATGCCGAAGTCTGCGAGTTTAACATTGCCAGAACTATCTAGCAGGATATTCTCTGGTTTGAGGTCTCCATGGCAAATATTGAATCGATGGCAATAGCCCAGTCCGGCAATGAGTTGTCGAAAGATTCGCACTGCCTCTTCCTCTTGTAAATCACCGGTGGCGGTCAAATAATGAAATAGCTCACCACGCTCAGCATATTCCATTACCAAATATCTTTTCTCTTGTAAGTACTCCGTACCGTATATAATTCATGGCCGTCGTTCATTACTTACAGTTCACCACTCCTCTCCCACACGTCGTACAAACTGATGACGTTTGGATGATTGATGAGCTTCATAATTACCGCTTGTCGATCGATGCTGCGAGGCATTTGATTCCCCCATGTTCCAGTCAACCAGTCGACAGTTTTCGCCATAGCGGCAATGCTTTTAGGCTGTACCGTCCTGGCAGACTCCTTAGACACGATCTTGACTGCAGCAGGCTGCCCTGTCACAGCATGTGTGGCCAGCCTAACCCGGCTGGTGCGACCATTCCCAAGTACCTTTCCCAGTTGCCATGGCCCAATCTGTGCGTTCCTCTTTCCCTTCCATGAAATCGTTGAAGCTAGTGACATAGTGGAGTTCCGATTTGATCCCGCTTGGGATCCTTCACAGGGAGTAGGACAGATAATACCGATACTGCTTCTTAGTGAAGGTGAACTTTTAATGATATGCGTCTGATCTGAGCACTTCATATCAACTACTTCGTGTTCAGGGGGCTCCTGGTCTTCCATCCTCGCGTCATGGTTGATTCGGCTGGTAGCATCAGATTTAGATGGAAACTCAGGCAAGTCCTGTTCAAGAGAATCGTATGCGTTGTCGCCGAGAGAAGCAGAAGGAGGTTCTCTATTAAAGCCATCCGAATCTTGCTTCTGAGTGGTGCTCCGGGATGAGGTACTATCTTTTTCAGCTGTTCCATGTGTTCTGCTATCTGTCTCAGTCCCCTTCTCAACCGGGGCCAGTTTCGGGGTGGAAAGATCTGTAATTAACTGTGAGGTACTGACGATGCCTGTGACTGACGCTATTATAAATTAGAAGACGGAAAGATACACATCGGAAGATTATAAAAATTATAAGAATGGCATGAATAGGGTTCGATACCATCGTCCTTCGTAGATGAGCCGTCACGGTGTGATGCCTGAGTGTGATTTGGCTTCTTGCCCGAAAGTTTCCTGGAGAACCTTCGGAAAGAAAATCGTTTATTACCCATAGTGCTTGCTCTTACATGCCTGTTTTAGAGTAAGATTCCTAGAGGAAGTTATCAAGGGATACATTCAAGATGGCAGTGAACTCGAGTCCGACACAAAGAGGTCTGTTAGATTCAAATCTATTTATAGCGGGCAAAAGTTGTCCAACAGCTAACCTATCCCTCACTTGTCCAGTTTCCAGGCAGTAACAAGGCTTGTTGAGTTAGGCACAATTGAGTAAGGCTCGCTTGTGTGTGTGTGTGTGTTGGCACTGTTAGATGAGCCCAAAAGTGGAGTAAGTTGATGGGATTACTGCTTCCCCCACCGACGTGCGGTGAACTATTCTTATGCAATTGCCTGACACAGTGTAGGGGAAGACTGCAAGAGCTGTAATACTAGAAGGATTACTTGTATTCAAATTGCTGGAGAACTTATATATAAATCAAAATAGAATAAATTATTTAAACACTGCAAGGACGCCTTTAGAATACATAATTTAGGCAGCGGTATACTTTTAGAGTATAGTAGGCTAATAGACTATAAAAGATTAGTATACTGCTAGCAGAATTACTTACATTAAAATATTAGAGAACTTCTATATAAATCAGAACAAATCAAATCGTTTAAGAATAGAAATTCTATACATAAGTAAAATTATATCGTATATTCAGTATATCGGTAGTCTAACAGAACACCTGTGTAGATATGGGAAGAAGCAGTCATCTCTTTGCAAAGAAGTTACAGGTCCGTCGCCTATGAATGTAATTCCATAGCTCAAAGTGGGCCATATTATTTCTCCAAATTCAACCTCACGAGGTACTATATCAAGGAATATTCCAGTCTTCCTGAATGCTTTTTTAGTATTCACTTTTCTATGCTGAAGCGTCCCTTGTTATCACGTCACCCAGGAAAAATATTTCTTGGCCGTATAATTCGCATATCTTCAGTGGGCAGCGTATCTTAGCTCCCTCAACTGCTACAGCACTTTCTGCTTAGACCCAATCCGCTCTTACATCGACTAATAAAAGCCGTCTACCTCACACCACAAATGCACTGAGCTTGGTGAGATGTTGGACCCAATTGACGTCACTTTGACTAGCCCACACCCTTTTGACGTATTCAATGGCTCTATCCAAATTGGCAAAGCCCCGTATCCTTTGATGTCTGAGAAGTGTATCGATAAAAAACACCCGGTGGGCGGTTGTCGAGCTCTCGAGGGCAACGAGGAAGCAAGGCCACACAAGGGTATGCTCGCCCGGTGTATTAGGAGGAAATGAGTCCAAGGTATTCTTGAAATCTTCGACCATATCAGTAAAAGCAGGTGCCGTCGAGCCGGCCTGCGCGCGAGCTAAATAGATGTCACAGGCCTTCCGATTAAGTTCATAAACAACAGACATGGCGGCGTTCAAATCCGGGTGCATGTCGCGGCAGACAGTAAATTCGTGCCAGGCATTGATACTAGGCGGGCCACCTACAATTGTTCGACAAAGAGTTGCAACTCCTTCGTCGAGGCTTAGAAAAGGTGCTGCATATCCGCGAAATCTTCGATTCGTCAATAATCTGATTAAACCGAGAGCGGCAGAAGGCTTACTTGGGTAGTTGGGTAGAAATGAAAAGGCCGATCTCACCCCGAAAGAAATTCAGATCATCTCGTACTGCTTTTAATGATGATCTTAGCAAGTCGAAAATCGTGCGGAAATCAGGAGATCCATTCACGATCACGTTCGCCAGAAGAACAAGTAAGGTCAATATGATGCACTGTTTTCCCATCAGATCTTCTGCGGCAAGGTTTTGTCTCTGCTGAAGCCCACGGATAACCCTCTGGTAAGCCATCTCAGGAGATGTTGTTTGCTCAGACAGAGGCGTCGAATTACAGAAGGCCGCAGCTGATAGGAGCGCAGACTTCACTAAATCATCGAAATGTGCAACGGGTAACACGACACGTCGCCAACTATTGGAATCGTCATCGACCAGTACCAGCATTGGAGCAATTCTTTCTGAAACTTTTATGTTCAGCATGGTTCAACGACATGACCGGATGCAAGGACTCACATGAGTGGAAAAGATAGCGCTCTGTTGTGTCGAGAGTATCAGGTGTGATACTCTTGATAGTGTGACTTACACACCTGCGCCACATCATACAGAGCTGTGCGTCAATGTGGAAGGCATCTATACCATTGCTATCATGAGTCTGAAGGAGAGCGCCTTGGGGCGCCATATGATGATTGGTCCGTGAGCGAGGTACGACGAAGGCGTTGTCCAGATGTTCATCGAGTCCTGGGGACTGGTGCGGCGCGGGATAACGCAAAGCCGCACTATTCAAGCTCTCACGGGCATGTCGAGATGATGGAGGCTCTCGGCGCCGGTTTCTACGATGCGTCCCAACATCGTCGGCGAATCTGTACCGGATTCCTATGCCAGTGCAGTGGATGCCTCTCTCTAGACACTTGTTGCACCTGGGTTCCGCTCTGTCGCAGTCGATGCGGCGGCGAGAGCACTGATAGCACCCTGTACAAGACGTTAACACAGTACGAGACAACTGCTTATGATGGCTATTCACCTGGCACTTTTGGAACATAGCGCCGTTTCCGCGACTTCGGCTTACGTTTCTCACGTTGGCTCCACATCCCTCAATCACGCAGGTACGTTTACTAACTGCTGTTGGACCCTCCTTGTAGGGTCTTTGAAATGATCGGCAACAGGCGCTGGTTGGACTGTCGAAGGACGTAAGAGAAGTCCACCGATCAAGAACGGTCAATAGTACTCTCAACCAACCCTCGCCGAGATGATTAATCCTCTCTTTAAGAAACTCTATCTGAGATAAAGCGGCTACCCCGCCGCGATAACGCTACTTGATATCTGGATATCTATTGTGACAGATCACCACAGACTCCCATGTCTTAGTATTCTCACCGGCAAAGCTCCGCTGTCTTATCCCTGGCTTATCCCGGTCCTCGATCCGATACCCCATCCTATAAGAGGCGGGAAACCGAAGGAAACCTCGGACTGGGGCCGATGGGCTCTCTTTTTTGTTTCCAAAAAGAGAACCTTTGAAAGGGCCGGTGGGGCTAAGTTATTCTATGTTAGCCCCATATCAATTACTATCAATTACCCCGCATAACCAAGACCCGAGACCAGACCCGACGATCCCCGAGAACCTTCTGGCCTTCAAAGGCAAGCTAGCTTTGTCTCCACTTGCTCTCCATCAAGTTGCTTGATGTGGACACCTCCCGTGATCTATTTGCAATTGGTTTCTGTGCACCCACCCATAGTCATGCCCGACCTATGGCCGATGTTAGCATGCCGTATAGGCTTTGGCTTCACTCATCCCTTCCGCATTGCGAGGTGGGACGCTGGCTTGAGGACCAGGTGAACAATACCATCCTGCCAACTGCAGGCCCAACATCTGCGATGAGGCAGCCTCGAGCAGCAACGTTTGAAATATCGAGATGGGGATCCGCAAGGGCAAGTACCTCAGAGGGAGAGGATAATTGCTTCTCACGTACAGTAAAATGAGCACCCACGGCTTTTGGCTTGTGTTCCAGGGTGACTGAATGAGGATCACCCGTGTTCTGTGCCATCCTGTCCCTGTACTTGTGACATTGAGGGTGATGATGGTGGAGGGTGATCCAATCGGGAGCTGGATCAAATAACAGGAACAGCATCTCTGTACTGTGCACACATTTCTCAGCAATTCGCATTCACGCTAGCACTCCAAAGTTAGCCAAATTCAGCAGTGAAATGGAGAGCATCTTCCGGGACCTGGTATCACTGTACGGTCTGTCCACAGTCCAAGGATAAAAAGGATCGAACTTCGCCATTCATGTTGGCTTGCTGATTATAAGTCGATCTCAATCAAGCAAAGAACAATTGTCGAGACAATACAGCGGAGCAAGAACACCGTTGCCATTCCTCACTATGCCTTTCAAACCGAAATCGCGAGGCCCCCTCTGCACCAGTCCTTATACCGATGGCAAGACTGAGCCGATGCGGGCCCTCCCCGCCAGTTGGTTTACCTCGCCTGAGATGTACGAGCTTGAGCGACGTGCCATCTTCAGCAAGAAATGGATGTTGATCACTCATGAAGTACGTTTCCCGAGCTCCGGCGATTGGATCAGGTTCGAGATTGCCGGCTACGAATATGTCATTGCCAGAGACCGAAAAGGCGAATTTCACGCATTCCACAACACATGTCGCCACCGTGCGTACGCTGTTGTCGATAAGCCTTGTGGTCGGAATCAGATTCTGTCTTGCAAGTATCACGGGTGGTCATACGCCTTGGATGGCAAGCTCACCAAAGCCCCATGGTATGACGATATGCAGAATTTCGACAAGAGTCAAAACGGTCTCTTCAAGATTCACCTGAGGAAGGATAAACTCGGCTTCATTTGGGTGAACCTGGATGCGACTGAGAACCCGGAACCCTGGGAAAAGGAGTTTGATGGCATTGATGTGCAGGACAGATATGACAAATACAATCTTGCGGACTACTTTTTCGATCATGAATTCGAGATTGACGCAGAGACTAACTGGAAGCTCTGCTCCGACAACTTTAACGAATGCTACCATTGCCCAACGTCCCACCCCACCATCCCGACCTTGTTCGATATTGAGACTCTCACCCAAGAGTCCAAGGATGGTCACGTCATCTCCGTTACGGCACAAAACGAAGAGCAGAAGAGGGATGGTCTCCAAATTTGCACTACGTACTACTTTCCAAATGCATCCACCAACATTCTGTAAGTTGCCTGCCCCAGCTCTGGAACGAAACCCGCTCCGGGACTGACTTCGGCTAGCCCCAACTATATCATGCTGCAGAGGTTTCTCCCGCAATCGACTTCTCGAACCAAGATGCACTACCAGATTTTCCGCAACAAGAACGCCAGTCAAGAGCTCTTCGACAAGGTCGACACTCTCTACAAGCAGGTCATGAACGAAGACAAGGGGCTTGCATGTGGTGTCCAGAAGAATATGGAGCGTGGGTTGTTCATCAATGGGCTAATGCACCCTCGCGTGGAGAGTGCCCCGCTGCATATGCAGGCAAAGGTCCGGGAGATTGTGAAGGAGCATGCAGAGCGGGAAAAGGCTGCCGGACGTCAGATCTGGCCGGCTGCTCAAACACCGAGTGCAGATGCCATGAGCAAGGATGATGAGGCATTCTGTGCAGGACTCGCATGTGGACGTGCCCAGGCAGCTGATATCGCCTGGTGATACGGGGTTCGCTTGGGAAATGTTGCATCGTTTGTTTTATTGAATTACAAAAGTGTCCACTGGAAGCTGTACCTGGCAACTGCCATCTCAATTGCAACACTGGTCATTATACTTATGTATTAGGCTACCTTGAACAACGATTGTTACTGGCAGTAGCATCGAATATTCTTCGACTTTGATGACTTCTGTAGTAGGAAGCAACACCTATAGTGCTGAACGTACTCATGTTCTTTGTAAAGACACAAGGTTTTATCACCAGCAGTCTATACGGAAAATGAACGATGAAAACAAGTCCTCCACTCTCAATACTATTGCAGGAGACGGATCTCTCATGACGATCTATGTTCTAATCATCACCAGAATTGACATTTTGGATACATTATTAATAGTGCCAGAAACAGGATGGAGAACTGCCATTTCGGCCATGCCACTGTTGACGAGGCCAAGGAGGACAGTGTGTATAGGCCAGCCTAAAAGCACGTTTAAAGGACCAGCTTTTGCAAGGCCGCTGCCGATACTGATAAAAGGCGCAGTCCCAATGGATCCCCCTATGGCGAGGAGCTGAATTTGGCGGTTACCAAGCCGTCAATGGAGATTATCAGCATTATCGGTGGCAAGGTCCGCATGTGTTGCAGTTCGGATATCGGTGTCCCTGCTGGGATCCAGAACAGCATTGTCGACGTTTTTCTTAAGTTCCATGGCTAGGTGGGCGGATAATTAACATCCTGTAGGTGGAGTGGAAGGTGTATAGTATTGATATGTAGTTGTCCGCAACCCTAGCTTGTCAATGGAGAAATACAAACGTATTTTTAAATTCCTCATTGGCTCTGACACGGAGGAAGGTGGAAATGGCTGCGAACTTTGGAGTGGATTGCGTGGGTATAATGCGGGGTCATAGGGAATAGCAGGGACCTTCTTCTCCTGTGGCTCTCTTTTAACGTGCTCTCGGAAAATGGGATATGTATATTTGATATTCAAACCGGGAAGGAGAGATTGCTCCGAGGTCAACGGCGTTGGCGGCCGATGTGGGGCTTCATACCAGGTGGCCAGCGGTGAGTAAATATCCTGGGGGAACTGGTAGATCACATCGCATAGGCCAAGCCTAGGCAATAGATCGAGGCCTGCCCCGTGGTTTCCAAACGATCTTGTCACCTCAAAGAAGGCAGGTTTCTCCGTTGTGTCAATATCAGGAGACTTAGATCCAAACCTTTATGTTTGCCAACGAAGGTTTAGTATAGCTGGCCATTGCCTAATGGGCCCTCACAAATACAAAAGAATTGTTTACAGCGTCTGGAAACCACATTTATGAAGATGATGATATCATGCGGGAGGTCAATACCGATACTATATTATTTTCATCAACTTGACTCGTTTGGGGACTAATGAGCTATTGTTAGTGCTGAATCTGCTTTGAGGGGCAATTCTTGCACCAATCGCCTCTAGTCATTCTCTCAAGACACGCCTTGCCATAGCCATGATGAGTGGAGACATCAGGATAGTACAGCCATCATGGAGCGACGACCCGGTCCAGACGTTGGGAGGCCATGATAACCCCGTGTCTCGGCTCTCCTTCTTGGCTTCCGGACACTATCTCGTATCCTGTGCCTGTGCACTCTATGGAACGTGCTCATGTGGAGTCTATCCTCTTCTTATAGCTGTTGATAGGCCTGTTGCTTGGCCTACCCATACGGGGCTTCGCTATGGGTGGCAATATGTGGTGAGTTTCGAGTGAACCTGTTGTCTTGTATGCACACAGCAGCTGGCAAATGAGGCTTCATTGGGTTTCTCTTCATTAGTTTAGCGGAGTTCTCAGATGTGCAATAGTTGGTACGAATGCCTGGATGAATAAATGAACGAATTCCTCACCTACATGAAGGTTCCCGAGATGCATTAGTTGCGCATGGAGCATCCTCAACGTAACGCACTAGTAGTATTGCTAAAGACATTTCAGAGAGTAACTCCATTGCTTACAGGCAGATCTGGCATCTTTCATGACTCGACAGGCTTTACAATTCAGAGTAATCAAGTTGTGCCTCCTTCCTACTCATGCACAACATACCTTCTCGGGCGGTGAAACAGCCTTGGCATATTTGGGACGACCCTTTGATTGACTCCTCCATTAGCAATGAATATCCTCGCAAACCGGCGAATGATCATGTCGTATCCTTTGAATCATGGTTAAGCACTTTCGGGTAATAGCGGTTGCCCGAAGTGACTCCAAGTGTCCGGGGTTTATCGGAAGATTAACCCGACCCAGAAAACCGGTCATGTCCATTCCCTCGCCCTCGCGTCTGTCCTCTACTTCGATATATCATACCTTTTTCGAGAACACGTCAAGGAGATGGATGTCAGCTTGTTTGTTTCAGAAGGGCATTTTGCACTACATACTAACTATGTCTTAGTTTTAACGAAGCTGAACGACTCAAGGAGAGATATGTTGAATTCAACCCAACAGAGCTTCGGCGGGTCGCCGGTCAGGCAATAGAGCAAGACCAGTGTTCTTGCATTGTGAAGCTTGCAGAAGGTGGCTTCAACAAAGTATTTCTGCTCAAAGCAGCTGATGGTCGCGAGGTGATTGCACGTATCCCCACGCCGATCGCCGGCCCTTCCCGTTTGACCACAGCCAGCGAAGTTGCGACATTGAACTTTCTGCGAACCGTTCTCAAAGTTCCTGTACCAAAGGTACTGGCCTATTCAACATCATCAGAGAATCCAGTTGGAGCAGAATATATCATAATGGAGCGAGTACATGGTGAAAGTCTCGCATCCAGATGGCCAACTCTGGAGACCGAGGAGATGAAAATTATCATGAAACAACTAGCACAGATAGAGCGGAATATTTCCTCTTTCTCCTTCCCTGGGTACGGGAGCCTCTATCGCAAGAATGA
The DNA here is from genome assembly GCF_001792695.1 of Aspergillus bombycis. NCBI lineage: Eukaryota > Fungi > Ascomycota > Eurotiomycetes > Eurotiales > Aspergillaceae > Aspergillus > Aspergillus bombycis. The sequence goes on along the minus strand of NW_019170015.1, from coordinate 231,673 downwards.
TATTGCAGGAGAAACACAGATACCTATAGAAGTGGAAGGCTTCTGCATTGGCCCTGTTGCCGCACGACAGTTTTGGCATGGTGAGAGGAACCAAATGGATTTAGACCGCGGTCCATGTGAGCATTGTCTATAAAGGGATAATAGAATTGGGCTGATTCCAACAGGGCGTTTATCTGAGGACTGTTATACTTCTGCAGCACGCCGAGAAATGACTTGTATTCTGCGCCATGCCAAACCTCGGTCCCGACGGACATTTCTTCTTCCAACAAACTACGACATCGATCCCTCTCAGCACACATCGCTTCTCTCAAAGTTTCTAGAGATAGCGCCCTTCTTGGTTCCTCCAGAGCCTGCCAATAATTCCCCTACGCTGAGACACCCAGACTTGAGTATGACTAACATTCTCCTGGAACCCGGTTCCAGCAAGATAGCTGGGATCATTGATTGGCAAGATGCCGTTATTTTCCCACTGTTTATGCAAGCTGGCTATCCGGCGTTTTGTGAACATGACTTCTCGAAGCCGCAACGTTTGAAGATTCCACAGCTGCCCGAAAACTTCAATGAAATGTGTGTGGAGGAGCAAACACAAGCCAAAGCCAAAATGCGCATGGAGGAAGCAAATCTATTTTATCTAGCCGCGACTGGCTTGCAAAACAACGCCCATCTTAAGGCTCTTCAGATCCCACATATTGGTATGCGGCAATATCTCTTCCGGCAAACAGGATATCCCTGGGATGCGGATACTATCAATCTCTCTGCTGCCCTTGTTGGTATCAGTACTCCTCACGTTTGGAGCTCTATCACATCCCTACCGTGCCCAGTGTCTTTCAGTGACGAGGAAAGAGAGAAGTCATTGGAGGAGTCGGCTGACTGGAACGATTCTGAGAGATTATTATCTACGATTAGGAACCATCTCGGCATAGATTTAGAAGGAGGCACTGAACCGGAAAATTATGAGTGGGCATACCACAAAAATCTGGAATTCAGAATGGAATTCTTGCGGCAATCTGAGGAACATGAACATGAACTGTGTTGGCAGAATTGGCCTTATAAAGACGATGATGATTGCACTTCTCCGCTACCTGTTGATTGACTCCTTATCTGGAAATTTATGCTAAGTTGTCTTTCCTCTGAGACGACTGTAGCTGGTGAAAGCTACATATCAAAAATGCTGTGCTAGGTAAACCGCTTAAAGCTTCATCCAAAACGCCATATGTTCCCAAGTATATTTCCATATCAAGTATGGGTTGGCCGTAGACTGCGCTCGGAAGTAAAACACCCAACAGCTAACAGCAGCTTTATGTATCCAATCTTGAGAGCATCCTATCAGTCCAACCATATATACGGGCTTGGAACGCCCCATTTCATTCAAACCCTCGTTAAAAGATGAAGAACAATTTTGGTATGGAACTTTTAGAAGTTACAGCTACATTCCACAAATGGGCCTTAAATCAGTAAAACTGGTCAATGGACCACGGGGAACTGTACTCGAGATAGGTTCTGCAGTGCGAAACGCTTTGTTAGATAATACAGACCTTCTCTTTGGTGCTCATATTTCGCTATCTTGTGTCTGATTCGGTGACTGGCTAAATGTTTTCAGGGAAATGCATTTATAGTTTATGTAGCTGGCTGATATGCGCGTTTCGCAATGGGAAATCCTTCTTGATCTATGCGACAAGGATCACGATCCAAGCTTTATAGGTCTATAAACTGGTTTTCTATTCCTGGGATTCAGATAACCCGTTGCAGTGAAAGCCAGCGGTTGTAATGACCTTACGTTTAGTGTTTGCTTTTGAGCAGTTGATTTCAATAGTGACCAGAAGTCTGGGGGAAGGGACGATCTGTTGCTAGGATAGCGCTTTTACGCTGACCGCATTTAATAGGTTCTATGATGTCCCTCGCCACGCTCTAATCCCTTCTGCGGCTCCTATCTTCTTGGAATGCTTTTCACCATGTCCTTAAAGAAGAGCTAACCGAACTCCAAACGAAATAATGTGGCAGCCGCTATAACGCATTCATTTTCTTCGGTTCTGGTCAAATTTTCGTCCCATGACCCCTTCCAGCCTCAAAGAAGAAGAGAGGAGGACACATGGATAGTGGGGCTTAGGGGAAACCAACATAGAGTAGGTAGGAGAGCAAAACAAGAGGATCGAAAGTGATTAAAAATAATAACATAAAACCGCCTGGATTAGCAGGCGGTCTATATTTAGCCACGGCCGGTAAAGCCTCTTACTACGGTCAAAAAAAAGTCGGTATTTCTCATACTCCAGGGAAAGGCTGCAGTCATTGAACTAATGCGTGAGAACTTACACCGCTAAATGGAATACATTCTGGCTGACTAAGTCTTTCAGTGTGCCTTCCCTCACCACACAATCTTCTATATAGTTGAAACGTAATCATCGAGACGATGGCTGAATAAACAATACTATCGTAACCTTCGGTATGGCGGCAATAATGGTCGACATCAAATATAAAGTAAGGGATTGATAGTCTTATCATGAGAACCGGACTCTAGCAGCCGGTCATCCGGCGAGAAGACTCACCGACAGAATGTGGAATTCCATCCAGTACCAGAAGGCCTCCTACCCGGCTGGGGTTTACCAAAGGTCCAGCCTACTAGTATTGAAATAACAACCCACCAAAGATCCGTTGCCAGGCGGTTGAAATAACAGGGTATAGTTCTAGCCACCCATTTGTGGATTTCGCACTACCATTGCCTTAGGGAGCGGATGGGCGGACTGTCCAAAATCACTTCAGCAAAATGGTTGCTCTACATGACGTTCCCTTTCATTATGTAGTAATTCTGTTTTCTGGCCTGTCTGCAGTTTCTGAATAGGTGCAACGAGCCGCTAGGGGAAGCATGTGATCAGACTCCTTGCAATTCTTATTGGCAATCGTGAAGACTCGTCCGTAGAAAGGTAATGTTGTTTTGCCAAAGCAAGTCCGTCACTTCTCGGATTTAGGTCAAATTACTATGGGCATATAAAACGGCGTCTGTCCACCCGATCCATAAATATATATGTTAAAGTGGTTTTCTTTTGTATTGCAGCTCCTCACTTACCTTAATTCTAGCCATTGTGAAAATCAAAAGACATGTGGTTGAGATAACCCACATTCTTTAACAGAATTTTAATGTCAAAAGTACTGTAGGTACTAGTAGGAGGTTGAAAGTATTAGGCCAAGCTCATCTCTCCCCCCTTAAGGATCTCAAGACGTTTATTAGGCTCACGATAAGCTTACAAAACTTGCATTTCCATCGCCCGCAGCGAGGTGTCCCTAGTTAGGGTCGACACCGTCAAACCCATATGTCGACATGAAAGAAACTGGGATTGAGGAAACTCATTTTGGTTCTCGTGCAGCCTAGTTAGATCGGAACGAAATTGTTGCTGTTGGTCAAGGGTCGTTAAAAGCTTGGGAATATAGACTATGAACATATCGATACTTACCACCAGCCTGGAGATTAGAACACCATATCTAAGCCTTAACAAATCGTATATATTCTAATTTATCTCATTGATATGGTCTTTTGCGTATTAGACCCTGCTGTGAAATACGTTGCCTGGCCTTCACATTTCTATTTTAGCATTTCCCCTTCTTCCCCCTGCTTAGTATTCTCGTGGATATCCTGTATGGATACTCTGTCCCACAGTTCACTGGCTCGTATTGTATTCGTATCTGGGCAGGTGACATACTACATAATACAACATACGCAATATTGGAAGTGTGGCTGACCACGAATAACCAGTAAGTCTAGAATATCTTTGTGGGGGAAAATGAGACGAATTGTTCTTCACCGCGACAAGTGGAGTCAGTGTAAGAAGTACTAACAACCACGAAGGTGCTGTAGAGCAAGGGTTGGGCATGTGTAGTGTGAAATTGATCTAGTTATTACGATACGCCCAATGGGATTCATGCACCCCTCGCGAAGAGAAAGAAGTCTCGATTGTTGAGCTGCATAGCCTTCTGACCGGTCTCTACTCTCATTCGCAGTTTAGGTGTCCGGAGCCCCACTGGAAAGGAACGTTCAGACCGGTCTCTACTCCCATTGGCAGTTGTTTAATCAGCTCTCGGGCTGCTGACCGTTTCGATAAATTATTGGCTGGATTTAAGTGGGACCTTTTCTGTCCAGTGCTTCTGTAAACATGATAGATCTCTCAGTTCCGGCGAAATCGATCACGAAGGGCCTCTATATAAAGTAGAGCATGCTTCTCCTCTACTTAGTCTTGGAGCAAGAGTGATCTATTCTTTATGACTCTCGTCATGATGGAATCGAGCGTGCAAAGAACAGACCAGCCCTCTTCCTGCGACTATCTGCAAGACGCTCCAGACCAAGATCCCGGAACGGTCCATCTACCACCCCTCAGCCCACGGCATTTTTTACCGCATTCCTCATATGTATCGTTGTCGCAAGATACAAACACGAATGAGGCAGGGCAAACCATCACTCAAGAGATATGTATGGAGTGACCAAGCGTGAACCTATTGCCTAGCCTAGTAATGTGTGTGCTCACAAATTGTCACAGCTGAGGACATTTTCGCGGAGAGCCTTCCCATCCAAAACGAGAATGATCAATCGATGGCGTTGTTTCCAATGCTCTATCCGACATGTCTTGGCGCTGATACCGGTCTCGGAGAGGGCTATTTGTGGTTCTCATCAACCTCCCCCAATGAGCGAGCGTCGCCGCAAAATATGTGTGGAGGCAACCTGATGCCACCTTCTGAGTTCACCCAACGTCCAGATTATTTGGATACTCAAGTTCCCTTGCCCCCTTACAATCAATATGCTCAAGACTATGCATCCATGACGAGGCCGGACGACGCCATATACTCCCAGCAGCTTCCACACCTCCAGCCACAGTTGCTTTCGCCGTATATGATGCACAATGACCATTCGCTTTTGCCGGGCCAAATAAATGTCCAGCAAAATGGCAGCCTAGGGTTTTGTTCGCTACCAGACCTAGAAACCGGGCCCATCATGAATGACATTGCCGGCCGTACCAGATTGCTGGGAAGTGATAGCGACGATCAATTCTTCGCAACCAATTTTAATTTTCCAGCCCAAGTGTCACTTCCTTCAAATGGAGCCAATATTTTTGATTTCAATCACAATCTTCAGTCTAACCCACTGGACCCATCAGCGGCTTCAGAATCCAGCTGCATACAGGAACAGGGATCAAGCACCGAAGGTCACCTTGCAGCACCTGTGCCTTTTCTAGGAATTCAATCTAGCCATCGAGGTACTTCCACGGATATTATGCCAATAAGACCAACTGAGGCCGAAGCAATTCTAGAAAACTCCGAGTTCCTAAAGCCACATCCAATAAATGGCAGTCGAAATCCCATTTTGGGTCTCACGCGTCCTGTCTCATTGCCCCCAGCTCGCAGAGGAGGAAGGAAAGGTCCACTCACTATGGAAGAGAGAACTTTGCGGAAAGAAGCCAGAAAGAGAGGTGCATGCATCAGATGCCGCAGGTTTGGAAAAAGGGTAAAAGTCTATTTACTCCATTATTAAGATACGGTGCACAGCCTGCTAATGTAGTACTAGTGTATTGGAGGCATTCCTTGCCGGGCCTGTCTTGAGAAATCAAAAGCCACATTTTGGAAGTTTCCTTGTACAAAAGCCAATTTCTTCGACATGATCGAGGCCGGCTCGTATTTTGAAAGTCTGTACTCCTTTCTTTTATCTCCTCTCAAATGCCTTGAAAATTGCTAATAATATACCGACCCTGTAGGCATTGCCAGCTTTGAGAGCGAAAAGATGAACGGATTGGACGAGAAACTAATCTTCCACCAGTTGATGAAAATAGCTTCCGCCTGTAAAAAAGAAGATCTTACTGATATCTCTACGGGTCTTCCAGGTCCATTCGATGTTAAAGGCCTTGTCATATGGAAAATTGCGTTCCAAACGCTTGCGGATATTCTTAACACCGATGATCCTGGCTACAAAGGGATTCCTATTCCGCAAAGAATGTCAGAGCTAGCACGCCGCCGCGCAAAGGATGCAAGTTCTTTACCCCCAATAATACTTTCCAATCCCTTAAGTTTCGGTGGGTCTCGTGAGTCATGGACGGTAGGTCTGACATCTAATTATTAAAACATGACTGCAGCTAATAATATTGCAGACCGCAAATCTACTGTTTTGCCTAACAGAATACAGATATAGCGACGAGATGAAAGAGTTACTTGTAGCAGACGACATGATGGACAGTTCCAAGGGTCTTCTGGATACTTTGGCGTGGATTACCCGCCGTCAATTTGAACTCTCCTTGTTCCGACACCTGCAAAATTCTGCAAATCAGTTGTTTTCACTTTCAAACACAGACCTCTTAGATACAGCAAAGTCTTTGTTCCAAGTATTGACTCTCGGCCTTTCTGATAAATTTTCATCCAATCGTACCAACTTGGTAAGTTTAGTAATAGCTTTTCGAGTCTGGGTGATACTAACGGTGATTCCAGAATCAACATAATGATACATGTCAATTGACAAAGATAACATATTTGCAGCAAAAGTGTGGAATTCGATCCGCTCTACTTTGTTATTTCCGAATAACACTTTCTTTACTTCCTTCCTGGAATTACTTTTTTGAAGGTCTAGATGGCTGCCAAGCATTGCTCGCACGGCATGTACTGCAGGATGACCTGAATCTGGGCGGATTTGATGCCAGAGCAGAAAATCAGATTCTGACCTCCCAAGATCGCCTTATACAATGGATGGAGTGGGAAGGAAATCTTGAACTCGTGCGGGGACCCGCTCAATCTGTCGCGGAAGAAGATGATTCAGGGCTTGATCTAATTGGTTTCTTCAAGATTACAGAAAGCATCCTGCAAGGATCAATCTACAGAACCGAGGTCGAAGCCGTGATCGAGGATCTTAAGCACTGCTACCGGCCTCGGGTCGATGCAGTCCATGACGTTTTTGCGCATTGCTTCCTTGATACAGATATGACCGCCATATGCGACGAACAGATTAATTCCTTGGAGTACTTTCAAGAAAATCTTCTGCGGGTTCTGAAGGAGTTTGAGGCTTGTTCTGGTCATGAAGGGGAAAACGAAGTCTTCAATAACTTGAAGAACATGGTTGCCGAAGCACATGAATTTATGAGTGAGTTGGAAAAGATACTGGGAATGTTTACAGTCTTCTTCAATGATCTACTTGAGTGTCACCGACAACGAGAAATAGGGGAAGGATCTAATCCGGAATGACTGACTTTTCTGTCTGACTTCCAATTATGCCTACTTATGTGGACGGCTAGACTCGTTTGGCCAATCTTCCCTTTTCGCAGATTCAAATTGCTTAGTTTGATATCCTATTTTGATTTCGCGGCGAAATATTTCATTCGTTTAGATAGATTAGTAGTCTCTGATAGGGTTCTGACATTCGTTTTTTCACACATAGGAATTTGCTTTCAAACTGAGACATTCCCATTGTTATGAGATAGGGCCCGATGCTGAATCCCTGTCGTTATGGTATCGAACCGACAAGATTCAGGAAGACCGCATGCGCTCTGTTCTTGCTTCCTCTTTCCAGGAATCGCTTCTTAAACAGCGGATATAATATATTTCAGAATCAATTTTTCCTTTATCTAATAGACAAACTTTCTGTCCTAGAAAACAGATTTAACACCTAGTATAGACTTCGGGGAGTTGTATAGCCCTGCTGCTATGAGGAATCCAGGAATGGCATCTAGCAGTTATTGCTGATAGTTCAAGATCCAAGACTAGTTAGCAGTGGGCTATACTGGAAATCACTAGGGAGTAGCACGTTTAAACAACCATGGAGAGCTAAAGACCCGGGCTTATTAGGCATGGGGCCGCAACGGACATAATGCAGTTTTCTTGTCTCTAAGCCCTTGCTATTTCCAGGTCGAGTGCCTAACTAACTATGTATCGTTCAGCGCATCTAATGATGCCTGACTCGGCTGCCTTCCACGGCAATGCCGCTGTAGGGACACCCGAAATATCCGGTCATACAACGTCTATTATTTTCAAGTACTCCTCTATAAACGATGAATCAGTCGTGAACGCGCTGGAAAAATGCGGAGTATCTTACTGCCCAGTCTCCATCGCGCGCCAAGGCAACGCAGCAAATCTGTAAAAACCCTTCTTTGGCTTAATTTACACTCCTCACTCAATTCCATTGATGAGAGCGATTCGAGGCCATTTGCTCCAAGCGCCAGTATGGTCATAGAAAACGGTGTCAGGAAATCAGCATTGTACCCAGTGGCCATGGCCTCACTGAGTTGACTGTTCACCATCTTCATCAGCATCTCAATGGAGGTCAGGATTTCCATATGGCGCTGGCCGAAGCATTCGGTGACAGGCACTATTTCTTCCTGTTGGCTGACGAAATTCAACATTAAAATGGAGGCCCTAGGGACCTATTAGGATCTACTTTCATCATTATTATGTGATGTTAGGGGAAAAGAAAGCTTACACAGCATATGCCGCAAAATCGCCTCGCCAAGTCGGGGAGTCGTTGAAGACTTGGAAACCTAATTTCATGCTCTGCAATTCGTTATCCAGAGCAATAACTCGATCCAACTGCGTGGGCCAGGAAGTTCCAGGCCCACGTACCGCAATGTCTTCATAAATGATCTGTTGGAGACGACATAGTATTCGACATCCTTCGGCTTCACGGCTGAGGGTGTCCACAGCCTTTCCCATGACTAGTCATGGATGCGGTTATTACAGGACCGTCTTATATAGGATACATGGATGAATACCTGAGGTCATGAGAGGCTCAGGAGCCTCTATGATAGGTGAGTATTCAGAACTGAGATGCTTGCCGAGAATTGTAAGGCTGAGGCAAATGTGCCTACCAATGGAGTTGTTTGGTTAGTTGAAGATAACTGAGCGGGCAACTGTATATGGGATGTCATCACCTGTTTAGCAGATGCATTGCCGAAATAACATGTGCGCTCTCATCGAAGTAGCCTTCTGCTAAGGCAGATTGAGGCGCGCTGTTAGTATTGGAATGAAGCCTGAGAAGGCTAGCCATCCTGATACATGTGCCAATCGTGACATAGGCACGTTCAGGGGTGCCGTGTGCATATTCATACAGAGTGATGCAAAGTCCGGCTTGTACCAATTCAATGGACGGATCTTTGAGTGACAGAAACAAAGAGAAGTGGTACTTGCAAACTTGGTATAGTTCTGATAAACCAAGTGCATCATCGGAGGGAGCTGGCGGATGCTCGGTGAGAAGAAGGATAGCCAGGATTAAAACCATGAAAGCGCTTGTGGAGTTCAAACCCTCAGCCTCCTGGATTTGCTTATCAAGCTTAATCCTAGAGATTATGGGCATATAATTGTGTATTGTGTCGAAGTACTTATGAACTACCCCCCGCATCGTCATGCCCTTCTCTTCTAATATTCTGAAGACGCTTGCCCCGGCCATCATACCCAGATACGAAGGCTGGAGTAGTTGAGGAGAGATTTGCCACTTATCTGCTTCCGGGTCCTTTGGTCTAGCAGCTAGGTTTATGCTAGGGGCTGGTGAGGCATTGGTGACCGCGGTGGGTGCAAAAACATTTTCTTCAAGTCTGTCCAGGCGATCGAACACGGCCTGAAATTTGGATATGATCTCTGCTGGCGCTATGCCGGCTCCCTCATCATAAATACAACGAAGTATAACCCTAGCTTACATAAGTTTCTGGTGGGACTTGGGGGGACAGGGAGCACCAAACCTAGAACATCGGTTGCAGGAAGGTAGTGCTTTGTCGCACTTTTTTTTACTTGCTTTACATTGAGCGCAGGCGTGTGCTGCAGATTCACGTACGTCTGGGCTATCAGGGTCCACGTGACTTGTCATGATCAGATAGAGTCAACAATGGAACATTGGAAGCATTTGATTCAGGGATCAACGATATAAATTTATGTTTGCAGGGTTAAGGTAAAGTCCGAGTCACGTGGTCTTAGGCTGGGGGTGCTCCACTTCCACCCAGGGTCTGCACTGTTATGAGTGCGGTATACTGTAAGAAACCGTTATACTGTCCACTTTTATCCTGCAGTGGGGAATCAATCTCTCTACCTATGGGTTCTTTGATGGGTTTATATCAGCAGAATACCAAACGAACAACACCGCTAGGACCTCGGTTTCTATATTGTACTCGGCATCCGCTCGGTCATTTCAAATTAATACTCCAGGCTTTCCTTACTAAGTTTATCTTGGACATTACTACCGATTTATGGACTTACATCGCACCTTTACATGCGTACCGGCCTGTCAAAGCATTGGAGATTCTGTCTGTCTACTTTTAATCTAGCAGAAGTGCTCCACAGCTCACATCAAATAAAGGAGTAAACAACAAAACTTATAGGAGGATGTGGAATATAATACAACTCTGAATTACAGGTCTAACTACCGCCCAGAAAGCTAGCCGCCTGTGAGATAAAGTAATCCTTACCCTTAATCATAGACACGAGCCAACTCCAGGGAACCCAGCCAAACAGCTGTCCAGTACCACCGGATCTACCAGCAGGCACTAGCATCATCAGGGAGCCGTTCGCTGCGTATCTGGGCCGCGGACCGCTGCCCATGATATCAGCCTTGATATGCGCTGTGACGATGGGGACCTGTTCCCGAATCTTTGAGGCCAGACGGTCTGTATATGTTGTGATATCTCCCACAGCGTAGACAGAATCGACCGTTTGATTGGTACCACTTTGCACCTTGAATGCATCGTTGACTCTCACCCAGCCGTTCTCGGAGAGAAATTCAGCAGGGATGAATGAATTGTTCGGCAAAGCCCCAGTCGTTGAGATGCAAAGATCCACCGTGATTTCATCGCCACCATCAAATGTAGCAGTCCATTCCTTGGTGATTGAGTCTTGCGCGACGCGCAGTACCTTGCGTTGGGTATGAACGCTGATATTCCTATCTTCCAAGAGACGTCTTGCTGTCGTAGACGCAGCCTCCTTCAGTCCTGAAAGAAGGCGATCAGATTGAGTAACCAAGGTAACTTTGGCGCCGGTCCTGCTCTGGAGAGTGTCTGCAAGCTCCCCCGCGAACTCTACCCCAACAGGTCCGCCACCGATAATAAGAAATGTTCTCGCACTAGCAATTTCTTCCTGGCCGGATCGGATCATGCTCTCTATATCATTGGTGTTCGCTGACTTGAAAAGTACCGATGCACTATCTTTCCCAATTGCTGAAGCTGTGGTACTGCCTGAGGCGATGACCAGAATATCGTAGTGGAGAGTCACATTCGTAGCTGAGACCGACACAGTTTTCGCAGTGGGATCAATCGCGGTCGCCGAACCCTGCACAAACTCGAATGTGCTGGACTGGTACTTTTTGAAAGTGTCTTTTATGTCGATGAGGTACTGATCGGGTGCGAACGAGTCCGGATTCGCGAAGATGCGCGGCGCAGCAATATTAAAAAAAGCCTTCTCGGAAGGGTTGATCAGGGTCACTTTAACTGACGGCACTTCTTTCAATAGGGATTTGGCAACACCAAGCCCTGCGAATGAGCCGCCGATGATGATGACTGTGGGTTTGGATGCCATTCTTGATATATAGAGCAATAGAAGTTAACCTGCCCGCCTTTATCGCGGAGTCTAGGAGCGGAAGACTTTATAGAAGAAGGGCATGATTCTACGACAAGGGGGCATGCAATCCTCCGACTCAACCCCCGAGAAGATGTCAATCTATGATTGGAAGAGATTCAGTCTTGCTAGAGCTAAATAACTTCCGTTTAGAACAAGCTGATTGGTAGTATAAAATTCGTTCCCATCTAGCCACACAATGGTGGAATGGAGTCGGGTTCGGCGGCCGCCTGGGAACATGGTTAGTAAGCGGCTCCACAGTTTTACAGTATAGGCCATCGGCATCGCGGCCGCCAGGGTTCCTTCTATCGCGTGATCCGTAATCATGAGCACTTCTATTTCTAAGCATGGTCATGGAGGAGACCTACCCCTAGTGTAGGATGATAAGTTCTAATTGACACAGTATATCAATGCGCATGAACCCAACAAAATGGCGAGTCAAATGTGAGACAAGGACTCTTCTCGAAACTCGAAAATCATCCAGGCAAAATGGTGGTGACTGTTGCGGTATCTGGTGGAACTGGCAAATTGGGGCGGGCGATCGTCGAGGCTCTGCGCAGTACCACTAATCATTCAGTCTTGGTTCTCGCAAGAGGTGTATGTGAGCTCCCAGACGTGCCATCTTTCACTTTTGTTCTTGCCAACACTAATAGTCGCTAGGCCAATGACCAGTTGTCGAGCACGCTGGATGTCCCAATCCTTCCCGTCGACTATTCCAGTATCGAATCGTTGAGCAAGGTCTTGGATGAGAACAATATTGATACCGTTATCTCAACTGTTCCCATTACCGACGCTTCTGCGAGCGAGTCTCAGCTGAATCTTATTGAGGCTGCTATGAAAGCATCCAGTACCAAACGTTTTATTCCCAGTGAATTCGGCATTCAGTACACGGAGTCGTGAGTGTCCCTGTATTGTCCCTTTGCTTTCACACTCAAATTCTCATTCTCTATAGGCACGGAGCGGCATTTCCCCCAATTCAGGGGAAAATTACGGCAGCTCAGAGGTTGAAAACATCTGGCCTGGAGTATACCCTAGTTTCAAATGGCTTTTTCATGGATTACTATGGCCTGCCCAAAGTAAAGAGCTACCTCCAGCCATTCGTCTTCGCTGTTGACATGGCAAACAATGCCGCCGCTATACCTGGTTCCGGCGATGTCCCTGTGGTCTTCACTCATACTTTTGATGTAGCGAAATATGTGGCAGCACTCACCAGTCTAAGGACTGGCCCGAGCGAAGCATTATCATTGGTGACAAGCTGAGCTGGAATGAATTAGTTGCTCTCGCTGAGGTTACCAAAGGTTAGTAACCCTATCTCCGCTAAAGAAGTATCGCGTGCTAATGTCAATAACCAGGTGCCAAGTTTGATATCAAGCACGATAGCGAGGAGAAGCTTAAAACATTACAAGTCACCGAGCTTCCAGCACATCCTCCCCTGTATCCTTTCCTTCCCAAGGAACACCTTCAATTCATCCTGGCTGTTTTTGGCCAATGGGCTGCAGCAGGACACTTCGATCTTCCGGATACAGACACGCTCAACCAGCGTTTCCCGGATATCAAGCCGCTCTCCTTCGGTGAGCTTCTGCAGAAGGTCTGGAAAGCTTAGACAATTTCACTATAAATCTGCATGTTTCATAGGACATCCGTGAATTCTATAACGTATTAGATAGTTTGACTTTCTATCCACCATTCAAGGCCCAGGCTGACTAGCCCAGTCTTTCGTGAATGTGAACGTAAGTTTGCCTAAAGGGGCAGGCAGTTGAATCACCGAAATATTTAGTTCCTATCTAGGTTACTGAGATGTATCATCTCCTCCTTGCATCTCATAAATCACATGACAACTGAGTATATTATCCTCTTGCTGTCTAAGCTCTTCCCTTTCTCCTTTCTTCTTCAGCCCCCTCGATTCCCGTTTAATCATGTCTTATTCTTTCCCACTCCAACAACCTTCCCGGGTAGGGTGTTTCTACGCGTTGGCCTGAGGACTGAATTAAGCTGACTCTGTTAGACCGTCAAGCTAAACGGCCATGAGATGATTGCAACTGAGGTTGAGCTGTTAGATCCACGTCGAACAGCATATCAGTTCAAACTTAAACCAGGCTCATATCGATATCCAATTCCAAAAGAAGTCACCTCTATTATTGTTAAACAACAAAAGCAGGAGGTGGATAATAGGGCAAACGCTCTTGCTGGGCAGGTTCCTGGAATATATATAGCATGGGGAACACCAGAGATCGCGATGCGGAATTCACCAAATGAATGAAGCTCATTGCAGGGATTGTCTGGTGTCCTTGGTCTTCCGATTGTGGAATACTCAGTCCTACTATGGATTGATAACAGGAAGCCTCTCCGAGATGAGGTTTGTATTAGCGCATGTTGCAAACCGAAAGGAGTGTGTGTAATTTTATTCATGAGTGTATGACATACTCGTTTCGTACGTGTAATAAGAAGGGATGCATGGGTATCAAAGTAGCACTTAAGGTTAGATGCTTGACCCACCCAGCCCGTTTGATTTGCCGGAAGAATCGACTGGTTCGACCCACTTCAGCCTCTTGCGCGGAAGAAAAGCACGTCCCCTCTGGGTGGGTCCAGCAACGTTAGGAATCGACCACGACATGGAAATAACGGTAGTGCAATACAAAAATCGATGTAGCTAATACAACACACAAATTCAGGTATCACGGTAATCAAATAGACGACCAGGACTGGTCTAAGAACCACAGCATTTATCAAAGTACATACAAACAATATAAGCATACAGCTGGAGAAAGTAGGCCGTGGGATGAACGGCCACCAGGACGGATCCCGATATTATTCCTATCACATCGGATGCTCGCTGAAGCAAGAAAGTGACACTGAATCGAATGCCCGCTGAACACCTGGGAGAATGTAAAGTGAATGTGTAAAAACACAAGGTCAACTATAGACGAGTGGGAAAGGAAGCTATAGGGAGGAAATCATTAAAGGGAGTGACGGCGCGGGGATTAATTAAGCTTCCACAAGCGTTTGTCGGGGGCCGTTACCAAGAAATTCGAGGCATCGTCGTGCCAGCGCAATTACCTCGCCCTCACCATCTTCCTGATCCTCCTCGTCGGACTCAATATTCTTGTCGGAGATCGACTTGACCATCTGCACGACATCGTCGGATTTGGCAATATAGCTGATCAGTCTCTTGTCCTCGGACTCCAACAGCTGAAGGAGAGTCCAGATCGCAATGTGCTGGAAGGTAGGGTCTCCGCTGGCGAGGAACCGGTTAAGATAGCCGTGGATACCCCCGTTGGGATCCGCCCAATCGCGGACGAATATGGAATAGTCGCCGACTGTGTCAGATTAGCGAATGCGGGATGCATCCAGAACTGCTTATCACTTACCCTTGGAGGACAGATTGCCCAAGGCCGCGGCACTATTCCCTTGTACTTCGATACTTTCGGATTCCGTCAGAGGAATTAGAACGTCAAAAACGCCGAGATTCAGAAGGTGGGGTTTGAGCTCATCACTAAGCGCCAGAACCGCAATGGCGGCAGTCATCTCCGACTGGACGCTGAGGGGAACCTTCAGAACCAGGTCCTTGCATTTCTGGACCGCACCCGCTTGGAGGACAAGCTCCTTGTTACGGTCTGAACTGGCGGCGAGATTCCGGAGCGTGGAAATGGCGTGGCACTGGATTTCTTCATTATCCGTCGAGCCAAGCAAGTCCACCAGGGGCTTCAAAAAGCCTGCATCAATAATGGGTGATTCGTTAAGCGGGTGAATAGAGATGTTGCGAATGCATGCGACGGCGGAGAGTATGAGGGGAAGGTAGGAGGACTGCAAGAGGCGCAAAAGCGGGGGAAGACCTTTGGCGCGAACGATTTCGAGTTGGTATTTCTCGTCCGACGCCAAATTGCGAAGAGCCAGCGCAGCCTGGCATTGGACTTTAGGAGTGGAGGAGTCCATGAGATGGACCAGTGACTGAACCAACCGGGACTCGGTTTGGGCAAGTCTCTTTCGGTTTGACGCATCGACGGCGATATTGCTGAGAGCAGTTGTGCAATAGTATTGTACATCAACATCGGAGGAAGAAAGCAACTGAACCAAGACGGGAATCGCGCCAGCGTTGACCAGTTGTTGTCGGTTATCATCTATAAAAGCCGTCAGAAAAGGATGAAGGACCAACCGCGTGTTCGCACACGGTCTACCCACCGGAGTGTGTCATGTTTAGCAAGGCCCCCGTCGCGTTCCGTTGTACACGCATATCCTTGGATTTCGCCAGCCGAATCAACGGTCCCAGAGCACCCGACCGAGCGATCTTGGCCTTGTTGTCCTCATGCGTAGCTAGATTCGTAATGCAACCGACTGCGTTGCATTGGACTTCGACATTGGGCGACATCATCTGCCGTATTAGAGGGGCCAGCCCTCCGAGGGCGACAATCAATACCTTGTTATCCGCTATGTTGTGTCAGCGATAAGTCGTTGCCGTCACCGAAAATGAGACCAACCATTGACAGCGAGGTTTCCCAGAGCAGCGCTGGCCGCGCGTTGTACTTCAATATCGGAGCTTTGTAACAGGAAAAGGATGGGTTCGAGGGTATCCCGATCGACTTCGCGCACATCTGAGATGAAGAAAGGCGGGGGTTAGCCGCGGGAAGATCATCGAAACTCGAGATTCACCCACCTCTCTCCGTGATTTCAGCAAAGGTCAAGCTGGCGCTTCGTTGAAGGTCGACGTTATCGGAGTATACCAGTGTACTTAAAGCGCTAAGCGGTTCACCTCTGAAGAAGTCGGTCTCGGCTCTCTACCGAGTCGATTGAGTTAGGATCACAATCACGCCAAGAGATCAATCAACACAGGGGTGAGGGTGGGTGAACATACATTTTCAAGGTAGCCTAACAAGTCGGAAACTGCCTCCCGCTCATTGTCCGCTAAGGTTGTCTCGTAAATTCCATCCCTCGAGCGACCGCCGATCGGCCCGAGACAGGCGGTGATATGACACCAGCGGTCAACTGTCGAGAGACAGGATAAACAAGCACTTGCGATCCCACTCATGCCTTAATGCTACAGGCCCGCAAGACCAGACCCCGGCCCCACAAGCGACAAGTCTAAAAGCGAAAGGGAACGAAACCAACGTTGTCAGTCCGACCGGCGAAAGACAACCTTCCCTTCGTCCCAGGGCGTGTCCTGTTCCCAGGGAGGACCTCGAACGATGGGGTCTTTGTTGGTCTCTACCGAGAGATAGGGTCAAGGAAATGGAGTATTGTGGGATGCGATGGGAATCGATTGATGACGAGACAAAGAAACGGATGGGTGACTCTGCATATAGCCCGATGAGAGTTGAAGCTCGCGGAAGCACAAAGAATGGCGCGTGATAGGCAGGACACCTTTTGCCGATATTATTGTCGGTTCGAATTCGAGATTAGTGTAGAAAAGACCCCAGGGTATTACCCAGAAGGGAGGGGATCGAACAGTGAAGGAAGAGGGAGGGGAGGGGGGGGGAAGTTGGTGGTGGTGGTTGGGAAGAGCACCAGGAAGAGATGGCAGACGGTGAGGTTGAGTTTAGTTACTGTTAGTGGGCCTTAGCTTGGAGCACGGGTGATGAGTGACCATACGGGTCCCAAGTGAAGGTGTGGGCAAATGATAACGCGGGAAATGAAGAGAGCTCATTTCCCTTTATCACTTCCCGTCACCGACAATACACAACAACAATAACAACATTTGGATTTTTGGACGGAGAATCAATTCTATTCAAGAATGTCAATAGTTGAAATAATTTTGTCTTGTTTTTTCATTCAATTCCAAGTATCTTTGCTCCTTGATTAGACTCCATTGTTATTAAAGTATATCATATAAATATATATAAACCACTGTTTTGTGTATGGTACGGTCAGGTGGACATACCTTTACCTGTTTCGTTTTGGTTGTCATTGTTGATCGTGTTTATCATGTACAGTATGTATGGGCTCTGTATGCTACCTTATATCTCCCGGTAGTCTGTTTCCCACTGCAGATTTCAATTTGATCGACCCACCATCTAGAAAACACCCAAGCTTACAATATCGACCACTTGCTGGATGCCATAGCAATCCCATCATACAATCCTGGTAACCCTCCCCCACCAACAATGGATGAGCAAAGTATAACCCTCCTGGGCTAATCATGGGGCTACCCGCTGATCCACTCGGCAAACTTACGGGTTCGACATGACACTCATGCGAGAGAATCATTCTCACTGTCACGGGGGGCGGGGGGTTTTCTGTCTTAGTCAGTACTCAACAACAACTAGTGATAGAAGCCTCACGACACTCGGTCAGACCTTCACCCAGTTCCTCGGCCATCATAGCCGAGAACGACCTCTATTTGGAGGCTGATACTGGGCTGTATGGTACCAGTATTTGACATTATATATAAATGTATGTGGCTATTCCGACAAACCTCTAAGCTCACCCAGATCACCTATCTTACCAAATCGTGTTTGTATACCGGAGGCAACCCCTTGACGAGTGATGCGATATGATCACCGGACAATGGATGGATGATCAACGGGCTGTTGGTCATAGCGGGTGGTTTCCCATTTACCCAAGTCGGCTTCTGCAGGACCGCCAGGGATATTTTATATATATATATATCCAGGCTATCATTCTGATTTGAACGCTGCGCCTTGTAGACCTGGTTGTACTGTATTCTGTAGTCTACAAGATAATCTCGGTTCGCCCCGAGCTTGCTCAAGTTTGTGGCATTCCATTCTGAATAAGATGCAGGTCGCTGCCGATCGGCAATGGCTCCTCCTTGGGTTAGCACTTTTGGTTCCCGTAAACATTAATCAAACGTGGTAATACGTCATAATAGCCCACTTTGAAGCCAAGAGGGGAAAGGAGAAAGAGAAAGAAAAAAAAAAAGGGAGGAAAAAGGAAAGAAAAGAAGGCGGTCACCACGGTCAGGTCAGTCGGCTTCGGGATTCGGAAGTATTGGAAAATCGGGAGGGGCTAATTGGTAACTAAAGGACCCATCGATCCATCTCAGCTAACCGTTGAACATGCCATAACAAGTTACTTCCACCGAGACCCGTCCAAAATTGAGTGATCCACGCAGACATGCACTTTCCCATATAACCGACACTGGCTTTGTGATTGTTCACTCTTGAATGTCGCCCGCCTACCACGTGAGGTGATGGCCAAAGAGGGTCACATGAAGCCGCCATCAACGCCAGATTGACTGAGCAAGTAATAAATAAGGCTGTACCTCTAGACAACGGAGTCTAAGTCAAATACCTGCGGGCGATGATTGGAATGGCTCGTCGCATGTTATCCCTTCCTCGTGTTGCCCCGCAAACTAAGACCCGACACCAACTGCGGAGCAGCCCTAGTCTATAGCACGATATCTTAAGCGTCTTAGCAGCAACCAGCCATCAAAGGATCAATGCGAAAATCGGAGAACTTGCCACCATCTCTTGAAGGGCGACATCCACGTCCACTTCACGTAATTTTGCTGATGGACTTTGCCAATGCAGAATAGGGGTTCTTCTAGGAAACTGACTAAGACTCTTATCTCAGCGCGTTTCAGTAAGGAATTCGCCAAACTCTGTGATACCATCAGGACGTTAGATGTACTCCGCGCCTGTCAACTGCATGATGATCCACGGCGGAAGAAAGCTTACTGCGGGACCAGAAGAATCGACAGCATCTCAACTCTTGATTCTTTAGCTGCTGCGCAGCATACGGACTGTTGTCTCTGCCAAATCAGCCTCTGATAGACCCTTCTATAACCATTCTATGCCGCAACCTGAGGCAAAAGGGCTGGGAAAAAGAGTACCTTTGGCTCACCGACGGGGTCGCGTGTTTGTTTTTCTGATGGGGTTGGTCCATATGTTCAGATAGCTACAACTTCACGCATACCTACCAATCCATACCATCCCATTCAGATGCCCCACTGGCAGATCTTACCATCTGACTCGCATACTTAAGCTACTTTGCCCTCTTTGCCAACAACAATCGTGCCCTTTCTCCTCCCCCCCCTTTTTTTTTCTATTCTGGCCTTCTTCGCCTCTCCCCTCTTCTGGTCTAGTGTCCGTTTTTCAAATCACTAGAGAATCGCTTGGATCCTTTTAAAGCTCTTGCAACCTTCCTCTGTACTCCGTGCTTTTTTATTTTTTTTATGATTTTATCCTTACTCCGTATTTACTCCCTACGAATTCGCCCTTGGATCCCTGTAGTACGTCACGCTTTCTCACTAGAAAATCCACTTTTGCGACCCGATCGGATATTTCCTCTAGGGGGGATTTTAATATAGGGCGGCTGCGCAGATCAGAGAGGAAGCTCCCTGTGTATTATTATTGTTCTGATCGATTTACTCTTTCGTTCCTGATTTTTTTTTATTTTTTAATTTTTTTATTTTTTCTTATTTCTTTTTTATTTATTATTATTATTTTCTTATTTTTTTATTTTATTTTTCATATCATTGCATATTATTTTTCTTTTCAACCCTTTCGCCGGGGGGAATAATTATCTTTTTATTGCCTTTTTTTTTTTTTTTTTTCCTCCTCCCCTCTCCTCAGGCAACCAATTAATTTTTGACCCAACCGAATGTCTGCATCCGTTTCCGCCTCCGCCTCGTCGAACTTCCCATCCGACGCTCGTTCGGGGCCCCTCCGTCGCCTTAGCCAACTGCGCGCTTATACCCAAAATCATTTCTCCTCTCAGTCCTCCTCCTCGTCATCATCAACCTCCAATACCAACAGTCAACAACGAATCGCCCGTCGACATACCTTCAGTAGTCGAGTATCTTGGTTTTCTCCCGCGTCATCTGCCTCCACCAGTACCGAATCTGCTCATCCAGCTGTGGGGACCAATAACTCGGCCCCATGCCCCGAGTCTGAACCGTCTTCATCGACCCTCGCCCGTTACAGTTCTGTCTTGTTTCCAGGCTACCGCGGTTTTGATCTCGACCTGCGTTCCCAGAATCGCTCCCCTGAGTCAACGTCCCCGCCTTCTTCGAACGAGCCCCGTCGGACGCAGACCCAAGGCAGGATGGCGCGGCTGAGAGGGTTATCTCAAACCCCAGATACGAGACCTGAGGTGGACACGACGCCAGCATCGGCGCCGACCAACCTGCAGAATGGGCTGTTAGACTGCCCCGACCCGGTTACCAATGAAAATTCTTCTTCATCGCCACGCCCGCAGCAGAAGGCCACCATTCGTTTTTTCCCTCATCAGGATTCGCACGGCAATTCGAGACCTTCCTTGCCCTTCATCCCCATATCTCGAACGCTACCATCGGAGAGTAGTGTCATCCGGGTCGGACGATACTCTGAACGAGATGGGTTGCCCGTCGCAAACCCTACGGAGCCCTCCGATGCGCCTGTTGGGTTCAAGTCGAAGGTCGTCAGTCGAAAACATTGTGAATTTCTGTACCTGAACGGGCAGTGGCACATTAAAGATGTTGGAAGCTCATCGGGGACCTTTTTGAACCACATGCGGTTGAGTCAACCCAACATGGCGTCTCGCCTGTACACAGTCAAGGACGGTGATATCGTGCAGCTGGGTATTGATTTCAGGGGTGGGGAAGAGATGATTTTCCGATGCGTTCGTATACGCATCGAATGCAACCGGTCCTGGCAGCAGCAGCCTAATGAGTTCAAG
Source organism: Aspergillus bombycis (assembly GCF_001792695.1). Classification (NCBI taxonomy): domain Eukaryota; kingdom Fungi; phylum Ascomycota; class Eurotiomycetes; order Eurotiales; family Aspergillaceae; genus Aspergillus; species Aspergillus bombycis. The sequence goes on along the minus strand of NW_019170015.1, from coordinate 210,517 downwards.
TATGGCCCATACACTGAGGGAGGGGGATGACAATGCTAACCCGGCTCTAGTAAAAACACCGAGAGCCTTATTAAAAACCTAGGCAAAGGCGATACGGCGGACTATTCTGGATGTCGCGAATGCTCGATCTGTCTTGGATCCGTCTTGGTTTGTCTCACCGCTTGTTTTGTTTCGCCGTTTCGTTTCCCTTGGCTGGTTTCTCCTGGACAGTCTGTGGCTAACGTCGAGTGTAGAGACCCTACCAGTGTCTGTTCATGGCCGCGTGTGCCCATGTTTGGCACTACAAGTGCGTTAGTCGCCTCATACATACACCGGATTACCCTATGTTCCAGTGCCCGAATTGCCGTGCGTATACAGATCTCAGCGCCGAGGTTGATGATTCGAACGATTACGAGGAGGTGGAACAAAAGCCCGCCTCCACAGTGGAGCAACGAGATTCATCTCAGGACGGTCGATCCGAAACCCACACCCCTCAACTAGAAAGTAACTCAACTCCTGAGGCCTCCAGCTCCTCGCAAGACTCCGTGGATGCCCAGCCAAGTCCCTTACCCGCGGCAGCAGGGCTTACTCACGATGTCGAGACGATGCACCTCAATGAAAATAGTGCATCGAGAGAACTTGATGGCGAGAGACCCCGTGCGGCTGATCCACCCCTTGTTGTCACGGGGAGTATCGGGATACCGATTCCTACGGCTAGTGCTCTTCAGTGCCGGCAGGCGCAGCTGCGTGCAGATACACCCATTCGTTCTGAATCCTCCGAAGATAACCCTCTGACGCCCCGCAATGATTCCGGTCCTCTGGCGTTTGACGGCCGGGCTAGCATGTCGTGAAGAAGGACAATTCTATGGAATACAAAGTCATGGGACACCACGCGCAGGGACTACATTGGCCTTTGTGGGCAGGGAGGCGCTCGGCCAACGGCACCGAGAGTCGTCCCACCAAAGACTATCCTGCATCCTTTCCCGTGTTTCCTCTCGTTTCTCTCCTTGCATCATCCTTAGTTGAACACCCCAGCATAGCTATTTCCTATCTTTATCTAGCATCGCAATCTGGAACCCATCTGCCCTTGGTTTTAAATTATACCCCCATTTCGCATCGCCGGATTGCTCCTCTCGGTCGGCTTGACCAGGTTCCCCATTGCGTCCTCACTGGCTGTCCGACAGTGCACTTTAGCCGGCTGGTATTGGCGTTTTGGCATCTGCATACATCCTGCGATCTCGCTAAGGTTGCCGGTGGTCCCTCGGCGATCTCCCCGTCTGCATTCGTTCTCCTGTGACCCTTTTTCCTTCCGTTCTATTTTGATAGCGCCTGATTAAGCATGTGTGTACATACATCATTTATACTGCGACCGTGCGTGGGAACCGCACTGGCCAACTCAGCTACTAAAGCAACAATACCATTGCTTGGCTCGCCGGAGTCCATCTTCCAACCCTCTTCGCGACCCTCCCGCCACCGAAGGGTGGTCAGACCAATGATTCTAAATAACGTTTGTCGGGGGCTCTTAGAGCGCCTCAACATCCACCCCTTCGTGCAGGTATCCAATTAACTACTACCCCACGGGCGCTGGAGAATTCAAGCGACGTCATCTCACAGGAAGATCGACACCGCGTCGAAGGTGACGATAGGACGGGGACGCGGGAACTGTTTTTAAGCTATGCCCGGACTATGATTAGTGGCTCGAACCACCACGGTTAGCTTGTAGTTTCGTCTCGTGTGATTTGCTTGAGGGGTCGTCGAGCCCCTCCAACTCCTTTTAGTGGAAACCACCTCACCAACCTAACCAACCTAACCGTTTGTTTTGGTTGACCGCTGCCCTTGCCAATTCCTTCCCTTCACTCACTCTTTGAGAGAATATCCCTCCCAGAATACTCGAAGGACAGCAGGAAAATGCGATTAAACTTGAGCGCCCCATCGACCCCAGCGCTGAGCCGTCAAAGCACCTTTGTTCGACATGGCACACATCCGCATCTCCTCTCCCATCGACAGAAGCCGCGAAGGTACGCACCCCATATCTCTAGTACTGGATCAGATCTGACCGAAGACTTCTTTAGATGGCCCCTGGTATTCCGATTCATCAAAGGTGCCATCCATGGCGCCATTATCGTTCCTACACTCTTCCACGCGCTGTTTACGGCCTTCGTCGTCTGTCTAGATTTGTACATCTTTGATACCGTCGGATTACCTAGTAGCATCGTAAGCTTGGTTCTCATCCTTAGTGTTCTTTTCAAAGAGCACCTAACTCACTACCAAACTCAGATTCCATCCCTCTCGATAGTGGTGGGCCTAATGCTCGTCTTCCGCAACCAGACCAGCTACAACCGCTTCTGGGACGGTCGCAACAGCCTCACAACCCTAACAACCTGCATTCGCAACCTGGTCCGGACCATCCTCACCAACAGCTACAGCACCTCGCGTCCCCTCCGTCAGGACGAAAAAGAAGACATTGAACGCACTATCCGCATCCTCATGGCCCTACCGTACGCCGTGAAAAACCACCTCCGCGCCGAATGGGGCGCGGCCTTCTACTCTTTCGGCGACGACGTCGGCGAGGACGGAGTCGCAGCATATAACCCCGACTACGCAAATCTGCTCCCAAAGGGACTCGAGGGCCACGAGGATGAAGGGCTGGCGCTGCCGTTCCAGTTGAGTTTCTTCGTCGATGGGTTTATCAAGAGGGGTGTCGAGAGAGGTTGGTATCATGCGCCAGGGGCAAGTCAGATGCAGGCGCAGTTGAACTCGTTGTTGGACGCTGTGGGGAGGATGGAGATGATTCGGTTAACGCCTATTCCTGTTGCGCATTTGTGAGTCACTTCCATCTTTTATACCTCGATTCACTGGTAATTGTCCTGGAAGAGGATGCTGATGATGATATAGGATCCACCAGAAACAAGTCCTCGCTCTCTTCGGCTGTGTCCTGCCATTCGGAATGGTCGATGACCTGGGCTGGTGGACGGTCCCCATTGTCAGTCTCGTAATTTTCACCTTGTACGGAATCGAAGGGATCGGATCACAACTGGAGGATCCGTTCGGATACGACCGGAACGATATCAAGATGGACGCAATTGTCGGGGACTCCAAGATGGAGATCGATGTGGTGTTATCGGAGTGGCGGAAGTTGATGTCGCTCATGGAAGTGGAGACGCCGAGGCATGAGAACCAGTGTGTCGAAGCTCATAACGACAGGGAGAAGTTCCCTCCCGAGATGTTCCTAAAGCATCGGCCTGTGATGGGGAGGGTGTGACTTTGTCGACTGGGGCGAGTGAGGAGTCGGGTTCGCGAAGTGGGTATGGAGAATGTAAAGGAAGGTTAGGGTATCTGTGCATATTGATTCATGGCTTTATGTTCTTACGATAGTAGCATCATCTTACAATTACCTACCAAATATACTTACCAGGCCTTCTTAAACATACAAACCGCTCACTCACAGAACTACTCTCCAACAACACCACTCAAACCTGATATAAGCCCTCTTCTCGATACAGATGAACCCTCAACCCAACCCCATGAACACCAACCCCATCAAACAAAGAATGCCACCACAAAACCAGCAGCACCATACTACCTCCAACACCACAAAAGAAAAGAGCCCATCAAAACAACCCTCCATCCCAATCCCCACCACCAGACCAAACCATGCACAGCCCTAAACCGGCCTCTCAGTATACAGCAACCGAATCCCATAATACAGAATCAGGCTCCACCGTCAAAACCATCCCATCGAACCTTCCGAGGTGGATATATTCTTGATGACACTGGTTCTTTCGGACGCGCAGGTAGATTTTCAGCGGTCACCTTGCTTTCCTCAATCGATGTGTTGCGGGTTCGTCTACTTTCGTGCTTTGTGGCGATGTCGATGGTGGCTTGTTTGCCGAGGATTAGAGCATTTCAGGCGCGGAGGGTAGGTAGCTAGTATTTCTGTGGTTAGATTGGTGTTTGGGGAGCTGGTGACGGGCTATGTATGTGTTGGGGTTATGGGTACCTATTAGTAGTTTGGTGGTTCTGATCGGTAATGGGTGGAGATTTGATTACGCCGTAATGCGGATCCGGGGAAGAAATGGAGCTCGTTGATCCTTGGTATGGAGTACATTAAATACAGGTTGGTACGGTACGTAGTTTAAATAGACTATCGTTGGCGCGCTCGGGAACTTATCCACGCCTTGATATCCACTGGTTACTATGTATCGACGCTGATATAAGTATTTGAGCAGTGAAAGGAAGGAATATAAATTCAGTAGCGTGGTAACATGCATATCTTAGAATTAAAGTAACCATTTGCACATGGACTTTCAATTTGGGTGAAACTTTGAATAATTCGAGCCGATATCCTCCCGGGCAGTGCATTTTGACAATCCCACTCGTACACAATACCATATGCCACCAAGGTCGTGCCTTGAACACTCTATCCCTGATAGACTTCATAGCGACAGGGAAAATGGTCTCTCATATTCGAACCCTTCTTTTAATGTGGTCCTCGCCCCTGAAAACGTACATCGTCAGAAAAGTTATCAGGTCCATGAGCTGCTGAATTGGACGAATATCTCCCTCTCCAAAACAATCAATAATCATGGATCTACTTGTGATTGCTGGGACACCTCAGTGGTTGAGTTACTCTCACTCCGCGATTTATGTCAGCCGTTGTTCCATGAACCAGCATATTCAACAACCCCAATAAAACGTGATATGATCAAGGTAAAAAGGGGCATAGGACTTACCCCCTTGACTCGAGAGCGTCCTTGAGTAGCTTTCTGAGATCTTCTCTCCCATCCCCCTCAGTGTATGAAAGTGGCGTGCGGCCATCCTTGTCCTTTAACTCAATATCGACCTTCCCAGTTTCAAGAAGTGGTTCTACCGTTGAGAATATTCTCCCACAAGGCAACTTTGTTCATGATTCTACAGCGTACGAGAGTGGCGTGCGTCCCTCCTCATCCATTGAGTCAACATCCACCTTCCCTGTTTTAAGCAGCACCTCTATGAGCTGTCGACCTCGCCACTTAGCTGCCGCAGCATAAGACAGAGGAATCCGTCCAAATATGTCCCTCGAATCAACGTTCACCACTTTAATTTCCAGCAGCACTTGCAGAGCTGATAGCCTTTCTCGCTCATATGTCACAGCAATAGACGGTATCTTGTTGCTGGACATTCCGGTTCCTAGATAATGTATGGTTGATTGTGCGTTCGGGTCAGCTCCCGCAGCGTATGAGAATGGTGTGCGACAATTCTCATTCCTGGAGTCAGGATCCACCCTCCCCGTATCATATAACTGCTTTACAACACGCTCATATCCATGTGCTGCAGCTAATGATAATGGTGCTCTGCCCGTATAGTCTCTAGACTCTGGGTAAACCTTGCCAGATATTATCAGAAGATTCACAACCGATTCCTTGCCCTTCATTGCAGCCAATAATAGCGGTGTTCTTCCTAACATGTCTTGAGATTCTGGATCCACATTCTCTGCATCAAGCAAGATTTTTACCACCTTCTCATGCCCATTTTGTGCAGCATGAGATAGTGATGTCAATCCTAAGTCGTCTTTGAGGTTTGGGTCAACTTTGCCTGTATCAAGCAGGAGCTTGACTACTGTGCCATGTCCTATCTTGGCAGCTAATAATAGTGGCGTTTCGTCCACCTTGATCATGGGGCCTGGGCTAGACCTTCCTGCTGAAATATTAAGTACTTGAGACTTGACCTTGGAGTCTGGGCCAACCTCTCCTGAATCAAGAAGGAACTCGACTACGTCATCATGTCCACCCCTTGCAGCCCATGCTAATGGCGTTTTTCCTGAATAGTCCTCAGAACCTGGGTCAATTTTACCTGCGTCAAGCAGGAGCTTGACTATTGTGTCATGCCCATGTCCTGCGGTCCACGATAGTGGCGTGCGCCCATACTCGGGGTCCTTAACATTCATGTCCACTCCGCCACCATTGAGAAGCAAGATCACTAATGCTTCGAATCCTAAAGAAGACAGTATGCAATGTGTGGGGGAGCGGGGGAGCCAGCGACATATAGTTAAGTCATCCTGCACACAATCGGGCGCTGGAGAGTACCGTGACCAAGCCTTGTATTGGTTGGATTTTGCTTTACAAAGATACAGCGCCTGTGCTGCTATTGTATCCATGCCATACATGCAAGATTCACGAAAATATAAAGGCCAATACTGGGCTCTATAGGTGAAGAAGGGGTCTCTGTGAATTTCCTCATTGGCTAAACTGAGATACCAAATGCATCTTTCGGCAAGGACTTTGTTCGACTCCTTTGAATAGAGACAATGTTTCCATGTGTTAGAAAGAGAGGGCTCAGTACTAGGCAGCGCCACCAATTCGTCACGGACCAAGAACTCCTTCGCGGTCTGATGAAGTAGGTAGATCTTTTCGTCAATGATAACCAGGAGGAGTCCACATAAATCCCCCACAGTTCTTCGAAAGCTATGCTCTGACTCTAGTTCTTCCTCAAGGTCCGTGTAGGATCGGTGTTCTGTACTAATGGCCATGGCCAGAGATACCTGTTTCAGGGACAACGGTTTCTTTGCAGAAGTAACAATATGTAGAAGGGCCTTTGCTTTATCGATATCAGGACTGTGACTCAGGATCTTGTCGTACGCGTCATCAACGGTCCGGGGTAGTGACTGTATAGCTCGGCGGACATTCCCTTTTGTGAAACTGGTCGTGTTCTCGATAACATCTATTACGAGGCTCACCCAAAGATAAGTACGATTGGGGATGCTTGTGAGTTGTTCCTGTAGAAATTCACACCTTTGAATTTCCTAAGACTTCTGCTTGCCAATCTGGCAAATCCGCTCTTTGATAACGAGGTCTATCTCTTGTGTGATTTTCTCGACTTCAACCTCGTTCTCACTACTGAGGTGAATTGTTAGTAGCTGGTCTTCGAGTTCCCAGAACCCACGGCGTATGTCATCGTAAGGTCTGCTCGTTATCAGAAATTTCAAGTTTGAGACTCTGGGCTCCGCGATAAAGAAGGTTTTTACTGCACAGGTGAATTGCATTCGATCAACTTCTCGACACTCATCTAAGGCGTCGAATACGCATATTACCTCCCCAGAAGCTTGAGTAGTGGCTATGTTAATCAGGATCCCCCAAAGATCATAAAAGAATCCGTAAGCCGGGCCCCATCTGTCTCAAACTTATCCAATATCGAGTCATGCAAAATGTGAGGCTGTGTAAGAAAGAGCTGGCGTAGAATAGTACAGACAGCACTTGTTGAGCCCCTCTGGTCTTCAAAATCATCCTTGAAGAAGAAGTAACAAATCGTTCTCGCCCTGGTGGGAAGAACTGCATCAACCAAGTACTTCACCAAAACCGACTTCCCGTAACCTGAATCCGCTGAAACCCATAGCAAATTTGGTCCATGATTTTGGTTCCAGCTTTTGAATTGAGGGTGGCTTGTGAACCTCCCTCCTGATCCATACCCCAGGTCGGTTTGCATTGGCTGGTGAGCTCATCGCCGAAGATCTGCCGAATCGACTCGACGGTACTGGAGAAGCCCGGGGCCAGGATGACGAGGTCATACTTTTGCTCCCGCTCTACATCCAGTACAACGTGGTCTTCAGTGAAGCGAATGGGATACCCTTGCTCCACCTTGATACTGCCGTCTATAATGGCGCCGCAGGCACCGGTTTCGAAATCGAATCCACCATTTCTGGTATATGCAAGAGTCTGTTGCCCGGTGTCGTGCTGGCCTCGCCAGACCCTAAAGCCGGCCTTTTCCATCTTGGCAATCAGCTCTGCATCTGCACCCCAGATGTCCTTAGCTGTCCGACGGAATAGCTCTTCAGCGGGGCCGGTTGGGAGGGCGTAGGCAACTCGGTCTGCGGTATCAATGTCAGGCCGTTTCCTGCCTTCCGGGCTATACACCGGCGCAATCATCTAGTGAACAAAAGGTGAGCACGGCATCTCTTTTAGCTTTTATGGTTTGATCACTAAGTGGAGGCATACCCGTGGCATGGATTTGTCTAATGACATCAAATACGTCGGCGACCTTTGAAGAAGAGTGACATCGATGCCCCGACCAGCGAAGTCGTATGCTGTATCAAATCCAGAAGAAGAGGTACCAACCACCAAGACTTTCTTGCCAACCCAGTCTCGAGAAGAGTGGTGCTGCGTCGAATGCTTCACTGTGCCTCGGAACTTCTCAGCCCCAGGAATGTCAGGGGCAAATGGTACACCCGCAAGTGATGTAGCCAGCACAACGTGTTTGGGGGTGGAAAATGCGCGTGTACTTGCCTTGCCCAGTGCCGCGTTGAACAGTGATCTCCCAAGCCCTTTTGGCGTCCTTCGAGGTGGCAATGACATTCGAGTCGGTCCAGGTTGTCAGCTCGAGCGCACTCGCATGCCACTCGTGCCAGTCGCCCAACTTCGCAGCAGGAGTGTATGTTGGCCAGTGCTCAGGGAAAGGAAAACAATGGAAGTGATCTCCCCAGTGGGGAAGGTGAAGGGAGAGATATTCATATCGGTTGCGCCAGTTGTCGCCGATTCGTTTGTTGTGTTCCACAACTAGGGTCGTGACGCCCAGCGCCTTGAGGCGAGCAGCGATGTGCTATGCCGCCTGGAATTGCCTTTCTCAGGCTGTGCTGAAAGAAGCAGCTTTGGTGGGACCCAAAGTTGCGTATTTAATCGCTCAGTGGGACCGAGTGGGGGTTCCAACTGCATTCTAATGCAGCTTACATTCTGTACCCGCGCTGAGCGGCGAGCCTTACCCACCGCTATTGCTTGACCGAGTGGACTCCATGCCGTATAACGGGCAGTCAATATTTTACAATCATACAAGGTCAACATGTCGATGGAATTCCTGGGCAAGGGTCAAATATCATGTAGCGTGAACGGACCGCGGGCTTATACTTTGAGGATATCTTTCTAACAAATTCAGGAGTCAAATTCTTTGACTGCCGACTATCTATGATTAATAGTGTCACAGCCACATGAGTATAACGGGCTAACTCATTAGATCCAGCTACTGCACTGCACTGAATACACCGCATAGTAAACGTAAGACAAGGAAATTAGCATAGAAAAAAGGAACAACATAACTATAACCGAGGTACCACTGCCTAGCAGTAAGTTCAGCGTCGCAGCGTGACCCTACAGACTAGAAGTATGATGAGTTCAACAGAGACTGATATAGTGACCATAGATATGCTATTGCCCCCATCAGCCAATAATCTGGCTCAGTGATATGTCGGAAGTGTCTTTTCCAGCGGCCTGTCGTGCGCCGAGGAGCAGGTTGAAGTAATAATACTCGTGTCTTTCAGGATGATGGTGAGCGCGCTGGCAAGCGGCCCGAAATTCGGATCGAGCATTCGAGGGAGCCGATTAACGCGATGTCGCTTCGCCATCTCTCGGCCGGCTCACGCGCGGGGCTTTGAACATGGCCACGGGGAACGGTTGAGCATAGCAGCAGGACTGCTCCTTCGGGAAGTGTTTTGATCGCAGGCTCGGGCCCATCGAGTAGTACGTCCTGTGCCTGCTGTTTGAACCTTTCGAGGATTGCCTGAGATATATCAAATCCCGTGACTTCGTAACCCTGCCGGACGAGGTTGGTCGCCATTCCAAACCCCATGGCGCCTAAGTCAATGGATACCGTGGGCAATCGAGTATGCCGGTAGCTCCCTGGTGCGTGCCGCAGCAGGCCTATACCACTCCACTACTGTACCCATGGCGCGGCACTTAGACCATGCGCAAATGGAGCTGGCTCGACGCGCTGCCAATATCCCCGAGCGGTTCGACAGCCTCATGTGCGATATGAGCCCCTATGAGAAGGAGGAAATATAGCAAAACAAGAGAACTCATAGCCTACTGCCACAAGCTTGGAGTTGCAACCGAGGCTGAGCTAGGGAGAAAGGAAGGTGGTGAGGTTGGTGGGGCAGAAACTGTTGATCTTGGGGGTGACCAGAGCAAGTGGAGTTCATTGCTACGGGGATTGCAATGTTGGCTCCTGCTTTCGGCCATGTTCATGGTGGGTATGGACCACACGGAAGCAGGTTAAAATACAAGAGGCTAGAGGGAATCCATGCTGTTGGTGCCCGTGCTTCATGGTGCGGATCAAGGACAGCTATGAGCTCGTAAAATGATATTTCAGTTATTATTAATTAACCACAACGGGCGGGGTTGTTATTCATCACAGGTGAAGGCCTCAGGCAGACAGGCCGAGGCAGCGCTCTGCAAATTGAACCACCTCCATGTTCAACATGATAATCGCTGTAATGAGCCTATATAATTACTATAACTAAGCTAGCTATGGTTTCTATTCAGAGACAAAAAATAATTTAAGTTCAGCGATACGAGCTTAGTAAACATCAATATAGATCCATCCCCACACACCGATGTCCAGTGCTATGGCCGGGGGGAATCATATTAATATTAATTAAGACATTAATATATCACATTAATTAATACTTGGATTGCTATTCTACGTAACCAATTAATGGTCCTGGCCATAGCCAAGCCTTCCTTGCATTCCTCCGCTTTAGTCTAAAGCTTGGTATTTTATGACATGGATTTGTTGGACCATACTAGGCTATTTATTGCCCTGGGGTCTTAGAATCAAAATCCTGCGAAGTTTCTAGCTTGGGTATTACTTCAATATAACGTACTTTAACAAAGGAGATATTTTATAATATTACATTGAACACGTCGAACGCCATGACTCCACCTTTAACCAAACCAACCCAAACCCAGTGGAATCAGAGAGCCCGCCCCCTATTCGAATCCCACGCATTAGGCGATGGAAGGGCCTCATCCGGATGATGGCCAGTACGACGCGGCTCACTCTCGATAATCATCTCTTGTGTGACTGTGATGTCATTCGCTTTGCCTGACCCCTTGCCTGACCCCTCCACTAAAATATGCTCGTCGCTGCCCCATGCCGTCGTGTTATTCGGAATCGAAAGCGGGTGTCGCGAGCGTTTAGATGGTTGATTTCGACTCGATAGTGGAAAGGACTGGGTGCGGTGTCGGCCGTAGCTGGAAGGTCCGCCGCTGGAACTGAAGAGGGCGCTGAGACCGACTTTCTGGGCGCCGCGGCGGATAAGGGGTTGGATGATTGGGAGGTTGGCGACAACGATGGCGACGAATGTTTCGCGACAAGCCCATTTACTGCCTGAGACTGCGCCTTCGGGTCCGGACTAAGGAGCGCTTGTTAGGTATGGAAACAATCGAAGTAGGTCTACGGGAAGGGTAGGACGCACTGTCATGATGGTTACGGCACGGATGATAGCGGCCATGATCACGAAGGCGGCGCCACTGAACAAAGCCATTAGGGTAATCTTTCTCCTAATACCAATGTTGACTTTCCATAACAACTGACGTAGTGTGAGCTTTTGGTGGCTTTTGGTGGGGCAATGGGAGACGAACTGGCAGCGGAATAGACATCAGGTACAGGTCGGTCAATACATTTGGAATGACCACAATGAGGACATAGAGCGTTGACCTGGTGGGTTGACAAATATCTAAGCTGTTAGCATGGTAGAGGTAGAACAAAAGGGCTTCAATTGCTTACTCCCAGGATCTGGGTTAATCTGCCAGTACTTATGCATCGGTTGGCATCCGAGCAAGATGGACAATGCCACAGCAAGATAGGTCACTCCGAGGAGGACGTATGCGAACCGCACTCGACCGGGTAAGTGTTGAAGCCCAGTGCTGTACTGGTCAGTGTCACAGTCATACAGGTTTCGACAGGCAAAATAATAATGGAGAAGAAACGTACGTCAGCCGGGAATAGAACACGGCCACACAGGCCTTCACCAACCACAAAATGCATGCATAGAATGACCACCCGATCACCTGGATTTTCGAGCCCCATTGCCTATCGTAATACTCGCGCGAGTTTGGATCAAGCGCAGCACGTTCTTCGGGAGTCATATAGCTATTCGTGAGTCCACCGAACATGGCCCCAACCAGGTACGCCGCTACTGTTTCGGCAGTGTACGCTAGCTATATCTTAAGTGTAAGTACCCACCCCTCTTCTGGAAAAACTTGCAGTCGATTTTATTCACACTCACCCCAGCCAAGGGCATCAAGTAATCATCCACCTGGAAGTTGGCAGGGCCGACCGCCGTCCATCTCACGTAGACTCGGATAATAATGAAGACTAGACCCAGAGAGAGGAGGGTGAACGCCTCCGGGTCTGCTGTGGCCATGATGTCAACACAAAAAGCTGAAGAGCGCACCGCGTAGGGAAGAAGAGCAAATGGGTCACTCAAGAGATCCGGAATTGGCAAGTATAAGAACCGCGTGCGCTAGGTCCCGCTTCCAAGGCACAGGGAAGGGGTGCCATTTTGGGAACGGGGGCAATGTGCATTGATGCTAGGAAAAGAAAAGGAAAAATCCCAAAGCACCGCTCTGCAGGATTCTTCACACGGTTCCGGGAATATCGGATCCACCAGCGGCATGAGGGATGTGCATTAGAAATTATAATGCCAAGATACGTACGGAGCTAATGTGATGCTAATCAGCGTTAGAACACGACCGCTTCACCGGGACATACTGTCCTCCCGTCGTCCGTGGACGAGAGGACATCCAACCTATATCCTAAAGAGGCAATGATCTGAAGGGGAGAATCAACGAACACCGCCCTAGCATGAACTGAAGCAGCCCGTTTCAGTTAGTGTGCAAGAAGGCTCCATCTTTGGACGGTAGAGTGGTCAATAATTCGGTATCTTCATGGATCCACCCCCTGAGAGAGCTGTGGACACGGCCTAAACTAGTGTGCCATCCATATCCGTCCTGACGCAGCATTAGGGCCTCAGCTCTCGTACGTGGACTTGGAGCTTAAACCATAAAGTGGGGACTGGCATTACCCCAAGTACTATGATTAGACATTAGTGGGAGATTAGGCTCGTACCAGGACCCGCTAACCCTGCCGGTTAGGGTTTATCGCAACTCTCCATTGGACGTTGCTCCAAACGCCGGAACTGTTGATCCCTGCCAAAGACACCACCGTTGAGGACTGGACCCCCCAGCCGACATGCACCGAATGCTTCATGCCTGCTAATAGTGAAGACTCGTTAATTTCCTTTATTCCGTATGGAGTCTACGCCAGCGGAGCGGTCAGGAACGTTTCTGCCAATGCTTTGCCCCTCTACCGGAGTAGATTCACACCAAGGCGCGCTAGCAGTCTTGTCCCCTTATGAAGACCTCGTATCCCCCCTCTTTGTCTCCCCCGATTGACTTTCAGAGATCAACCTCAGAACCAAGAAGACAAAATGGATTCCGCTGCTGACTTTATTGTTATCGGAGGTGAGACCGCCCGACCGCCCGGACGGGGTCGCCACAGTCCGCTAATGAACCGTAATAGGTGGTCCGGCTGGCAGCACGGTGGCAAGCCAGCTAGCCAACTCCCCGAAGCATCCCAAAGTGCTTCTTCTGGAAGCCGGCGGCCTCAATGCTGAGCACGACCTGCGGGTGGACGGCCAGCGGTGGCTGACCTTCCAGAATAAACACATGAACTGGGGCTACAAGACCACGCCGCAAGAGCACTGTAACAACCGCGAGATCGACTACTCCCGCGGACGGGGCATGGGAGGCTCCAGCGCCATCAACTTCGGGGTGTACACGGTAGGCGCCCGCGATGACTACGAAGAGTGGGCACGGGTTGTTGGTGATGATGCCTTCCGCTGGGAGCAAATCCAGTCCAGGTTCAAAACCCTCGAGACCTTCCACGGCGATCTCCCGGCTGGTGTTGATACGAAGTACGCAGCTCCCCGAGCGGAAGATCACGGAAACTCTGGCCGGCTTCACGTCGGGTTCGCCTCGGAATGGGAGAAGGATCTGCCGCCGCTTTTGGATGTCATCGAGCAAGCAGGGTTCCCCTTCAATCCGGACCACAACTCGGGCAATCCCATTGGGATGTCTGTTCTGATTAACTCTGCCCACAAGGGCGTTCGGTCAACAGCTGCGGATCTTTTGAAGCCACAGCCGGAGAACTTGACTATTGTCACTGATGCTCCTGTACAGCGCCTCGTATTCGACGGCAACAAGGCTGTAGGTGTGGAATCCAATGGGAAGAAGTGTGAGTTCCACTTCAGTTTACCCGCTTTGATTTGAAAAGGATATCCAAAAATGGAGACGACGAAAAATAGTATATACAATCAAGCAATATCTGGCTAACATTTGCGAAGACCTCGCCTCAAAGGAGGTTATCATGTGCGCTGGGTCTCTGGAAGGTCCGCGCATCCTCATGCACTCGGGCATTGGCCCGGCACAGCAGCTAGAGAAGTTCAATATCCCCGTCAAGCTCGACGTTCCCGTCATTGGCCAGGGCCTTCGAGACCACACTTTCGTCCCGATCGTGAACACTCGCGTGGAGAATAGCACCCAGCGCCGTGAGTTCTACGGCAACGAGAAAGCCATGGCCGAGGCCCTTGAGCAATGGAAGAAAGACGGAAGCGGTCCATGGTCACGGTTCGCCTGCGAACTGGGCATCGGCTGGTTCAAGCTCGACAAGCTCACGTCCTCCGAGGAATTCCAGAAGCTGCCCGAGGAAGAGCAAAAGTATCTTCTGCAAGAGACCGTACCGCACTATGAAATGCTGACCCACTTCCCTATCCACTGGTTCATCCCGGATTTCGCCAAGGAGGCCCTGAACTACTCCTGTCTGCTCGTGTTCATGTTCAACGCACAGGCTCGTGGTGAAGTCACTCTACAGTCCTCGGACCCCAATGTGCCCTTGCTCTTCGATCCGAAGTTCCTGTCTCACCCATTCGATCGTCGTATTGCTATTGAGTCTCTTCGGGATGCGTTCCGCATTGCTAAGAACGATGGCTATACCAAGGATAACGTCATGGAATTGGCTGGCCCCAAGTCCGACTCTGACGATGATCTCTTGGAGTACTGGAAGCAGAACATTTCATCCAGCTGGCACATGACTGGCACTATCAAGATGGGTAAGAAAGGCGATACCGATGCCGCAGTGGACAACGATTTCCGCTTCATCGGCATTGATGGGTTGCGCGTAGCGGATATGAGCGTGGTCCCCGTACTGGCCAACTGTCACGTTCAGGCCGTGGCATATGTGACGGGAGCCACATGCGCGGAGAAGTTGATCAAGGAGTATGATCTAGCTTAGACACCTTTTTGCATTAGCGTACATGAATTTTAACAAACGATTCAACCTGTTGAACTTGGCCATAACGCAAGGATCGTTATTCGCTCTTGAGAGATTGACCCGGAGAGGCAAGACTCTCTTTTCCGGGGATCCTGGCGCTAGACCAGTTTTATTGCACTATCCATCGGAATTCCTCCGACAAATTAACCCAACTTGTTGACAGCTCACATACTAGTAGTACACTCCACAGACCCGCTTCCCTCAGTGGGGTCACGGGATTTCAGAACTGCTGATATAAGCGATGTGTCTCCTTTTCGGCTCGACTCCCGGAATACGCGAAATGAGCACCTTACTGTTTGGGGTAAGCCGCGAGGATATCATCGATGATCCGACATGATAGACTTTCTCATTTTCTGGAACTGTAATCGATGCATTAGTTGAGAATTCGTTTTCTGCGTAGATCCCCCTTATTCTCCTGCCAAGAGTGCCAGGTTTTCATTCTTTATTGATCATGGAGAATCAACAATTCCTCTTCCAACCAGTGTAACACTACTCAGTACTCAATCCCCATCCGAAAGATCGCAACGATGTATCAGCCACTCTTGTTCTGCGTCGTCTTCCTTTCAAGCATTTTTTCACTTATCCACGCCCACTCAGCAGTCCCGGGAGCTAGTCTCAACAATTGTCAGAATCTGGAAAGGCTCAACCGCACCCTCCACCACGTCTCCCCGATCCTTGAGAGACTCTCTCATATTAGTGCGGACAATGGCAAGGCAGTAGCGCCCGCTCTAAATAGGACCGTCGGCGCCACCCATAAAAGAGGTCTTAGCGATAAACTCCAACAAATCCAATCCGCAGAGGCGCTGCTCAAGAAATCCAAGGACAAAGTCTTGAGTAAGATGACGACCTGCCAAGAGCCTAACTCGGGCGCAAACAATGTATTGCAAAGCACTAGGCGGGATGATGAGGAAAAGTGTACACTTGACGAAGTATTGGAAGAATTATTGGACGAGGTAACCGATGCGCTGGAGTGTCTGTTGTCGGTTACGTTTCCGTTGTTGGGGGGTGTGGTGGATTTGGTGTCCAATATGCTAGGTGGAATTGTGAATTTGGTTGGCGAGTTGCTTGACCTTGATTAACTGATTGGCGAACGGCCATAGGGACATGGTCCAGGCTACATTAGTGGGGAGTCAGATGGAACGGGCGTTCATGTATATTATATATTTTCCGTTGCGGGGCGCACCTGACGTTATATGCATGATTCAGTGTGTCCACCATTATACACTGTAACATAGTATATTGTCCAGTTGATTACGGCCGCGCATGGTGATCGAAAACGAGATTTGCATCGTCGTACGACTTCCAAGCTCATAAGGGAGCTTCCAGTGTCAAGACACTGTCCAGGATAGTATCAGGAGTAGCATAAGATAGAACTTGGGCTACCGCTTTTAAGTCGCTTCCATATTGCAAACTGCGATCATCTTCCGGTTTAGCCACAATAATTCGATGGCGGAAGACCTTCTTCGCAGCTAAGGCTACTATCGATGGCGTGAGATAATCAATTCCATGCAATGCAGCGAGCAACCTATCTTGGTTAGTTCAAGTCATACTTCTAAAGCCTTGAGGACACACTTTGAGAGTTTCCTAAAATAGACGTTTGATCGTGCGGATATTCCTCCAGCAACTGCGCGACTGAGACGGAGAAACACAATGATGTCTTGATGATACCGAACTACATCCGCGCCCATAGTTACACAGTCACTGGCTTTCTGTAATTTGTCCAAAGCCTGTATATCGGTAAGTATTGAACGAACTCCCAGAAAGTTAACCCCACCTGTCGGTCTATACTTGGGTGTCCCTTGTGCAGTGGTACTTCTGGTTTGCGCACAACAGACGATGCCGACATCTGGCCATCAGAGAGCCAGTCGTTATTCTCTTCTAAGTAAATAAAGTTGTCCCTAGAACCGTGGAAATGGGAGATAATGAGGTGGTCATTCTTGACTGGTCAGCATCATCCGATCATAGAATTATGGCAACAGGCTACCTACCAAATGAAAGTTTAAAGCTGGCTGATCATGTTCTGTCTTGCGCATAACAAGCGGTATGAAGAGGAAGTCCTCTGGGGCCTGAAGGAAGCCATTGTATGTATTGAGTTTCTTAGAGCGCATCAGCTGTTATGGGTGTTAGCAACAGAACACCTTCAAGCAAGATTCTACCGTCACCTCAAGAGCTTGGAGCTGTATCCTGTCAGCAGCGTGATCGAAGTTCTTGGCTACAACGACGTTTGCCGCCCTGTTCTCCGCATCGTTCGGGCCAGCCGAGTTTCGAGCATTCGCAAGAATGAGTTCTGAGCAGAATCCATCCAATGTTGTAGTCTCCGAGCAGTCAACGGTAACACAAGTAAGACCAAAGGTGTGTACACATATCTGGTGGAACGTCAGCGCGTGAACCATGAAGCATATTATATATTAGGAAGCAAGTTACCAGGGCGAGCTCTCTTGCAACATCATTAATGTTGTCTGTCGTAGCGTCGATACGGCAATGCTCGCGAGCAGCAAGGCAGAGATAAAGTGCTACTTCAAGGTCTGATAGTCCTAGTACCAGACTGGATATTTCTGCTAGGTCGTCCATAATCCTTTCTCGTTTGCTTCATGATGTCCAGTATCAGTAAATATTGAGCGTTGATAAGTGGCCGACGGAACAGCCAAGACGCTATGCCTAACTTAGTTTAGCCCCGGACCGACCCCATGTGAGCTGGGAGCTTCCCGATGAAACGACCACCAACAAGGCTCATCGCAGCTTTGTTCTCATTCTTCGGTTGGTGCGGTCTCTGTTTATGGAAATATCTGCCAGTATAAATGGCGCCGTCAAATCCACTGGCAAACTGGGAGAGGCTGGGCGATAGTTTCTACAGGAAAGTCCCAATATACGACGCTATCTTCGATGAAGACGTCGAACTAGAGAACTACATCGTTGCAGGCGCGCCATACGGAGGGGCTCTAGGTACGAGTATCTATAGTTATACATGTCTGGGTCGATGCTTACAAATCAAAGCGTTGCATCGCGATGATACCAAGCCGTACAGGTTCCGTGATGCTCAGACCGCCAGGTCGAGCATTGGTATCTACTCCTCCTCGGGAAAGCTGATTAATCGACTTAATGTTAGTTAATGATTGAACTCAATGGTGCATCTAACTCTAACCATTCCAGTGGGAGTATGGTACTATCCGAGGGCTCGGCTGGTCCGACAAGGAAGAGTTGTTAGTGATCACGGAAGACGGCACCGTGCGACGCTATTTCGGACTATATGGAGATTTCACTACATTTTCTCTTGGAAACGTAGGCTTTTGATACCTATATCTACTATCTTCGGGACTAATATGCGTAGGGAGCGGAAGAATATGGAGTCAGAGCCTGTCGTTTTTGGACTTCCGGCTTCGTTGCTCTGCTCTCAAATAACCAGCTGGTAGCTGTGTCTAGCTATGACGAGCCTCGACCGAAGCTCCTAGCTCATTGTCCTGAAGGAGAGGTTTCATCGTGGTCATTAATTCCACCTGCTTTTACTTTGTCGCGCTCGGTCGAGGTACTGCTAGCTGTGGACAAGACTGTATACCTGGTTGATCCCACAGAAGCAGAGGACAAAGTGCTTCAAAATGGTCCTTTTAAGCATGCCAGCGTGTCGCCAACCGGAAGATTTGTGGCTCTCATTACGGCGGAAGGCAAAGTATGGGTAGTCAGTAGTGACTTCCAGAGCAAGTACAGCGAATATGACCCCGAATCTCGCGTAACTCCCCGGACGATTGACTGGTGTGGCGATGATGCTGTTGTCATTGCGTGGGAAGATGAAGTGCACTTGATTGGTCCCAACGGCGTTGCCGCTCGGTGAGTTGTCCGTCGTATCTGGAAGCCTGCGCTCCTCTGACCAAGTAAGCTACTACTACGATGGCACTGTCCACGTCGTCCCCGAGTTTGATGGTGTACGATTGATCACTCATGACACATGCGAATTTTTGCATAAAGTTACTGGTATGTTTCCTTGCAAGATCCGTTTTCTCGCCAATTAACAGCCGGTCTAGACGTAACGGAGGCGATCTTCCGCCTCGGGTCTACCTCCCCTGCCTCAGTCCTGCTGGACTCAATCGACTTGTTGGAAAAGAAGTCTCCCAAGGCTGACGAGAATATCCAACGAATCCGATCAAGTTTACCAGAGGCCGTCGACACTTGCGTTCGGGCCGCGGGTCATGAGTTCGACGCATATTGGCAGAAGAGATTGTTGAAAGCTGCGTCATTCGGAAAGTCTGTTCTGGATTTATACAACAGTGACGATTTTGTAGAAATGACCGAGAAACTCCGAGTTCTTAAAGCAGTCAGGGACTACCAGATTGGGCTTCCAATCTCATATGATCAATACATGCGGCTGACTCCGGAGAAACTTATCGAACGTCTGGTGAATCGACATGAATATCTGCTTGCCATCAAAATCTCTGAATACCTGCAGATACCCGCCGACAGGATTTACGTTCATTGGGCTAGCCAGAAGGTCAAGGTCTCAACTGTTGACGATGAAGCTGTCTGTAAGCTTATCGTGCAAAGGTTGGACGGTAAGCCAGGGATATCGTTCGAACTGATCGCACAAGCCGCTTACGATGAAGGGCGTGCTCCTCTGGCGACTCAGCTGCTGAACCACGAGCCGCGGGCCGGCAAGCAGGTTCCATTACTTCTGAATATGGAGGAGGATGAAATCGCTCTTGACAAGGCCATCGAAAGCGGGGACAATGACCTAGTAAACTATGTGCTTCTGCGTCTCAAGAGCAAACTCCCCCTTGCCAGCTTCTTCAGAATGATTAACACTCGACCTATGGCTTCTGCCCTTGTGGAAACGACCGCTCGAGGTGACGATGCGGAACTACTAAAAGATCTCTACTACCAAGACGACCGTCCGATCGACGGCTCTAATGTGCTCCTCTCGGAAGCATTGGCTCAGACAGAGTTGCCGCACAAAACGGAGAAGCTGCAGCTTGCCTCTCGGTTATTAGTCGATTCTAAAGACGCGACAGTCGTCTTGCAGCAAAAACTCCTTTCCGAAGCATCACAGTTGTTGAAGGTTCAGGAAGCCTTGGACAAGGATATTGCAGATCGCTCTGAGTTTGTAGGTCTAAGCTTAAACGAGACTATTTACAGATTGATCCGATCGGGCTACGGCAAGAGAGCACAGAAACTGCAGAGTGAATTTAAGATGCCGGACAAGACATACTGGTGGCTTAGACTAAGGCTCTAGTCGCCAAACGAGACTGGGGTGAGTTGGAAGAGATCGGCAGAAACAAAAAATCCCCGATCGGATGGGAGGTGAGCCAATTCTTAACCAGCTTCAGCTGTATGCATGCACGTGCTGACACAAATTGACAGCCTTTCTATAACGAGATACTAGGTGCTGGAAACACGAAACTCGCCTCGTTTTTCGTCCCCAAATGCACCAGTTTACCAGTCGAGGACAAGGTGGAAATGTGGGTGAAATGTGGAATGATCGTGAAAGCCGGGGAGGAAGCCTTCAGAGCGAAAGACTTTAATACCCTGGAGCTCCTCCGGACGAGAGCTTCGGGGCCAGCTGCCGCTGATATTGATCGAATGATCAACCAGCTTAGGCCAAGGAAATAGTTGACGTGACCGGCCTGGTATCTCCTTTGCACTGTCGCCGTGACAGCTCAGCTGATATCATCGTCCACGTCAATGTCTGCGTGTTGGTCGACCGCCGGGTTTTGAGCCACGTATGTGGGTTGCGGCTGCGGCTTTGTTTTCTTCGGGGCCGCGGAAACATCGGCCATAGCGTCATCGTCGTCATTATCGGCCTCGTCGTTGAGGTTCTGAAACATGGTCGCCCCCGACTTGCGATTCAGGTCTTCCCACTCAGCCTGGCAACCCGCATTGTCAGTCAAGGAAATGGCCTTGGGTGAATCATCTTGCTCGTACCCTACGTGCTTTCACAGTCTTCCCCCGCTTGACACTCTTCTCCACTTTCGCCTCCAGTTGATCCATGACATTCTCTGCTCTTTCGATACCCTTCTGCTGCCTAGCACGCTGCACCTTTGACAGGGCTTTAGTTTTCGATTTCCTCTTGGACACCCCGGAACTTGCACGATCGGAAAGGATAGATTCACGCTGTATCACAGTATCTTCGGCACGGGGAAGGGTGGTCAAAGACTTGTCGACGTCGAGACTCGGCGATGCTGCCCGCCGGGCCGCGCGAGAGTGCTTTGACTGGACTATAGACAGCCATTAATTTAGTAACCTCATTTCCCTCCTGCATAATCTCCACGTACCTCTTGCTTTAGCCATTGTGATGAGGACCAGAAAGTTTGTGTTTTATCACAGCCGTAGAATATTTTCAGTGGAGACGATAAGTCGCTATCGATAACGAGTCCGGGCAACCACAGAAACCAGAAGTGAAGCCCGGCGGCGCTTATTAAACTCCGACGGGCAAACAGTTCAAATATCACCAATCTATACATCAGATAATATACAGACTCATATTCTTTCCTTTACCCATCCATGAGTATTCAAACGTTGTCTCTATGCCGTGATCTCCCAGATTTCCCACTCAGCCATGCACTCTCATAGAGGAGCGAACAGTGTCCTCACTCAGAGTCCCTGGAACCACGCAAAGAATAGCCACTATGACACGGTATTTCAGTATCTACAAGATCACCCAAGCATAGCCTCCACCCTAGCGATCGCGATACTCGTCTTCGTTGCCTTGACTCAGTCTGGATCGATTCCAGCCACGGTAGCTCGAGCATTGTGGGACGTCATCGTCTATATGACGCCTTCTCGAGTAGTCGCCGCCCTAGACAAAACCGCAAATTCAACCCCGATCGACGAAAGTGCCGGTCCGATGACATTCGAAGCTAAGAGCGAAGCGATGAAACGGATCCTCAGACTCGACAACTCCTCGCTTTCCTCCCTTATCCCCCGAGCTCCAACACTCCCGGGCTTCGGCACTACACTCCTCGGCAACAAGGACAGTCTACCTCCGGGTCTGGGCAACTGGGACAACTCGTGCTACCAGAACAGTATCATACAAGGGTTCGCTTCGCTGAAGTCGCTAGCGACATTTTTGGGACGGAACATCGATTTATTCGGGGCAAAGGGAACATTCTCGACACATCAGGCGCTCAAGGGCATCATAGAACAGCTGAATAGCCCCCACAGCTACGGGCAGCGATTATGGACTCCGGCGGATTTGAAATCGATGAGCAGTTGGCAGCAACAAGACGCACAGGAATATTTTTCGAAGGTTATCGATCAGGTAGACTACGAGATACAGCAGGCTACACGGAAACAGACCCGGAACCTCGGATTGAAGGTGGCAAGCCCGCAAGAAAATGTGATCGGGGCTGGGTCTACGCAGGAAGCAAATTTGGATAATTCCGTCGGGGCTCGGATCGCCGAAATACGCTCCTTCGGAAACCCATTGGAAGGTCTGCTGGCACAGCGAGTGGGCTGCATGCAATGCGGTTGGACCGAGGGTCTATCCCTTATTCCATTCAATTGCCTAACGGTGCCACTTGGGGCGGGCTATGAACACGATGTTCGTGATTGTCTCCAGGACTATATGGATTTAGAGCCTATTGAAGGGGTGGAGTGTGCGAAGTGTACTTTGTTGCACGCTCAAAAACAACTCCAGAATTTACTTAAGCAGATCGAGGAGGATAAGTCGCTTTCGAACACACCCGATTCACCTAGTGTATCTGAAGCGCTGAAGAATTCGGCGCAGGAACGATTGCAGGCTGTCGAGGAGGCCCTCGAGGAGGAGGATTTTGCGGAGAAGACTCTCTCTAAGAAATGCAATATCCCTTCGAAGAACCGTGTTTCCTCCACGAAGTCCAGGCAAGCTGTGATTGCAAGGCCGCCGAAATGCCTTGTCGTTCACATCAATCGAAGCTTGTTTGATGAAATGACGGGAATGCTTCGAAAGAATTACGCCGCTCTGAAGTTCCCGAAGATCCTTGATATGGGCGAGTGGTGCCTAGGAGCGGCTGCCGGTAGCGAAACGTGGGAGATGGATCCGAGAGAGTCGATGCTCGCACAAGCCGCCAAGATCGCGGACGCCCATGGACAACTATATGAATTACGAGCGGTAATCACGCACTACGGCCGCCATGAGAACGGTCACTATATCTGTTATAGAAAGTACTCTTCAGATGCATTCCCGGCCGACGTTCCGGAGTCAGTCATCGAGCAAGACGGTGAAAAGCAGACGACCGAGCGCTGGTTCCGGCTGAGTGACGAGGATGTGCAGATGGTCAGCGAGTCCAACGTTATGGCGCAGGGAGGTGCCTTCATGCTCTTTTATGAAGCCGTGGATCTATCTTCTCTCCCCGCTGGAACTGACGAGCCAGATTTTGCGGAGGTGGAGAACTCAGTACCTACCTCGGGTGCTGCCACGGAGGACATGTCGACAACATCGACGACCACCGACGACTCTCAAACATCTCAATCCACAAGCGTTTCCACGCCTGAGAAGGCAGGTCTTCCAGTCGAGAATGCACGGCCTGTTCCGGACATCGATTGAGTATAGTCTCTTGCATATTGTTATATTTAGCATGGTCCGCTCGATTGGCGGACTCTAGCAACTGTGTACATCACTATTATGATACCCCAAGTCCCTAAAGGCGTTGCATTGCTTTGTGTTTTGTATTTTTAGTGGACATGATTCTGGACAGGCATAGATTGGACGCACTCTGCATCAGCAAGACAGACATGCTTCAGGCCGAGAATGTTTTCTCGTTCATACATTACTAGTTAGCATCAGGAACTCCACAATCCATCCAGGGTTTTGACCTCTCCCGGGATATATCACCACCAGTCCCTTCCAGACACTTACGGTCTTCAGGTACCCAAAGACCTCCATTCCCAAGCAGATACCTCAAAAGCAATATTATATTCCTCCCATGATGTATGTACACGATCCATGAAAAGCATACCAACCAAACAAGCCTACAGACGCCAACCCCCAAGTCAACGCCAAACCCCAAAACCAAATCCCAAATCTAATCACTAAAAAACGCCAGCCCGAGTCATAACCTCATGAAACTGTTCCAAGCTCACCCCAGCCTCAATGCCCTCGCCCCCATTCGCCTCCAAAATCATATCCCGTAGCAAGTCATCCCCCAGCCCATCCTCCTTCAACTCACGCGCAATGCGCCTCAAATGCCCCAGGGTAATCGGCCCATCCGTATTCCGCGTAAACAGCTGATAAGCGGCATCCACTTCGGCCACCATGGCATCGTCATCGCGCGACCGTAACTTCGCCGCCGCAACCGACACAAACGGCTCATAGAGCACGTACCCAGTCGTCGTGGGGTCCACCGCAGCCAGAATATCGTGAAGCTCTCGCGAGTCCGCCGGCGCAAGTCCCAGCGCTCTTGATTATCCCCTCAGTCAATACAGTCCAATCCAACACATCGACGCAGGAGTGGAGGGTGGGGTGGGACATACACAAGCGCCTTCCGAACGTCTTCGCGGGCGATTACCCCCTCTTTCTCATTCGGGAAGTCTGCGGCGCTGGTCGCGAACAGCTGGAAGACTTCCTTGATCTCGTTTTCTTCGGTCGCGCTGATGTCGTTCGCTTTGGCGAGCTTCGATTGTCGTGCTTTCCTGGGCGCGGAGGGTGCGCTGCGCTTTTTGGGAGGCTGGAGGGCGTACGATTCTGGTTAGTGGCTGTGTACGGGTAGGAGTTTGTTTTGCGACTCACCATCTCCCCTTGTTGGCGTTGGGGTGTGTCAATTGGGGGGGGGGGGGGGGGGGGTTGTGGTTGTTGGTGGCGGAATGATTAAATGCGCAAGTGAAGGCGGAGACGCCGTTGGTTGGGTTACTTATCTATACCGAGGATGCGCTGAGCTTACTTTCTTTTCTCCGGGGGAAATACATGGAGATATACTGGCTTTTCTACATAGTGTTTATGGGAATGTATGTTACAGCACCTCGAATGCTAATGAAGACATAAGATTCTCTCTACAGTACTGAATAGTAAAGCAATGCAGTCATGGTCCTGGATCGAAGATGACCGAACAATCGACGAATTCCCGTGACTGCCTGGGCCTGCTGACGTAACCCCAAATAGTGCCTACATTTCCCAATCGAGCCAAACGGCCGGACTTTATATACCCTACATTGTCCCCAGACACTTTCCTGACTTTCTCCATCATCGACTAATACTACACGCCATAGATAGAACTCCGTTAGTAGAACGTCTTTAACGCACTCGCCCCATACCATGGACGTAGAGCTGTACGTCTACGACCTCTCCAAGGTACTCTCATCCAGTATACAACCACAAGCTCATTGGCTAACATCCAACAGGGTCTCGCCCGCCAGGTACGTCGAACTCGTGCCATCACTGAGGACAAGGACCAAGATCTAACATCGTCCAGTGGTCCCTCCCCCTAACGGGCACGCACATCGATGCCATCTACCACACCGCCATCGTGCTCAACGGCGTGGAATACTACTTCGGCCATGGCATCCAAACAGCCTACCCGGGGAGCACACACCACGGCCAGCCCATGGAAAAGGTCCATCTGGGCCAGACAGAGCTGCCCCTGGACGTGATATCCGAGTACATCGGCTCGCTAGGAGAAATCTACACCCCAGAGGCAAGCCACCGGCCCCTCTTAAACATCAACCATTACTAAACAACAACCCCAGTCCTACGACCTCTTCCTCCACAACTGCAACAACTTCACCCAAGACCTGGCCATGTTCCTCCTGGGCAAGAGCATCCCCGACCACATCCGCAACCTGCCCCAGACCTTCCTCAGCACGCCCCTCGGCCAGATGCTGAAGCCCCAAATCGAAGCCGCCTTGCGCCCCATCACCCAGGCCCCAAGCACCGGCGCACCAACACAAGCCCCTACCCAACCGCCGAGTAAAGTCCACCAGGTCACCAGTCTCGCACAACTCGACCACGAGCTCAACCAAGCCCGTCACTCCGCCGCCATCATCTTCTTCACCTCGGCGACCTGCCCGCCCTGCAAAGCGCTGTACCCACTGTACAACTCGCTCGCCGAAGAAGCAGGGTCCAAGGCCCGGCTCATCAAAGTGGACATCAGCGGCGCCTACGACGTGGCCATGAAACACGGCATCACCGCCACCCCAACATTCAAGACCTACCTCAAGGGCCAGGAAACCGAGACGTGGAGCGGGGCCAACGCGTCCCAACTGCAGGGCAACCTACGACTGCTGCTCGAGATGGCCAACCCAGCGCATCCGCACCGCAAACTCTCGCTCCCGACCTTCCAACGCCCCTGCTCACCCATCCAATACAAGAACCTGCCCCCGCTCGCCAAACTCATCCAGAAACTGCCCCCGGACACCCGCTCCAACAAGATCCTAACCTCGATGACATCCTTCATCACCCACTCCCTCCAAGACCCCAAGATAGAAACCCCCCTGCCCCCCGACACGCCCTCCTATCCAAGCTACATCGAGGCCCTGCTCCGCGACACGCCAGCCGACGCGCACTTCGCCGTCATCGACCTGGCACGACTCCTCGTCCTCGACCCGCGCATCGCCGCCTACTTCGCCGCCCAGAACCCGCCGTCGACACTACTCTCTCTTCTCTCCCTGACTACAACTACAACAACAACAACAACAACAACAACAACAACCGCCACCGCCGCCGCCGACGACGACAACAACAACAACACCACCCAAAGCAAAGAAAAACCATACAACACAACCCTGACCACCCTCCACCTCCTCGCAAACCTCACGGCCACCCCATCCGCCCTCCTCTCCACCTCCCCAGCCCTCTCCACCGCAACCCTCTCCACCCTGACCACGTCCCTGTTCCACGCGAACCCTAAGATCCGGTGCGCGGCCGCCTCCCTGGCCTACAACCTGGCGGCGCAGAACCACAACGCCCGGCTCGACGGAAAGGGCGATCTCCTCGCCGAAGACGACCAGGTGTCGCTGGTGGCGGGGCTAGCGGAGGCGATCGCGAACGAGGGGCAGAGCGGGGAGGCGTTGCGGGGGTTTCTGATGGCGCTGGGGCTGTTGTTGTACGAGTGTGCGGTGGACGGGGAGGTGAGTGAGGTTTGTCGGGTGCTGGGGGTGAAAGAGACGGTGATGGGGAAGGAGGGGTTGTTGTTTGCTGGGGGGGAGGGGGAGAACTTGAACTTGAACATGAACTTGGAGGGGTTGATTGGGGAGGTGGGGAGGTTGGTGGGGGGGTTGTAGTAGTAGTAGTAGTAGTAGTAGTTTAGTTTTCTAGTTTGGTTTCTGGGCTCTGGATTCTGGGTTCTAGTTTCTACTATGGTATGTATGTACTAGTTGTGAGGGGGAAGGGAGGAGTTGAGTATTTTAGTTGGACTGTGATGGTTGTTTTTTTCTTGTTTGGGTTTTGTTTGTAGGGCTTGGGTTGCGTATAGAATTTGTAGATCTGTTGTTTTGGGGCGGATTTGTTGGGATGGCGTGGTGATGTGGTGATGTGTACGGGTCTGTGTTTTCTTGGGTTTCCTTTTATTGAATTGTGATCATTTTGTTGCTTCTGTTTGTGGTCTTCCAGTGGTGGTGGTGTTGGATGTCACAGGGGACTCGGGACCGACGACGGTACTACGTAAACAGAGCTTTGGCCTCGCTGCTGTGGCCGATATCTACGGTCTGATCACCAGAGACGCCGGTCGGAATTACAATCGAAAACTACGCCAGTCAGGAGCAATGCCAGATTCAGTACTACCTCGTATTCACATGCCATTACCTAGATAAAACGATACAACCATGGTCGCTAAGAGAGTCATGAGAAATAGGAAAGAAAGGGTATGTCGCTGAGCTATGCAAATGCAAACCGTGGAAAAAAGCCGACGCGGGAGCTGTTCGTGTAACACGCTCGGGGTATGAGAAACAACAAAGAAAACAACCTTACTGAGGTACACGACGGGGTATCTGAGAACATGGGATCGACGCTAGAAAATATTCAGGAAAAGGGGGTATTAAGGTGTAAAAAGAAAAATACAGAGGACAGTGCTGTGAAATCCTGAACCGCAGGCTGAACATGAACCAAGAGTTCCCGAAATGGATAAAAGAAAACCGAAGCGCTACCATGGATGATGAAAACCACCAACGCCATCGCAGAAAACAAAAACAAAAACAAAAAAAAAACAAGATTGTAAACATCAAGCGGGGTCACAGGAAAGTTCAGGCAAACGAAAAACACAATCAAGGCCCTTGGCCAGCATCATTTCCGGTGAGTGAGTCATAAGAATAGTTGGTAGTAGTAGTCGTGGTGGTGGTGGTGGTGTCAAGCGAGATAAGATCCGAAGGGCATCAGACAGTAGCGGTGAGATGACAGCTCGGTGATAGGCGCAGGGACCCTGTCCAACGTGCAGTCGACTGAAGAGGCGCCGAGGGGAAGGGAAAGGTCATTTGGATTTTGACAGGCAATTTTCGCGTGATGCGCCGACAGCGACGAGGAATTAAGTAATCGAGCAAGAGCAACGAAAATCAGGCAGCGAATCGGGCACGTCACTCCGTGGGCGGAAATTCCGTCCGGCTATGGCGCGTAACCCCCACGGGCAGCCAACCAGCGCGGCCCCTCCGTCAAGACGAGGCACGTGCTGCCCGTTCTCATCAGTCATCCGATGTTCGCTCTGGCGAAAACCTTTCGGATTCAGTTGCGGCGCTTTGATACTTGCAACGCGCTTTGTTTTGGGCGAGAGGGCGGTCGCTCCGATTGGTCGCCCGACACCGGGGAAACGCGGCTGAAGGAGTCGTTGACCGCAAATTCGAAACAGTCTGGAAAAGTCCATGTTCTGTCGATCGTTCGACAGTGCTGCGCTAACAAACCAGTGAAGACAACGTGGGGCGATGCGACAGGCGGGGTATCGATAAGAAGCAAGATGTTGATACAAGGCGAATTTGACAGCTCTAGGCACGAATCACCACCTTAGTGGCCGACGGCGCCCGCCGCTTCTTCTGCGGGAGACCCTGGCGTTTCTTGCGCTTCGCATTTTCCTTCTCCTGGGTTGCCAACTGCGCCACCCGCATGGCTTGCTGAGCCCGGGCGTGCGCCTGGACCTGGGCGAGGAAACGGGCGCGCTGAGCTTCCTCTTCAGCAGCGGCGCGCAACATCTGGATCTGCTGTTCAGTCGTCAAGTCACCCGGTCGGACGGACTCCTGTACGGCCGACTCTTCTTCCACGGCGGATTCCGACTGGGGGGTCAAATCGAAGCAAAGCTCCTCGTCCGAGATGTAGGCGCTCCCCGTAGAGACCTCGGTGTCCGTGCTGATCAGAGCCGGTCGGTTGGGCCAGGAGGGAAAAGCACAAGCGTTGCTCATGCCAAAGGCTGTAGAGAAGGAGCACTTGCGGGGTGTAATATCGAGTAGAGAGTCCTGAGGAGTAGGTGGAGGGGCTGCCGGGGTGGAAATAGGCGAGCCACCGTCCCACGTAGTATCAAAGCTGAAGGCGACCGGGTCGGTGTTGGTCGATGCCTCACTGGGGGAGGATCTGAGACTGGCCGCGTTGCCACTCCAGGCCTGGAGGGGAAACATTGGTATCGCTGAAGATCGGGTGTACTTCATTGTGTTTGTGTGTGTGAATAGTGGATGGAGAGAGATGAGGTTAGAAGCCAAAGCGGCGGTGATGGCCTGTTATAATGGGTTGAGCTCCAGTATGGAAGAGTGGAGAGGAGTGTGTTGCTGACGAGAGATTTAGGCGGGAGCAACAGAAGATAATAAAGGTGACGAAGATCGACAAGTCTGGGGAAGGGACCCAGAAGGAGGGAAGGGAGGAATGGGAGGGTGTAAATAGTAATAAGCTCTGGCACCAATATTTGTGTGAATGGGTCAAGTTGTGGTGAAGGAAAGGAGATATGTATATGTATGGGTCCAGATCGATCGGGGAAGCGTCTGGACTCCCTTGCATATCCCAACAGATAAGGCGTCGCGGGGGGGGGGTTGGTGTGATGCGTATTTTTTTCCTTTAAAACAAATAAAATAAAATCCAAAATAAAAAATAATTGATTTATTTTAAATTTCAAGGGAAAAAAAAAGAAAAAAAGAATAATGCAGGCTCCACAATCAGCAGGCAGTGAGTAAAAATGATCGCCAAACAAAAATACCGGTCGAGAATTCCTCAAGACACATAGAATATTCCGTAATGCTGGCCAGTACCCAACTGACAACTGCGAGTCAAGCGCGACGATCAGGCGGAAGGGGCGTCCCGGCAGCTGTACGATGTATTCTGTATGAAGAATTGACTGGTAGGGGTTGCAAGGTGAACAGGTAAGTTGGACAGATAGGGCGACCACAGCCTGATCGAATCATTGATCGGTTCATTGATTCGTATCGTCGCTTCATTCATTCAATTCCAGAATAATGAAGCACCCCGAATTGATCAGTCCAAGAGCAGAAGTACCACCACCAAAATCGGTTTGGACAAAGAGTTGCGAGCGTGTATGAAAGTCTGACAGTCGTGAGTTCTTGACAGCAGACCCCGGTCAGCGGACGTGGATCTATCGCTTTTCTTATTTGAATTTGGTTTTTGTTCCAGTGCTCCGGATGGATTGATTTAATTAATATTCTTTTATTTATTTGATGAATTTCTTTCAGCATCGGCCCGCGGGCCGGGGAACATCGGGTTGGGGCCCGTGGGGATCAAAAAAACCGTCAAAGAGTGAGTCAAGACGGGGGTGAAAGTTTCCCAAAACTCATTTGATTATTTTTTTTTTATTATTCTGGATGATTTATTTATTTATTTATTTATCTTATTTTTAATCTTTTCGAGTATTATTACCCGTAACTGTTACCCGACTAAGTAAGAATAAACCCGCGTACACCCCCAAGTTCCAAACCCTCGATGGATTTCTCGGTCCCTGATTTCGGTGCCTGGAATTATTTCGGAGGAATTCTTCACCGTCATCGTAATCCTTTATCATATGTCTCGGTGATGACTCGGATGACTCCGTATGGGACCCCCAACTTTTCGCAGTCGAGTGAGAAAATGTGAAGGTGGTCAGACGCATTCAGGATTATGCGATCCAACACGATCATCTTGTTATCATATTATCATATTTTCCCACTGCCGCCGATATCATGATATATTTTGGGCTCTCGTGCATCTGAAACGGATTCTTGCGGTCTGCTGTCGAGACAGTTGTCTGTCCGTGCTCCTTCCAACCTGCGTAGATCGCCGTAACATTATTGAACTGTCCTCCCCATCCCCAGGCGAGTGGCGGATGGAGGGGAGTCGAATCAGACCGCGCATGAAGCACACCGCTTCAATGTTTGACATCCTCGCGGTGAACGTGCATACATAATACTGCGGGCGGATGTATGTCGAGCTGTATGTCTATCTCGAGGAGGAGGGGGGGGGGAATACAGCGGCAGTTTACATCAGGTCACCGCCTGTACCAATGTCCTAAAATCTACCAACAATTCTTGCGATTTACAGCACGCCACGGCTCACTCACTCACACCGCGCATTGCAATCCTTTTCCTTGAATCCGGATCCTTCTAGCGGTCTGGAATTGGGCAATCCCTGACCGATGGATTTTCCTCGACAACGATAGTTGCGACGGTAGTGATTCAGTAGTAATTCTACCTACTTCGTAGCTGGGGTGATTTTCCGCCTAGTTGTGTCGTTTTCCGCCAGAAAAATCTAGTCGCCTCGTGCGGCCCAATGAACTGGGTGGAAAAGAACTAAAATAGGAAATCATATCGATTGCAACCGGACGGAGTTCCTTCGAAATGTGTTCCAGAGCCCATGCGCGGTATCCGCGGTGGGGACTCGGTTTATTCTTTCTTTCTTCACTCCCGTTGTCGCTTCTTCCTCCTTTCTTTTTTTTTTGTTTCTTCATCCGCTGTCGTGTCCTAGATGAACTGTCCAAGGAAACGTTGGATTTCGAATTCTACGTGGGGTGTAACTTTGAGGACCTTGACAAGCAGGATCAGAACCATGGAACGCGCTCGCTACTCTGCCTACTTTAATCCCCCACGAGAACCGCCTCGGAAGATCATTGACCCAGGGATTTCTGGATATCCTTTAAACCGGCCGGAACTTCCCCGCGACTCGACCAGATCGTCCACACTATCGCCAGCGTAACACCGATCGCGTTTCTAGTCAGGAGTAGAAACAATCCCCTGGTCGCACAGCCGAGAATTCATCCGTGATTACTCCATCGAGGCTCCTGTGAAGGGTAATTACTAACTACTACTAACTACTAACGATGGATGATGCGGCCCTGCTCCACGTAGTTCCAAGTTGCAACGGCCCCGGTTTTCCGTAGCCAAAACGTTCCTCCGGAATTCGCCCCAGTTAGGGAAAGATGAGGCGGAAGATTTTCTCCCGTTTTTCTCCGCCAGTGCAGAGGCGAAATTATCACGTTCAAGAATAAAGCGACCGCGGATAAAATCTGAGCCTCACAGTGGCGAGCTGTGAGCCGGGTCGCCGATGCTACGGGCGCACTTCAGCCGAGGCTACATGGAGCTGGATGTGATGGTGCTAGGTTTCGCACTGGGGGATCAGGGGAAAGCTCGTGGTTAAATCGAGCCCTCGGCAATCGGGCGAAAGTCGCGCGAGGCCCGGCCAACTGGATCAGATGGTGATCGTGATGGAGTTCCAACGACCAGAGCTTTGGGATAGAACCCCTATTGCCCCCTTGACGCTGTTGTTGCTGCCCAAATTGGTGTGGTTTGAATTGGTTGGTGTCTTAGGAAGTAGCCTCTAGTTTCCTAGGAGGATCCATCATATTCCTCCAAGGCCCTTTTTCAGCCCATGTTTGAGAAGTACCCAGCATACGTACCTCGCAAATGGTATGCATCAGGCTCCAGCAACCCATGTGCCGATAGATCTTTTTTTTCCCTACGATTCCAAATGTGTGACAAATCACTACAATCCATTGACAAAGTACGAACTACGGAGATGCCAGACCGATCCCGCCCGCCCAGCCAGTTGACAGGTAAACGGGATCTTTGTGTGCGCGAGAGCTTCCCCAGACCTGATGAAGGTACGGTCGGCTGGAGCCTCGGCAAGAGTGTCTCGAGTCTAGACCCGTCGTCCGCACCACCTAATTTTAATCAGATACTATCAATCACGATCCATCAATAGTTCAGCTCAAACGAACCTAATTATTATTAAACATCCCTACCCCGGGGAAAGCATTTCCGTCTCCCGCGAAACGATCGAACCGTCATGTCGGAATCCTTCCCCCACTTCCCTCCTCGACAATATCCAAAAAAGGAAATATATTTTAAAAATAAAAGAAAATAAAATAAAACTGGGTCCCAAACGATCGCCGCCTACTGAATAATGAATGTTCCCCCTTTAGGGCAATTGTAACCCAACTGCCGGGTTCTCACTTCCCCTTCCTTCCCGCAAAGGTAACCAGACTCGGGAAAGGCGGAAGGAGAAGCCGGCGGTCCCAAGGGTGAGGAGAGTATGGGGATCGCTTCCCTTTTCATAGCTTCTTGCCGCATCCCCGGCGTCCTTTCCTCAGTGTCCTGGGGTGTGTTGAGCATTTCCGAGAAAACCCCCAATACACGTCCGCCCATTGGTGGACGAGGATTCATATGCTGGCTCCTGTGTTCTCGTTTACTATTTGGCATGGGTTTGCGATTCAGCATTCATCACACAACCTTGATGACGACCACCTGTCCATTCCTCTGTATCCATCTGCAGAGAGGGTCACCACATACATGCCGACCGTGATAGATGGAGGTACTGACAATTAAAAGTACCTTTGTCCTCCATATCACCGACCATTCCCGGGTGTTCAGACCCCCTACTGTTTACATCCGATCGCAGGATCGATCGAACGATAGGTCGAATCTCATCCCATGATCCCGGGTCCAACCCTGCATTGCCGCCGCCCCCGTCCGGTTGTTTCTGCAACTGCATCGACTATCCCAATAGTATTTGATGTTTATTAAAATGTTTTACATATTGAATAATATTCCCCGGCGACAGGAGTACCATGTTTGCCACAGCTGCCAAAGTACCATCCCCGCAGGGATTGCCGGCTCGGCGACGACGCATCGCAAAGGGCGGTGATACACCGCCTGATCGACTATTGGATACGAAGCTGCCATGCGAGCAACAAGATGGCAGTGAAGGCTGAAGAACACGAGACTCCGGAGTCAGCGTAGTCAAATGTCTTGCCGCTCAGTTACTCAATCGTGGATCGAACGCTGGGGCGACATATCCCCAGAAAATCCAGCCAACACAGACATATGACCCGTATTTCTGAATCATGGTCCCAATCCACGATACCCCAGACCCAGTGTGTCCGCCGCCGCCAGGGATGGCCGAAAACGTTCACAAAAATAAAAAAAAAAAGATGGGGTACACAACCGTAGGCGAGGGGAGCTGTGTGATCTTCACTCAAGGATGCACAACATTCCCGCGGCTTTGTCCGGGGTTTAATCGCCACCCAGCACACGTCTTCATCTGTAACAACTATTTCGGGCAAGAGAATGGGCCCCAGCGCAAAGGCACAGAGCTTGCACATTGCGGAATGTGGTCCGAGTCCGGGGGAAAGGTTGAAGGTGTTAAGGTGTCGACTCCTTGCAGCCGATGGAGCTGGCGGATAGTCCTTTCCGCTTCCCCCGGGTTGGTTTTCCTGGTTCTCGGTTGCGAGCTTCGTGACAAGGGAGAAAAAAAAGGACTTCTGAGTCCTGACGGACGCGTCGACCACCGCTTCCCCGGCTGATCATTTGAGCTCTGCACGGGGTGACCCAAAGATACTTCGTTCTATCAGAAAGTATAACCGCCACATCGCACCCACTTAAGGTATGTGGATTGTGGCGCCTTCTGCAAGCTGATGAATACAGTGCATAACTATTGCAGCTGTCCCCATCTGGATGTTATCTACCCAAACCCCGGGGTGGCCCCTCATGCATTGCAACGGATAGGTCGATTTGGGATCTACATACCTCCCACATACCCTCCCCCCCCACCACTGTGGCTCGGGCGATGTGGCTAGTACCTGTCTTGTGGCTGAGCCCTCGCTAAGCAGCAGGACAGTATGATTCATGTAAGCTCCACTCCTTCAACGATCGGCACTGCAGGAAACAGGTTTCGCTGAGTCTAGCCCTTGGGGACCGAGAGCAGAGTGCGATGGCAGATCTATCTCGACAGCCACCGACGACAACGATCAGTCGGTCAATCTTGATCCATGCTGTCAATCCCCGATGACCTCACTGGACAGGTCCCCGTTTCTTGAATATGAGACACAACATTCCACTGATCGCAAATAATATCCGATCAGTATGCACACGGGGTCGATGACGACGAAGTCTGAGCACGGTGTAGCGTACGGAGGAGCGTATGGAGAGTCATGGAATGTAGCATCCGCACTGTCCAACGAAGTATTATCAAAACCAAGTTGATAAGCAGTCGACTGCAAACGCCCAAAACCCTGATTTCCAACCCGACCACTAACGCCAGTAAGATAGATAAGACAGCTACATTTCCAAGAAAACATATCCAACCCAACTCAAAACCAGAAACCAGGAAACCAACGAGCCTCACACGTTGCACAAGCATCCCCGCATCAACACCCTCATGACACAGGATCTTATCATCCTATCACCTACATAAAACCAACAAACCAATATAAATGTCCGTAATACCAAAGATAACAGAATAAAAATAAAATAAAATAAAATAAAAAACAAACCCGCCCAACAGCCAGCAAAGCATGGCTATTGCTGACATTGCATAATCCATCAGCCTTGTAAATGGGCCCGCTGTCCTCGTGGATAGTTTGTCGAACCGGACTGGGCGCCTTGTCTTTTCTTTGTAGCTGATACTGAGTTTAATCTCGGTTTCGTGTGGATGAAACGTGATGGCTACCATGTATCGCTTCTTTCGTGGTTTTGGTTATGTTTGTTACGTGGAAGTTTCTCCTGTACAACACTGGAAGTATAACTATGCATGGTTATACTATCGTAGCATAGGTATCGCTATAGCTATATAGTACATACTTGGATTTAGATATTACATTTGGAAACTCAGCATACAACACCCGAATCAGCGGGATAGAGCATACTTCTCTCTCTCTCTCTCTCTCTCTCCTTTCCTTCTCTGTCCAAGTCACCGTATAGTGAATGAACCCTGAATATCAACCTGTAGGTTCTTCGACACCAGTGACCCCGAGACATATCTTGTTCTATATTCATCACATCAAAAACAACCTCCCTCAACCAAACTCCTATCAAACCCCCCCCCCCCCCCCAGTTTAACTTTATCTTACCCCGCCCTTATATCGACTCCGCCCCCAGCCCAAGAGACACACAACTCGATAAGCTGAATAAATACAGATACACAACAGCCAAATCACGCGTCGAAAGCGCTTCTCGAAAGAATATCCCAGTTATGGAAGCAAGCCACTTCTCCAACGAGCTATACATTGCCAGTATGCTGTATGCACTATAACCGGGATTAACAACCGATGTCCTCATGGTTATGTACAGGATTATCTATCTAGGTGGGCCCTAGCCATGCAGGATCATGTTCTTCCTAGGATAATTGTCAGGTTGGGACCGATATAGTATGCACTGCTAGTTTGGGAGATTGGTGAACTGGAACCGGCTGCAGGAATACGTAAATCGATCATATGCCAATCATATGCTAATCATATGAAAATAAGATTGATTACCAGCTTGAATATACTACTAGTAACTAACCATGCCACCACTCCCTTATCAAATACAAATACCAAATGAATAAAAGATAGCTAAAACAATCACCAAATACAAATTCAAAACCAGAATACTGTAATGCTTAAAAATCAAGGGAAAACAAATTAAGTAAAAAAAAAAAAAGAATCCACATCGGGCCGCCATGTAACCACCACCACCACCACAACCCAATGAATCCACCAACAAATTAAAAGAAAAAAAATAAATGACCAAAAAGCCTCCGAAGCAAAACGCCTCATCTCCACCAAGGAAGCATTCTAGAACGGACGGCCCCCCCTCTAGTTAGTTATTACCCTTGACATACGCGATAAGGCGACATAATGGGGCCGGCTGGCTTTTTGCGGCTGTGTTTAGTTTGGTTTCAGTGCGGTACGCTACGGTGAGGTGAGATTGAGGGGTTACATTTCCATGGGAGTCTCTTATCATAGTGGGGGAGATTGTGATGGCATGGTGTTTGTCTTGTCTTAGGTTGACTCAGAGTTTGAAGATTTTATTTTTTCTTTAGGGTAATTTTATACTGTAGTAGGTTGGTAGGTATGGTATTTTACGGAGTAGGTTTTTGGTTGGTTTGGGGTGGTACTGTTTATAATGTAGTAGTTTGTTAGTGTGAGGGCTGTGTTTGAATTAGCTTTTTGTTGGTGTATCAGTTTCATTTTGTTTTGTTTTGTTTTGTTGGTATATGATAATAAGATTCGAAGTTGGGGTCTGTTTGTTCTCTACAGATTAGCGGTTTGCTCAGGAACAAGTCGGACATTGTTGGTAGGACCTGTGGCAGTGAGGGGTAGGACAAGGGCTTTGGTCTCTTGTCTCTTGTCTTGTGTCCTCTGGGTTCATGTTTCACCAGCTAGCGGCTTTGTGATGGTCTTTCGCCTGCTCAAGTGCTTACGTTGAGTTTCGTATAGATTGATTGTTGCGGTTTGAGGTGTGTTGGTTGGCTAGGTATGGTGGTTGAGTACTGTTACTATAATACAGGGTTAGACGGCTTTGATTGTCACAGATGGGGTATTCCAGGTGCTTGGGACTTTATATTTATGAATCTGGGGATAATGAAGATACTGACATGGATTGATTTGGAGGTGGTTGAGCGATGTAGAAGATGCTACTGGATATATATATCTTGCTTTTAACGACAGTTACAAACACCGAACAGGCCCTTAGATATGTGGATAGAATGGATATGTTTTATTCAACTGGGAACTCGATATCTTGTGAGTGTATTAAAGAAAAATAATCAAAAAAGAAGTGGACAGTGATAAAACATTATCGGGGTAGAAAAAGAAATGACCGATGCAGGGATCGAACCTGCGATCTCTCGCGTTCACATTGTAAAGCGAGCGCCGTAACCACTAGGCCAATCGGTCGATTTATGATGAATTAGCCGACTTTGAAAACTCATACTCTTACTTTAGACCTGTAGAAGGATTCGAGCAGCCAACATGGGTATGTATAGCCGGCCAAACCTTGTCAGTCTATTCACGAATAATGGCTTGAGCAATAGAAAGCAGCAGGCAGTATGGAGTACTCCGTACATTAACGATAGTACACAGAGGACGCGAGCTTCCAGTAGCTCTTGCATCACACCTGCCACGTGACACTCGATCATATTAATAAGCACGAGCTAACCGATTAGTTAACTAGTACTGTACATAACTATGTGTAATTTATTTTCCTACCTACGTTTTTTCTGTCTCCTAATTTTATTCGAAACATTTAAGCAGCTACCAAGAAGCTACAACATACTTTCAATATTTCCGATTTTTACCTTTTTCTCTCACTTCATGGAATCTAGTAATCCTATTATCAATGTGGATGGGCGTCGTTCTGAAAATAACTCGGGTATTGGGGTGACGGTAAACTAGTTCTAGAGTACTTTGCAAGCAGTTTCCAATTGGTTACTAAGTACTTAATACAGGAACCAGCTACTATTCCTATTCAACTCACACAAGCCAAAGGCCATGGCCTTACAACGCTGAAAGTAGAATATACCAATGACCTACCAGAGTACCCAAGAAGCCATATCCATGGATATACATATGTTGTTTCCACAAGGGGACGATCACAAACTGAAATGGAGCAAGTTGTAAAGGAGGTAAATACTAAGTGATGTTACATATATGACTGGCTACTAAGTAATTCTAGATTCAGTATGCAAGAAGCGTGTGCCATGGGCCGAGACGGCCAGTGTTTAGCCCATTTCTTACTTGCCGCGCCATAAAATGGAACTGGAAATGCTCTGGGATCTATGCATGTGAATTTTTGAGTCCCGCGCTTCGATCTCTTCACCACACCTCTGTGGATGAAACCTTTTGGCAGGAAATCCTAAAAGCTCAGAGGGAGACTGAGATGTTAGAAAAAGACCAGGGCAGGCTAAATGCGTACAAGTATTTTTAACTCCCTCAACTACTTATCAACTAATCACTAACTACTACTTATAGTTACTATCGGTCGAGACTGAATCTCTTCCAAAAGGGCCACGCCTGTATCGACAAAGTTTCTACATGTAAGCCAGTCTTCAGGAAGAAAGATACTCAAATGGTAAGCTTTGTGTGCTCATAAGTGGTTCTTAAGTACTCTCTAACTGCTCTAGATAATTGATGGCGAATGCATATCCTATATTGCTATATTGGCTGTATCAATGAAACCTCTGTTGTTGGAGCAAAACATTACAGGGAAACATTACGAGGTTATGCGGTTATCGACCGACAGTTTCTTGAAGATCTTTTTAATAAAGATATTTTACCACCAACTGAAGATTGCCGTGTTTTTGAGCCTCTAACGTCCCGACGGAAACATTGTGGTAGGTTACCTATAGGCCATAAAGAGTTTAATAGCCGGCTGCTAACTGCGTAAAAGAACGACTTCATCCTCAGGGACTGGGCCAATTAAAGCGTACAACCTGTGATGTTACTTTTAACGCTTTGGTTCCAGTGGATCTCAATCAATGTCCATATGTCTTGTTTACTTCGCACGGTGTGCATAAACATCCACCACCGCCCCCGACTCTGTCACCTCTCTTAGGACTCAAAGTAAGTGTGTTGATTCATGGTCAATTTCTCAATAGATAATTATCAACTAAATCATCTATATAGGTAGCCGCAAACGTCAACGGTCCTCTTCACCTAGTCTCGTTGAAACCCAACCCGCCTTGCCACGACCTCTGTCAGCTCCAAGAAGTGCACAACCCGCCTCTCGACCTATTTCACAGAATGGTGATAACGAGTATATCTCCGACTACTTATCAACTACTTTACCACGACCTCTGTCAGCTCAAAGAAGTGCAAGGCTCGCCCCCCAATCTACTGCACAGGATGGCCATAACGAGCACCTCGCCAGCTACTTAACAACCGCTCTACCACGACCTCCACCAGCTCAAAGAAGTGCAAGATCCGCCTCCCGATTAACTTCACAGAATGATGATAACGAGTATGTCTCCAGTGCTTATCACCCGCTTCAGGTATACTTATCAATCAATTAGGCCAATAAGACCCTCTCATGACCTTCGTGGTGCTGCGCCAACAAATGCCTTGACTTTTGAACAAAGACGTCAAGAGCTTGAGCTTCGAAAGCTTGAAGTAGATGTTCGACAAAGGGAGGCAGAAGTCAAACAAAAGGAAATGAATCTCCGAAAGCAAGAGGAGGAAATACGTAAAATGGAGATTGAGAACGAAAAGCTAGCGCTTAAAGTTAGAGAGCAGTGGATCGAAATGCAAGACCGTCTATTCGGCGAGTCCGAAGTGTTTGAAAGGTAGTTAGCGAACCAACAAGAGAAAAATTGACGTATACCTATAATATAGTCTATCACATAACTAAACAGCTATAAATTTATTACTGCCGATATCTGTTTATCGATTGTATGATTATTAGGAAACTTATACAAGCTATTTCTACTCGCTCGACCGAAAGACGACCCCGACTCACCTGAAACCACCATCCTGGCTAATATTAACCCCAAGTATAACAATATCAATCCCATCGTCACAAAAGCTTCTTCATCCTGTCGCTGTTATTTTTAGCTGATGAACTTGGACCCCATTTTCTGTATGCAAGGTGAGACGGAGCGGTCGAGACTAGGCGAACGGTTAGATTACAGTAGTATCCAACAAGGCCTGCAGACTATCATTTATTTTACATATTAGCTAGATTGAGTGGGGGTCATCTGAGTGGGGCGATGCTCTAGTCTGATCATCGTCGTGCATATCTTAGATGCATAGTATTGGAAACGCACATCAGCACGTGGACGCTTTACTGGAGGGAAGGGGAGTGGCTTAGCTTGGAGTTCAATAGTATCTGTACGGGGGGGGGGACACGAATACCGCCCATTACGCCTCACCAGTAATAGCGAAGGTAACATGAGCAAAGTGAATCGCGAATATCGGCTATTTCATTGATCCCAACTATGCTGACCGGCTGACCGGCCAAGCCCTCGATCATCTGAGTTTACCCGTCGGCTAATAGGTTGAAGTGCTGGGTATTTCTGCTAAATGCCTATTCTATAACATCGGATTCGCAATCAGGTAGAATCGGCGGTGTATGGAGTGCTATGTGTCGGGGTTTGCGTAAGTGCATTGCTTTACGCATCCTCTTCTTATCGTTGCCTTCTCACCGAATATATATGAAAATTTCCCGGCCTTCCCTGAAATAGTGTCGGTTCTGTATTGAGTAAATGTCCTACGCGTTCAATGGTGATGTTTTGATAGTATTATCTGATATACGACTAATGTCTCCTGCAATCATAGATCATTCTGGTAAGATGTAGCTTACCACGGAGAGTAATTGCGCATCGAGACTATACTATACCGTATAATGTCTTGTGGCCAGTCAATTAATGATAAAGTATGGGAAAGGTAGTATGAGCCTCTTGAAACGTATATCTATATCCTCACACATATATTGTTCCACTGTCTCAAGCCATTAATCTCAAGGGCGTTCATGCACTACCTGCCATGCCTAAATGCGATCGACACAATTCTACAGAAAGGCCAAACCAGTACCACATCCAAACGCATACTAAATGGAGGCTAATACATGGCTGTGTAGGTTTACTGGCTGGTGTTCCGATGATTCCATCCTCCACAAAGACTCATAAGTCTCATACTAAAAGACACCTCATTTCACTAGTTATAGACTGGTCTCAGCTTTCGACCATCGCGCCATTAAAGATCGCTGGTCTTGTGGTCGAGACACGACATCCTAGCTTGCTATGTCCATACTTGACGGCTCAAACGGAAGGAGAAGAGCAAGTATCCCTATGAGTAGATACAATACCGGCAAGATAGATGGAAAAAGATGCTCCAACATTCGCATATCTCGCAATCAATGATGAATGGAGCTGCAAGAGAGGCAAGCCTTCCACTGGCAAGATTTAAACCAGAGCCGGTGGTCTGATGTTTAGTCTGCATCATTTGACAAATCGAGCAATAGTACATGTATAGTTGCTGGTGCTATTCCTGGCTCAAAGGCCGCTCTTGCTCGACTGAGGGATGGTGACCACATTGTGGCTACGTCACGGGTAAGTCTATGTTATTCATCTCTATCTACATATTACAAGCTGATTATTGAGCGAGCTGGTAAGAGAATACATGTCTCCTACTGACCGCGTTCATTCACCAAGTCTAGGGTCTGGCAACTGGTACAGTGATTGTTCAAGTACGAAAGGTCGCCCTGTTACATAGCCAAAAGTGACTCTAGAAGCGAGAGAAGACTTCTTGCTAAGGTGGAAAGGAAATATTGGATACGAAGATTTATAAGTTATATATAATGGACAGGAATAATTGATATTTCTCTACCATTCAAACTGTGACCTGCTCCACGATTCAGCCCCTGTGTTTGTACGGAAATGTATCAACGCGATATATCATTGTTGATAGCTATATACGGGGTGTTTAGATGCCCTAGAAAAATAATTGATCTCACACTCATTGGTTCCATTCAAACCCAGATGATAGAGATTGTAGTTACAGATAGTTCATAAAATTACCAATTTTGTCAGTCTTTTATCCAAGTACAAAAAAGATTGAGGCATCTCAAACCTCCTTTCGAAACAGCTATAACTGCCAGAAACCAAAAAAGGGAAAGCCCCCGGCCCATACTTTCTTGCACTAAACATTATTTGATAGATCCTTTAGCCAGACCAGGGTATGTGAATTTGTCCATTTCTAATATTTACACTCCAGTGAAACCGATTGTACACTTAGTCATTGCATATCCCACCTAAAGTCGTCCGTCCAACCAATTAACTCACTTCCAATGTTGTTGTCGTTTCCCAAGATCCCAGAACCAGGGGAACTGATCGATGAACTAGTATCGGCACCGCAGCCAAGAGCACATATCTGCTTCGATTCAAGAATGTCATTAAGGGCGCACTCCAGATTCCTATAAGTGCTGACGTAGGAAAGGCTAAGCTGATCATAAGAATGATACTCGTGCTCCAGGGAGCTGATGAGAGCACTGATATTGCGTATAAGCTCCACTGGAGATGGTGAATGACCATGTAAGTCGTTGTTTTCATTGTACTCCTTCAGGGTGAGGATAAGGTACTCGGCACACGGGACACCATGTAATACTCCCTGACAGATGAAGAGGAGGGTCTTAGTCTATTGAGAAGCCCTGGCCACTAGTCTAGATGGTGGACAGAAAACTCACAA
The DNA here is from genome assembly GCF_001792695.1 of Aspergillus bombycis. Lineage (NCBI taxonomy): Eukaryota > Fungi > Ascomycota > Eurotiomycetes > Eurotiales > Aspergillaceae > Aspergillus > Aspergillus bombycis. Next base: position 167,123 of record NW_019170015.1, on the reverse strand, counting down.
CGCGGATACGTTCCAGCGGACTAGTCTGTGCCCTCATCTTAGGGGAAGCAAACAAACTGATCACTATATTGAGGGTCCTTTTGCAGTGCCAGAGAAGCTGAGGTCGCATGCTCTCAATAATGTTACTGATCTCTTTATAGATAAGATATTCACCCTGAAGAAAATCCAAGAAGAGTAGTAGCTGTGGGAAGGAGGTCATGTAGGGCATCGCCTCGACCTGGTCGGTGTCTTTGTAATGCAGATTGTTCGGCATCTCCAGCCAAGTGGCCCTATAGCGCCAAGATAAATCACTAGAAAACCATAAGTAACATATAGCGAACGATGAATAAAAAGAATCCATAGCTTACTTTAGCTTTGGGAGTCTATTGACAGTAGACACTGCGTGGGACAGTCGAAGGAGCTCATCTCGAAAACCGCCCAAGATATATCTGGCGCGGATATATGTAGCAGGGCAGGGAGACTCTGATTGATTCCTCTCACTGCTACACGATTGTAGCGATTTTGAGCGAGGAAATCCCTCTGCGAGAAGCGCACCGTCATCCATATCAAGTGGGATTTCAAAATCTTGCGGGAGGTAAGGAATTCGCGGGATTTGACCTTGGAAGCTCGCCAAACTTTTATCTATCCAATACGCAGAAGCTATAATCTTGCTTCGTGACTGGGCAAGGAAAAAGGGGACTGAAAGGTTACCTGCGCCAAACTTGACTATGGTCGGGTCTAGGGCTTCAGTGGCTAGGTCGCCTAGGCGCTGCCATGTCTGATGACCTAGAACGATAAGCGTGTTATAGAACCGTTGTGATGCCTTCGGTGCGATTATGACGGCTTGATGGGTGTGTTCAAGGAGGCTTACTGTAATCACCATAGAATTGTGCTGTGAGGGCCAGACTTTCGTGCAACAACCACAGGAGAACCTCATTTGCAGGTGCATATTCTTTACATAGCGAGATACATAGATTACTGCTGTGCATCATTGTCGAAACGCATGAAGCTTTGTTAGTACCCTGAGTCGCTATGAAGTTTGCAGCAACCCTGTCATCCACTGGGGAATGTAGCAGAGCAAGTGTGGCCCATGTGAATAGCAGTCCCAGCGTTTCCCAGCGTAGTGCAGGCCCCGTGAACCTTTTGCAGAGGCTATCGGGAGAGATATATATCCCCAGATCTAGTTCTCGACAGGTATTCCCGGTAATCATAATTGACTTTGCCAACTGATCTCCGGTGCTCATTTTTTCGATTGAAGGTTCTTCTTCTAAGGACGCAATGACCGTTTGTGCCAGAAAAGCTGGGATTGGGTTCACATGGCTCTGCAATTGGACGTACTGTTTTGTGAGCTTTGTGAGGGCTGAGATATCGTTAAGACGTTTTAAGAGCGTAGATCCTTGTTGGATGTCTGTGGTGCATATGTCACGAATGGAAGGTGAGAACAACGGGTAATTGGCCCCGTTTATACCACTAGACTGGGTGTTCAACCCCCCTTGAGAGACCTGCCTGAGAAACGAAGTTAGTATTCACTTCATAAATTTATACGGGGCTATCCTGGTCGCTAAGACCCCCTCCCCTCCGGTCGAGCCCATGCCTGCTAGGTCACTCCCCTGTTCTATCACCGCCACTTTACCAGCCAGTGTCCAACGCCAGTCATATAACCCGACAAATAGCAAGAACGAAACGTACAAATCTTCAGTGATTCTGCCCTTGCGATTCCAATGAGCTGTAGGGGACGAAATGAGCCGCGACAGTCTTTGAGGGTCGTGATGACGACGCTGCTGTCGAGAGTCCGATCGGGTCATTGGCGCTGGATGATATATACAACTTGTCGTCATACCACGATATTGACATCTCCGACATATGGGGAACTCATGGTCGCATTTAATCTTCGACTTCCGACAAGGCTCACAAGAGCTCCTCCTGCCATTACGACGGATCATTGTATGTTGATCCGTCGTCATATGTTCTTCTGCCGGGATTACGATGTGAAGATTGGATTTTAGGCATTGTTAACCTCTAAAGAGGGAAGAAGGTGGTCGAGTTAACGGGCTGGATATATGACAATGTGTCCTCTCAAATTAGGCTTCCGTGTTCGGAAGGCTGGCATTCACCATGACGGACCCTCGAATGCATGACACTTTGACACCACCACCACTGTTGGGAACGGGTGGGCCTCGCTTCAGTTATCATGTTCCAAGCTGTTTCCAGCCAACGCTTAATGTCTTTAATTAGGGCTCGGATCCCAGCGGTACGTCAGCTTGCGGCCCGCGGGTAGTGAAAGGCTATTTTTCACAGCTAATCCCATTAGTTTATAGAAGATCTTCTATCTATACTTCCCAAGGCCTATCTTTTCAAGCTCGATTGAATAAAAAGGGAACAGCCGTAAATGCTCGCATTCAAACTTAATATTTCTAAAGTAACCAAAAAATTGTAAGTATTGCGAGGCGGCTGACTTAACGGATTCATTTTCCGGCTTGAGGGTGGGTACGCGCCAAAGTGGCTGGCTGTGGTCCAGATCATAATACGACGGTTGCATCACCATACTCTAAATTAAGCTACGCAGGATCTATGAGCTTTCAGTTCTCAGCCAGCCAAGTTAACGATAACGATGGTTTAGCATACAGTGTACTATTTTGGGAGCCAGCTAACGTGTACTTACGGAACACAATCACGACGATATCGAGGCTGGCTGAACCATCGTAGACGCAGCATTACGGTATGCTGGTAGTCTCGACAGAATAGTAGTGCTTTTTGCAATGGACAGCCGTGGCTGGCAGTACCACGGTTGACTGGATCTTAAGCGACGTGCTGCAAGGTTTAGGAATGTTCACAGTATGCCACACCTTGCTTCCAAGGGGCAGTGGCAGCGGCAGCGGCATCCCAAAGTCCATGCCAGAGAGATCAGCAATTGAGACATGGATCAAATGTGACTAATTGTCCCAGAAGCAGGTTTGCTTGAGTTGGAGAACGTAGAAAAGATGGAAGTGGTCTATTTACGGTCGGTGCTCCGAGCTGCCCCCATCAATTGCCAATATCGCATCGGCGCTGTGACTTGCCAGAAATTTGTGCATGGAGCCTCAACAACCAAAGTGCCCTTCTATCGACAATGCTGCCCAAGCCAGCGGTGCTCCTAATCCGTATATGGGTCAATCCCCTGATGATCTGGAAACAATCTCCGCTGCCTATCAGGTTCTGTTTTATGTTAAACGCTCTGCCTCGTTCCAACAGCTCCTAGACTCTCTCCCACCAGATACCCCCGGTTTCCTTATGAAACCACTCATCTGCTCCTTTCTTGCCTATCTCACGCAATCGCAGTTGGATACATCCCTTGGGCACGTGAACACTCGGATTTTTGAAACTGTGGACAGGGTATTCCATAACTCTAAAGTCCCTCCGAGATGGCTGGCCAACTACCTCAGCTCCCGCGGTCACACTCCACAAGGCCTAGATGGCCAGGATTGCCTGCGGTGGGACGTAATTGGTATCATATATTCTACCGTCGCTCTGTCCCTAACTATAAGACATGACCTATCTGATTTCGATAGTGACGCATCGCAGCCAGGTTCTTGGGCAAGGGAGACGATCCTAAAAGACCTGACTCATGCCGTCAACACATGTATAAGGTTTCAGGAAATGACCGGCACCAAAACTGAACTATACTTATGGCTTCTAATCCAAGACCTCATGTTGTTGATTCGAATCTACGGCGGCCAAAGTGAGTGATATCGCTATATTTGTGATGGTTGGTCCTAAACCATGAGCTCAATATTCGATAGGTCGATGTGTTTGGCGGAGGTTAGGGGATATTGGAAACGTACTATTTACTATTGGGCTGCACAAACCATCTTCAAGGAACCAGGTCATTACAGCGATGCATATCCGCCAACAGTTGTTCTTGACAGCATATACTCTGGACAAGGCTATAACAACACTAATGAATCAACCACCACGAATCCCAAGGCAGTACTGTATGGATTTAGACGACGTTGTTTTGTCTTTCCCTGCTGCTGACGAGATCAACCACTATATCTCAATTAGGCTGGGTCACTCACTGTCTTCCCCAGCATCACTTGTTGAAAAAGCCAGTTTTGTCATGAGCGTAGTACGCGAAGACGCTCAGGTTGCGAGGTCGACATTACATGGCAGCCAAGAAGGCTCCGCACCTGAGTACGTCTCGGGGCTCTTTTATAGTGTATATGTACGCGCTGATGTGTTTTAGAAATATGAACCGACTGCTAGAGGGCGTGTGGCAATGGTTGAAAGTTTCTAGCGGTGTACAGCCGGAGAGTTGGCAAATGGAGAGCTTGCCTAATCAAGGCTATGGCCTATTAATAGCCTATTTGGAATACTTATACACAAAAGTATACATCTGGCAGCATCTGCTGTACGAACAGGTCTACACTCTCGGGGAGATGTGTCGAAAGACACTCGAGACGATGATATGTGGAGCGCAGTCTTTGGGTAGGCTAGAAGAGTATCGTTCCGATTACGCATGGAGAGTGAGTTACTGAAGTCTTTTATGTTTGACCCGTTCAATGTGAACCCCAACGTACATCAAAAGACAAAATGCCGACGAGAATTCCTCTTAGATTGTTCTATACGGACTTCCAAGCGCAAAGATACTGGCCTCACTTCCCTTTACCCAGTCAAGCCAAACCACAAGCAGATTGGATTCATTTGGCCAAAGAACAGTGATTCCGGAATTAAACACGTTCTTTACCTGTATCCTAACTGTAATCCAGCCCAAGGATCCACACTACACTGACTGCCAACAAGCCCAGCAAAGGATCAATGCCTCCCTGGCTCAAGCGGCTGATCCAGATGTCACGTTGTCACATCCGCCTAGCCATGAGTCTACAACTGCCTATGCGATGATGTGGGGTTAGTATATGCAAACTATTGAAACAGGAGTTCGCGTGTTACATATGATGGATAATATCTATCTCATTTGAATTGCTCCTGGTATTCGTAATACAAAATAAGTTCACTGTTTGAGCTTTTCCAGTTACTCCCATCCAGCGAGCATTCTCATTACCTTGAGTACATCATCCCTGGCCATCCTTATCGAAATGTTTCGAAGCCCTGCCCCAACCTTCAAATATGGACGCACAAGGGCTGCTTCGAGATCACCTCATGAGGAGCCCAGTTGCAAAATTTGTGCGACCATTGATTTGTTATCAGCGTTGAGGGAATATCTCCAACTTTGCTACACCATTGTAGGACGCGGTTTTCCCGTTGGATCATACATTCAATCGTGTAACCCTTATTGTTCATTAAGAATCTACGCTATTGCTGAGAAGTGTGTCTTAGTGATTGTCAAAGATGATCCGTAATATTCTCTGCAGAGGATCTAGTGTGGAATGAGGGTGCAAAATAGTGACTTGTATAAATTTAGCTTATAGGATAGCTCGGCATACCCTCGCCTCGCTAATGCACCACTGCGCCGGGTTCGGCTCATGTCATGAATGCGCAAGGGATAAAGCGGGGCACATTCCATCTCTTTACAGCCAATACCAACCCTCCTTGATTTAAAATGGCAGATTGTGACACTGCGCTCAGGAAGATGTTAATGTAATACATGACAAGAAGCCGACGGCTATCTGTGAGGTCTCTGATAAGTACATGCGCGCCACACCCGGCCAGCCAACCAGAACCATAGTTGTTCGCGTACATGATACACTGCATTAGCCAGTGAATATCTCCAGGGAAAGTGTTAAAGGGCCATGTTCCAAGCCGATGGTTGAAGTGAGGTTGATTGTTGCAGGTGGTCAGGGTTGCTGAGGTGATTCACGTCAAGCCGGTAGTTCACTTCGTTAGTCCACTGGTTGGAATGGAGAGGTATTATACATTATCCTAAGCTCTGGAGTTATGGTCGTATATAGTACCCCGAGCATAAATCCTAATATGTTCTCAAGGTGCATTGGTACTTTGCATCCTCGCTAACTGACCGACGAGAATATCACATGACAGGCTCACCGCCCCACATATTGTATTTACTCAACCACTGTCACTGATCTACGAATACAACAATCATACTGAGATACCTTCCTTAGAATCTCTGGTGACTGATCACTTGCTTTACTTTCGAGACTTTCTGGGTCGCTCGTCGCTAATCCCTTGGCGAACTGGTTCCTCAGCCAATAGAAAGCATATATTTGCGCCAACTAGCTGATCTCTGTGTACTGTGTACTTATCTGTAGCACGGCCCAGAAGTTGATCCAAGCTGGATAATGGGCCCGCGGGTTGGCACAGGCATTCCCGACGGACTCTACCTAAACCCTACCTACTTCTACGCCTTTATCGTAGCAGGCAATATATTATCAAGGTAACACCGGATTTATTGTCATGTCAAAAACACGTCAGTTACTTTATGAAGAATTGATATACTCTTATACAAAGACTAAGGAAATTAATATCTTATATTAACTTAGCTATCCCAGTTAATAAGCGCGATTCTTTACTCTTCTTTAAAACAAGTGTAATTGGATAAAAGTTATTGTAGCCCACTATCTGAATCTCTTCTCTATTGACGTGTGCCAAGTGGCCGATGTTGGGGAATGGTTTTATGAAAGTTTCAATGTATATATATCAGTCACAATTCTGGGTTGGAATCAGAAACGATAGTTCGGCGACTGTGTTCTTGTTTGTTTTCTATTGCTTATATTGTATCGGAGAGAATTTTCGATCTGGAAATGGAGATAAAAAAGTTCGATGTAAAGCAGGAATGTATGTCTGATTAGAAGAAAGCTGTCTTGATATACCAATTCCGCGTCTTTATGGATTTGGAATGGCTACTGGGGAAATGTATAAAATTTTTGTAATATTTGGGGCTCTCTTGCTAACTAATCTCCCATATAGTTTATTTGAACTGGGAGTTTTTTAGTTTTGTTTTGTTGGATATAATATGTGTGCCACTGTGTGCTGTTTCTTCTCGGCTGTCTAATCTTGTTGAGATATATCTGTTATTACTGTAGAACTGAATTATCTAAAATTAGATTGCCCAATATTGGCTATCTTCTAATTGAATATATCGAGGAAACGAAAGGTAAGATATTGTCGTCCACCTGGAGTTTGAAGTGCGAGGATGTGAAGTTATGGATGAATCTTTCTAGGATCTTAGTAGATTATATCTGAGTCTGTCGAGGATATTACTCTTAAGGATTGGATTATCTATTATTAATAACGATGGGTTTATATTTTTTAAAAACTGACTACTATCTCTTGAGATCCAACATCTTGAAAATGAGTATATTCTGATGGATATATTATAAGATTATATTTATTCCACGGTCGACTTCTGTATAGTAGATATATTGTCTTTTATAATAGCTGGCTTCGCTATCAGTTAAATACTATAAATAATTTTACAGATTATATATATTAAATCTCTTCTTTTATGATATTGCGAGTAATATTTCTATTATTTTTTAGTTGAAATTTCTGTTGCGGATCTTTTATTTTCTTGTTGATAGATCTATATTCAAGTGATATTGTTGTTGATGAGAATTGGAATATAATGTTGCTTGTTGATCTTGAGTGGATATGTTCTCTCTCTATTGAGATGATCTAATCTCTCTACTGGTTTACCAGTATAGCTGTAGATCGGATTGTGTTATCTGAATATAACAGTAGTCGACTAGAATTTATGAGCGCTTCTATTAAGGAAGAGGGCCCCCGTTCTTCTATTTGCAAGGATTGTTTTTCAGTCTTGTTCAAGCTATCACAAATAATAAGCGCAGCCTGGGATAAGAGAACTTTCTAATATAGTCTAGCTCTGTCAAGCCCCACAGAACTCTTTGTAGTATTTGACAAGGAACTTCAACCAAGATTTATTGACAAATATCCCGATCATAATATCTTTCATGAAATTATGCCATGGTACTGGGCGCAGGAATATTGTGACTATCTTGGTCTAGAAACTTGCGGATCAAAAGATCTACGATATACAACTAGACACGAATTTGCGAACGATACTAGTTTGATATAGCCTGGGTAGGCAGGCATCAGTTACTGGCTGGAACCCCTGGGACTCTCTTGGCTTTCTCCCTCGAGACCATGTCGAACCGTCAGACTATCCTGCCCTACTAGAAACCGTAAGTTAGAGCTAACCATTGACAATGGTCTCCTCGTTTGTCTTTCCCCAGAGGAGAGTATCTCTTTTGCAACGAGAAATGCAAGCTTGGAAGCACTATTTGGTGCAAGCACCTGATCTAGGGGCCAGGTGTACCAGGCCTTTTTTACCAAAAGACCAATATTACCCGCGACATATGGTCAGAGAAGCTGTGGTCGAATCCCGGTGGTGGTGGTGGTGGCTGACAGGGGTTCAATACTAGTCTGGACCACCGTTACGGGTACGCTAGAGACTACCTCGGGATACTCTGGGGGGAGCTACTAGTAGTACTAAGATTTTAGGGTTGCCGAGTATAGCCTATCACGGAAGCTTAGGTAGTAAAAACTCAGTAAGCTTCCTCCCGGTAACCTTTCATAAATGGTGGCCTAGAATAGCCTGCCGGACTTAGGTAGTGAAAGGCTCGGTGAGTTCCGGCCTGCTCATTCAGCCTTGAGGAACTGAGGCTTGTGAAAAAGGGCGGGGAGAATGGTTGTAAGGCACGCGGGGACCTCTAGGCTCTAGGCTATCTAGTGCGCTATTTAGTAGGTTCTAGCTCCCGCAAGAGGTAAATGCTTTGTACACCTGACCCAAAGATTGGGTGCCTGACATTTAGTCACACGGGGAATACTACCGGACTTTAGCATTAAAGCCGGTTGTTGAGCGCGAAACGTCCACACATATCTTCTCCCAGGGCTGAATTTCCTCTAGCATCGAGGGATATCCTGAGTGGAGAATGAATTGCGCGATTTAATAACGTTCATGGGGCCAAAAAGACTGATAACTTATTTCGACGTGCGTTATGAAACCGCCTCCCAAATCAACCTGCATCATTAATCTTGGCATTTACTTGTAAGCCCATCTAGAAATTAGTTATAATTGAACTTCTGCTCTATAAAAGAGCATTGTAGTACTTGAGAGGAAGTCAATCTTGCTGCGAATAGCGAACACCACTAATTACTTCGTTTACGATCACATCCATTATGTCTCTGAACCAAGCTGCCTGGCTCGACGAAGGACAGCCTCTTCGGGTTGGCCCTGCGCCGATGCCAAACCCCGGCCCGAAGCAACTGGTCATCAAGAACCACGCCGTGGCGATTGTAAGTCCATACATAATATCTAGCTGAGTATCCACAAATATACTCACCGTGCAACTCAGAATCCAGCAGACTGGAAGATCCAGTAAGCCACCGACAAACACCCAAGGTTCTAACCAACACGCATGCTGACATCTCAGGAACGGTGCATCCTTCATTAAGGCCTGGCCGATCGTGGTCGGGCTAGACATTGCAGGCACAGTTGAAAAAGTTGGCGAAGAGGTAACCCGGTTCAAGAAGGGTCAGCGTGTCATCTCGTAAGCTGCTGTCTCATAGGACTTTCTACGGCGCTCACGATGTCTGATACTCGTGGATAGGCACTCCCAGACATTAAGAGACCAAGTCCCTGCAAAGGGTGCATTCCAGCTGTATCCACTCGCCGAGGAAGTGTTCACATCGGTGATACCCGATTCCATGAGCTTCGAGCAAGCCGTCGTACTACCTGTGGCCCTTTCGACCGCGGCATCCGGCCTCTACATTCCGAAATATCTAGGTCTTCCTTACCTGCCATCGCCAAACCCCAAGCCCACCGGAAAGACGCTCCTCGTCTGGGGAGGCGCATCCTCCGTCGGCGCAGCCACTATCCAACTTGCCGTTGCATCCGGACTGAAAGTAATCACCACGGCCTCGTCGGCTAATCATGAGTTTGTCAAAGCCCTGGGCGCCAGTGCCGCGTTCGATTACAGATCCCCGTCTGTCGTCGAGGACATTGTCAAAGAGCTTGAAGACAGCGACCTCGCTGGAATCTACGATGCCATTGCCGAAGAGCCCAGTTTCGAGCCGATCACTGAGATTGTGAAGCGTCTGGGCCGCCAGGTCAAAGTTGCCGCTGCGCAGGCTCGTGAGAAGCCATCCGAGGGGTTTGACCCCATCTTTGGTATATCATGTCATATTCCGTACTATCGCATGATCGTAAAGTTTGCTAATTTTTTCAGTATTCTGTTTTGAAATCGCCACAGCCCCGCATGAAGAGTTTGGTGAAGCGATTTGGGGGAAGTTTGTGCCCGAAGCATTGGCCAGTGGGCAGTTGCAGGCGAAGCCTGACCCGGTGGTTGTAGGTCATGGGTTGAGTGCACTCGAGCATGGACTGAAGGTGCATAAAGCCGGTGTTTCTGCCAAGAAGATTGTCGTTACGCTTTAGGCGATGGGTGCTTTGATTAGTTTGATGGAGATGATGCCAGTATGAGATTAGGCCTTTGAGTGAATCAAGTACATAGGATAGACTATCTCCTTTGTCAAATCTTTTGTATAGTTACTATTTCATTAATAATGAGACATAGTTTCTAGTTAACTAGTTAATATATACTCTCCAAGTATGATGGTAACACAAGATCAGAATGATGAAAACTCCCTTACAAGAAATAATGCCAACACAGTAAAGCCTTGCTCTGATGACCTGCTACGGAGTAAATTGTCGTACTGCCCTAAGCTGCTGGTTTTTGGTACTGGCTGGAATGGTCTCCATGCAACTGCTATCTTCTGCTAGATGTTTACGGACTACATTAAAGATGGCTGTACAACGAGAAATACAAAGGATATGCTATATGAAACATGTATCTACAAGGGTGCTTCAATGATCGAAGTAGTTGTTAAAATATTACCGCTAGGTCACCAAAAGCGTGAACACATAGATTGAGCTCTATGCAGTGTATATCAATATTTCCCCATAGCCGTCATATTTCACTTGCGCGCCATGCGACACGACATGGTATCATTTAGTATCTTCAGCAACATACTCTATCTCGAAAAACGGGTGTGATTTTACTAAAAATCTCGACGCCATGCACGAGGGGGTTCCTTCTGAACCAAGAGAAATAAGGCCTATCAGTCCCAGCGTCTGTCCCTTATCATCACTTACTCCTAACTGAACACCATCCCCCTGTTCTAGATCGAGTTGTGCCTCCTGCAACGTGTTCTGCGGTTCTATAGTGAAACCCCACGCCGTGTCTTTAGATCCCTCGTGCAAGTAGGAGAGTGGGTATCCCGGAAACATCCGTGTACCTTGGAAATAGGTGTTTTCCTTGTTTTCGATGTCACTTAAAAGGGTGTAGGTACCGCCAGCAAGAACACGTCTTTTGTTATTAGTGGTGGCGATCATGCCGTGCAAATTGACAGCATTTTTCTCCGATTGCAGAAGGACTCGCCGCCATTCCTTCCGGCACTCCTTCACCCAGTCCATCGCAGCGGAGGAGTGTCCCGCCAGAAATGCACCCTTGGCTATTTGATTGGCTACTAAATATTAGCATAATGCATATCGCCATATCCGTTTATCATTGATGAGTCCTACATATTGCTGAGCTGGGCTGTGACTCCAGGGCGAGGTAATGGCCGGTCCCCTTCTCCCTGAAACGGACTTGGACAGTGGCTTCACTTACAACCCGCTCTTTTGCTTTCTCGCCTTCTATAATCCTTGAGAACCTGTTCTTGACATCTTCGTGCCTAGGAATTTTCGTTATAATATCCTCGATTGACAGGAGATTTTCTTGCTGTTTGTTTTGCTGTCAGGAGGCGTTCTGAAGGGTGGCAGGAATATACCTATGATGTACTAACCTTGACCACTCGCCAGTTATAAAAGGAAGCCACAGTGGAACACCAAGCTGAGGGGCTTTCATAATCATTAGCATCGCTCACTTCATCAATAGAGGAGACAATATACTTATTGCAAAGCAAGGTATCGCCACCCTTAGCCTCCCATGTCATGCTCACGTTCAACGAACTCTCGCTGTTCTCGGCCTTGTTTGCAGTCGACGACGCAGAGCTAGCACTAGCTGAAGCTTGGACCCATGGCGAGGAAAAGCTCAAACTGGCTGCAGCTTTCATTGCTTTTGATTTCTCAGATACACTGGCCTTTCCCAGGGCGGCCGAGTCTTCCGTTGCGTGTAGGCGACCACCCAGTTCAATGCGGGTGGCGAAGAAGGTTCCTAGATATCTTTCGTCAGATATAACATTCAGTGATAAGATATATAATATATACCGTATCTGGCTTTGAACGCTGTGAGAGATGCCATGTCTGTAACACAGGCGAGATCTTTCGCGCATTCTTCGGTGAGTTCTAGGCTTTCATCATCAAGTTGAAGGACAACACGAGGGAACTAATTATTAGAATCACTCAATTGATAAAAATCCTAAAAATGAGGCACTCACATTGTAAGTGATGGTCATATGCTTTGTTTCTTCAGTAGTGGCCCTAGATTCAGATGCCTGCTCTTCTTCCTTGAAGCCAGCTTGGGCCCCGGCGCTGAAACCAAAGGCTCCCCCACCACTAGTTTGGTTAGCTATACATATCTCTGCGTATAGTCATCAATAGTATCAAGTCTTACTTACACAGCAACTTCTGCAGCAGTCTCAGACAAAGAACTAGAGGCAATGGCCGACGCTACAGAGGATTTATTCTCAGAAACCTCGACATAAGAGTCATCTTCAACTCGATAACGAGGGATGAATAAATGCCTCTGTTCAAAATCCATTAGTTGTGTCTTTTCCCACGGAGCTTACCTGTCGAAAACGAAATACATACCGCGGGAATAACAATGTCTTTATCATCCTTTGAAGCATTGAAGTCAAGGAACTGACGGGACCTCAACTGGAACGCTGGATACATGGCTCGTTCGACTTTGCAAACGGTGCCCTGACGCAACAGTCTAACGTAACTTCCATGCAGAAGGGCATTGGTTTGCAAGACGGTGTTCCATTGTCCTTGGGTCATATCGGTGGGATGACTAGCAAAATTTTTCCGTTAGCGTAGTCCAAGACTATATTCTTGGTAAGGGAAAATTACACCACCGTTCCTTTACCAACCCCAGCCATAAAGCTTGCGTGATCGTAAGAGCTGGTCAGAATGTCTGGTTTGTCGACCGTGCTGAGTTCTGCTTTCTACTAGAAATCAGTTGATGGTACAAATACTAAACAAGGCATCATGCGTACTCTCAACTCTAGCTCTAGCTTCTCTTTCAGAAACTCTTTGGTCACATCGTTCATCTCCGAAGTCAAAGCGCGAGATTTGAAATAGACAGCATATGCCTGTGATTCTGCCACTGGCTCATTTGCTCCGGGCTATCACAGTCATCAGTAACCTCCACATGGGAGAGAACAACTGTACTCACAACTTGAGTCGAATAACCCTGCTTGTCAGACTCCTCCGTCTTCTCTTCCTTGCTCTTCGTTCCACCCCTATCGAGCGACTTGATATACTCGGTGAAAGGCAAACCCTCATTCGCAACAGCCCCAACTTTGTTGCAGAAGGGGGATCCTTGCCTGCAAGCTTGTTAGTATATATGTGACCTCTGAGCCTTGGGAAGGGACTAGCCACTACATACAGCCTAACACTCAACCCATTCTCGCTATTCAGCATCACACGAATATCGGACAATTTCGTGCCCTGGACATTTTTAAAACTGCCCACAGTGACGAATTTATCCATTTTGGCTTTGCCGGAGTTGTCATCATAAACGTAGATGTCGAATATGGCTTGGGGGTCATTTTCATTTGCTACAGGATTGTTAGCACGTATAGAAGAGAAAAATCGAAGCGAGGATTGCCTTCTTCAGCGTCCTTAAGGGACCTTTTCAGTTTGCTCAGGTCAAGATCCTCGGCCGCCGTATGCCCTTTTCGGACCTTGCTTCGGCCAGCAGACGCGCTCATATTGGATAGTAGTCGCTTAAAGAACAGTAAGGAAACGATTAGATATGTCTCAAAAAGTTCAAGTACTTAGGTGCTAGGTAAGCTCCCCGTATTTATATTCAGGTGTAAGATAGCAATGGGACGCTGTGCATGTTGGCATCCAATCGACTGTCTACCTCTGACCGCTCTTTATCATTACATAGCTTCAACCTCTTATCCCCTCTTTCTCAATGCAAGAATCTGACCTCTCAGTTTTCCGGCCATGAACGGGCAGGAAAGTGGGGGAAGGGGGAGGGGAGGAGAGAAACTGATCTGGCCTAAGGGACTTTGGCATATCAGACATTAGCTATGGGGAATGATAGGCATAGGCAGTAGGAAGTAGGAGAGTTCCTGTAGAGCATCTCCATCAATCTACCCCCTACACGTGGTCCCTATCTTTGACTGGTAGGCTAATACACCCCCTTACATTTGATTGGCTAGTATGTATGCATGGACTGAAGATGTGGTCCGAATCTGCCCAAAAGTCATGTAGTTGCTGCCGGGTTTATGCGTATGAGCCCGACTTGCGGGGGCGATTATAGCCCCCAGGCTGATAATTATGTCGTATTTGGGGTCGTACGCTCTAGCTTGTCGATCACACAGCCAAATCCCATCGAGCTGATGCTTTCTGGCTGTCAACAGATTCGAGGCTTGAGCTGAATTCCTGCAGTAGTCCCCACTTAGCCAAAGGTTAGCACGGCCAGTCTTCAATGCGAGATCCAAAATCCAAAAGGAAAGTGCCAGAAGCCCAATCTTCTTCTGACAAGATGGTATCGGAAATAGTAAAAGGGTATTATTGGTGTGTTTTTATGCGAAAGGAGCAAATGCAGAAGGTCGTGAATCGTGACAAAAACATATCAAGATCGGAAAACGATTCTTCAATCAGGAACCGGGATATTGTGTTGTCTTGGGGAGTATATACTCTTTCCAGCCACACAGACCTTCATCCCGGCTTCTATTAGTGTAATTGATACACCCTTACGACAGCTTAGTGCCATTGCACAAGTTACAATAAGGCTTAGCGGCGTAAGTGAATATATAATGGATATCCTTTATTGAATCAGAGAGGAGGTTGATGTGAGAGTGGATAACACTCAGACTCTAGGTCTGAATCCGTATGATATCACCTGGATCACACGTAGTATATAGCTATATGCCCGAGCCCGTGGCATATATATAGCTATATCGTACAGACCATGTATATCAGAAGTTCAGAAAATCCTTGAGGGCCTGTTTAGAGTGAAAACCAATCCATATGCGTATATAATTTCAAGAATCGATTGCTCTACTTCAGTACTACCAGATGCACTCAGGGCTGCATGTAGATCACTCCGTAGTAGGTAGGCGGTAAAGAGAGCTAGCAGTGGACCCACCGGGAAAGCTTTTCTCCACCGCCGACAAGTTTTCACTTGCGTCCCTCAACAGAACGAAGCTCCAGTTTTCCCTCATCATACATTCATTTATTCTTTTCTTCGTGCCATTGCCCTGAAATGGCAAGCACACTTCCAGCCCTGGCCATTCCAGGCCAACGTCTGGGCCCAGTGACCTCCTACACAGCCGGTCCAGGCACGCACGTACAACAATCCAATGTCTACGCCTCCATCGCCGGCCCAGTCGTCGTCGAACCGGCGCAACCAGGCTCCTCCAAGGGAAAGGCTACTCTAAGCGTCTCTCGTTCTATCAGGGCTCCTGGAACAGGCAATGCCCCAACCCCGCAACCACGGCAGCTGGCGCCAAACCCAAACAGAAATACAACACCCTCCCCGCAGTCGACTCGGTGGTGCTGGCGCGTGTGACGAGGGTCCAGAAACGTCAGGCTACTGTATCTATCCTGGTTGTGTTGGATGAATCGGGCGCCACCCAAGGTGTCAATCCCTCCCAGACGACATCCGATAACGACAACATCGAGGCGATTCTCTCCTCCGCCGCCAATCCCGAGAATCATAGCAGTTCCGACGAGCTCCGCTTCCAGGCTCTTATCCGGAAGGAAGATGTGCGTGCGGTTGAGAAGGACCGCGTCGTGATGGACGAGATGTTCCGCGTTGGCGATATCGTGCGTGGAACCGTTATTTCCCTCGGAGACCAGAGTTTCTACTATTTGACGACTGCACGCAACGACCTGGGCGTGGTTATGGCTCGCAGCGAAGCCGGCAATATGATGTTCCCCGTTAGCTGGAAGGAAATGAGAGATTCGATCACCGGTCAGGCGGAGTTGAGGAAGGTGGCGAGACCGTTTTGATCGGTTTGATGCCAGTTGAGGGCATTCGTCACTGATGCTTCTTGCCCCCCTCACTTCATTATCATCACAAGGCTGAGAAAGGCTCGTATGTCGCGTCCTTTTCTTGGTACTTCAGAGAGTCGCGTGCCGGCGCAGAGGACCGGAGAGATCCGTTGATCCCTCTCTCTCTTCCGGAAGAACTTTGCCGCGTCCTGCTCGGAACTGTCTTGGACAGACTATACGACTAGAGTTGAGATGCTCTGGACTTTTTCACGTAGCAGATTCTCCATCACCTTGCATACTATTGCTGTACATATCAGAAGTACTGGCCCACCGGTGCTTCGCGCTTCACATTCAATGATGTGTGACGAGTTACGAACAAGATAATTCAAGAGAATACAATAACTCTGATCGTTTAGACAGTTATGAAAGATTAGGCACTCAAATCGCTGTTTATTTACACCTCTAGTATCCATGGTTCTGGCCTTCTCAATGCTGAACTGCGTTTGTCACCGGAGGAAGATAAACGGTATCTCGCGTAGCGATATACTCATCTTCACGACCCTCCTCATGATTCTCTGTTCACTTATTTTGTGGACTGGAGCTGCTGTAATCGAGGGTACAATATCTTCAAGAACATCGTAGTTACACTCAATCCGATAATGGAACTATTCTAATGATTCAAATAACTTTTTCTTTGTACTGTATGTACACATATTCCAGCGCAATATCCAAATGCTTTATCTATCGTACCATAAATCCACACAGGCATAAACAAAGAAACCTGTTTTACTTCTTCAGCGTCTTCTGCTTCTCCGCGTCAATCAACTTCCTTCCCTGGACCACCAGTCCCTTTCGAGTTCTCACGGCATCCATATACCGCTTCGCCACGTTCTCCCTATCGGCCAACTCGCCCAGATCCTCCAATTCTTCCTCGGTAGCTGGTACCCAGAAGGGGTCTTCGTCGAGGGCCTCGAATCCGGCAAAGATAAGTTGTGGCTGCGCTGCACCGGAGGTACGCTTACGAATCTCCTCGGCGAATCCGAATGATTCGGCAACGGGGAGCAGGGCCAGGATTGTGAAGAACGGTGTTCCTTCCTTCATAGTCTCGGAGAGGATACGGCCGCGACGTCGGGTTATTACACCGTAGACACGACCGAGGACTTCGGCTGTTTTGAGTCAGTATATATTCCGTGTAACTTGGATGGGATAGGGCTGTTAAAGAGGGTGCGTACTCGATGCTTGAATTTCACAACTGTACATTGCGAGCATGATTCGAGGACTCCAATCAAGGAATCCCTGCGAGATGCTCTCACGAACAAGTCTGATTCCCTCGCCCGTCAGGCGACCGAGATCAAGTTCTTCCTCGCTGGCATTGACAGCTATCTCTTCTAAGAAGACGGCCGTTCCTTGCATGGGCTCTTGACAGAGAGGACCCTGGCCGGTTGCCAGTTGGAAGGCATATGTGACCTTGTCGCAGAAGTCACGCACGATCAGGGCTTCACGGCTGCTGGTTTCTGTGTTGACGGTGGGCTGTTGCTTGGGATCTTCCAGCAAACTGCTTCTTGTCAGTCTATGCCATGCATGAATGTTGCAGGGTTTCTGGATTGGACTTACAATTTCTCGCACGTGTTGACTGCGGTGGCATCGACTAGGATGTTCGGTCCCACTCGTCTTGGGCCGAAGGCAGTGATTCTATCTACGACGTCCTTCCACAGTTCCTTGTCTTCTTTTACTTCTTCGTCGAATATCTTGTTTAGTTCGTTCCTGAAGTCCTTGAGAGAGAGGATACTTCCTTCGCGGGCTTCATCTGTTGCATCACTCGTCTCTACCTGCTGAGTGCCATCTGGGGTTCCGTTGGCTGCCTTGTCCTCTGCTGCTGTGTGCCGCTGAGATTGTAGTCGTTTGATAGTTCCGACGTGTTTAGAAAGGTAGTCAGTCACGGCTTCAGGTAGAGGCACAACGCGTAGCCGGATAGATAGTTGCTTTGATGCTGAAACTGCCAGAACACCTCCCCGTCCCAAATCTGGGTTCTTCGGTGCAGCCATTTCTGGAGCATTGACGATGGTTTCGCGGTATGGTACGATTGTTTCGCCGGTCTGAATGTCGCATTTGGCAAAACGTTCGCGAAGGTCCTTCAAGCAACGCTCGAGATGCAGTTCGCCGGCTGTCAGGATGACATGCTCACCGTTGGGGAGCACATCGTACTGCGCGCATGGGTCGCTTTGTTCCAAGAGTCGCAGACCGGTGACCATCTTGCTCAGATCGGCAGGGTTGGCTGGTTCAAGAGCGACTCTTACGATAGGTGGAGTATTGAGGGAAACACCAGCCAGGTTAATGCTTCCCTCGAGCTGTGAGCACAGAGTTCCGGTCTTCAACACGTGGCCTGCAAGGCCTCCGATGCCAAAGACCACACCGGCGGGAACAGACTTGAGCGGCTCGAGACTACGTCCCATAAGAAGATACAAGTCTGTGACAGTCACCTTCTGTGGCACAGGGGTAGCGTTCGGATTTTCCGGTGAGAACTTCGGGGCGAGGACGTAGACAGAATCACCCACTGAAAGGGTTCCTGAATATAGTCGTGCAAAACCTATCAGGTGCTCTGGGTCTTCCTTCTCCTCTTCCGGCGCTTGGTTATTGTCGTCTATGGTAACACTTTCAAAGGCAGAAGTGATCCGCGCATAGCCGTCGTCCTGCTGTTCACCGTTGGCCTCCGCTTGCATTTTGGCTATTTCCTCTCTCTTTTTCCGAGCAATCTCTCGGGCCTCATCCGCCGACATAGTCGCGCCGGAACGCTTTTGGCTTGAAGACAGTTCACTTTCCGGAATGGCAACCATCTTGCTGACATATGCTACCACGGGCTCGTCCGGACCCGTCTTGAAATTGATCATTGCATCTTTCACTTTTGTATCCACAAAGTCTGCGCCAGGTGACTCTTCAATCAAGGCTGGTAACCGGGTTTCTTGGGCAGCTCGGGGACTAGGAAGATATTCAATAACAGACACGAGGACTGCGGTTGAAAGAGGAAGCCACATAGAGAATAGTGTTGTCATTATATTCCTCGGGTCTCGAGATCGTAGAATATATGCCGGGATGGTGATATTCAGAGATTTTGTAATTTTCTCCAATAAAGCAGGGTCACTGTCAATTGTCAGTTAACAAAATATACCTAAGTGTTCGGTATATCATACCCTTTGCCTTTACCTCCACCTGTGGTAGCTTCGTATGCAGCCCAGATACTGTCTAAAACCAACTGAACGAACATCGGTTTCAAAGCTCGTCCTTTAAGATGTTTTTGGCCCAGAACTCGTTTCGTCTTGGGGTCCAAGTAGTAGTCTCCCCAGAGCACTTTCTCAAGAACTGCCCGCTTGATCCCGAGCTTCTTTTCGTAAATAGCAGCGAATTGGCGGATGGTGAAGGCCCACCCGTCCACAGCACTACCAAAGATGACATTGTTCTTCTCAGGGGCAAAGTAAAGGTCCTCATCATCTCGCTCTACATATTCAGCAGCATCTGCACTACCCTGTGTAGATTCATCATCGTGTGTTTGCTTCTTGGTGCGATCTTTCTCGGCCGCCGCATTGGCGCGTTCTTCCATGCGCTCTCGCCACTGGAGATCTTCCTCCATTCGCTCACCTTGGTAGAAGCTACCGATGACTGCATTGACCTGCTCCAACAGTTTGCTCATATGCGAGTAAGCCTCACTGGGGCTCATCTTTAATTCAGTAACCAGTCTGTCGATCTTATTTATAACCAGGATGGGTTTTAGCTGCTCGACCCAGCTCTGGCGCAGGACAGTGACTGTCTGACTGCATACACCCTCTACAGCATCGACTAAGACAATGGCCCCATCACACAGACGAGAAGCCGTTGAGACCTCGCTGCTGAAGTCGATATGTCCCGGGGAGTCGATAAGATTGATCAAGTACTCTTTGGTTACTGGAGCAGCGTCGGGAGCAGGACGACGCATCATCGAAAAGAACAAAGAGATCGCCGACGACTCCATGGTAATACCTCGAAGCTGTTCATCCGGGCGAGAATCCAGATAGCGGATCTTGCCCGCCAGCTTTGGTGAGATGATGCCATTAGTGGCGATAAGGCTATCGGTCAGAGATGTTTTGCCATGATCCTATAACCACGCAAGTTTTCTAGAATTAATATCGAGTGACTTTCCATCGAGCTGAGCAACCGTAGCTACTTACAACGTGAGCCAAGATACAGATCTGCGATGCTGGTTAGCTATGGGTATCCCGATATGAAGGAACTCGTGACATCAAAGTGGGATGATGGAGGGGCTACGTACATTCCGTATGTCATCGGGTTTCCGTTGAAGACGGACCAGACCCTCGACATTGACGACGGGCATTTTGGGAAATAGGCTGGTGTCAGTGACCAACCTGAATCCGAAAAACCAGATCAAAGGTCTCCAAGTGGTTAGAATATATCTGAGTTGGTGTCCCGCGTACTGCGGAAGAATTGAATTCTATGACAAAAATGGAAAAAAAAAATATTGGCGGAAAAGCCAAAGCTTTTCAACGACTAGGGAACTACCGCAAAATAATACGACTATGATTATTATGAGGCTATAATTGAAGGACCATGTCTGGAAGCGTGCATCTAAAGTATTTTATCGTTGATTATTAATTATTCTCAGGTTGTTATCGAATATGATGACTACTCTACTGGTGCCTGAACTAAGAGGGCTTTGCCGCATAATATGAGTCAAATCGAGACATTATACTAGTATTATGACTGGGTAAATCGGTAGTCATTCATGCATCATTCCTCGTCAAACGAGAGCTTGATTTTCTTCTTCTTTTGCTTGGGTTTCCGAGATCCAGTGTCTTTCGGCTGTGTTTCTTCTTTTTCTGCTGCAGGCTCTTCTTCGCCAATAACCTTTGCCTGCTTTCGCTTCTTTGGTCCGCCTATCTCTGCCATATTCTGTTTCGATATGGGCGCGTCTTGCGGGGTACTTGCCTTATCCTGTTCTTTATCTTGGGATGTGGGCTGTTCCGGGTCTGGTTCTCCTTTCCCCGTGTCCCCGATATCCTTGTTACTATCGCGAACGAGAGCTTCATATTCCTCTTTTGATATAACTTCGTTGCTCTCTTCATCAACATAGGTAGGCTCATCATCGTCGTCGGCATCTTTTAGTTTTCGGGGTCGAGCAATTGGGCGCTCAAGGCGACCGGAGGTATCTCCATATTGGTTTCGAAGTCGCTGTAAGAATGCCGGTTCTTTCGCCTCTATTTTTGGAGTATCAGTCTAAACTCCGCGTAATGGTGATACAGAGCCGACATACCATATGCGAGATTCTTCGACTTGAAGGACATGTTTGAATAGTCCCACAGTAAATTGTTAGTTTAGATTCCGCCAGACAAATAGCAAGGGATATATCGCTACCGCGACATAAAATATTCAAGCAAAGAAACAGAGTAGTGCCTCAATTCTCATATCCTCCGGCTACTGATAGAATATTGAAGAGGGAAGCTTGGACGGGACAGACAAGCTCCGTCAATGATAGGTTATTATAATAGCTGCAATCGCCTCCTTCAATAAGTAGGGTAGCAAAGCTGGCAGAATAAACAAGTGTACAGGAGAAACGAATATATTGAGTCAAGAGGAATAGGGTGGACTTCGACTTGATCGTTTGCGCATGGTTGCTTGCCGCCAAGAGATCTGCGGCTAAACCCAAAAGATAGGCGGACCGTCGAAAAGTCCAAAGGAGCCGCAGCTCTCGTGGTGAAGAGCAACATCTCTCTCCCTCCCCACATCCATCCATCTTCCAGAAATACCATGCTGTGTGCAAGTGAGTAGCAAGTGTCATGCAGTTTAAAAATTTAATGGAAAACTGACGGTAATTGATGACAGTCTCGGGAGAGGCACCACAGGTGCCCGTCGTCTCGCCCAAGAGCGGTATGTTGCAACCTCGAACAGCACCCGCACCGTATCTAACGTCTTTCAGGCAGCGTCTTTGAGAAGCGCCTCATCGAAGCATACATCGCCGAAAATGGGAAAGACCCTGTGAACGGAGAGGAGCTCTCTACCGATGACCTTATCGAGGTCAAGTCCGAGCGCGTTGTTCGACCCCGTCCCCCTACACTCACCTCGATTCCTTCTCTACTCAATGTGTTCCAAGAGGAATGGGACGCCCTTGCCCTGGAGACATACACACTGCGACAGACATTAGCCCAAACGCGCCAGGAGCTGAGTACGGCTCTCTACCAGAACGATGCGGCGGTCCGCGTGATCGCGCGCTTGACCAAAGAACGAGATGAAGCTCGTGATGCGCTCTCTAAGGTGACCGTCGGCGCTACACGCGCTGCTGGCGGTGAAGCAATGCAGGTTGATTCAACTGGACTGCCTGAAGCAGTTTTGTCACGTGTCGAGGGTACACAAGCAGCGTATGTACAAATTGTGTGGTTTGTGAATCCTGACCCCGTAGCTAATTGCAAATAGGCTCTCTAAGACTCGCCGTAAGCGCACTGCACCGGAAGGCTGGGCAACCAGCGATGCTATCTCCACATACAAGCCCGCTCAAAATACCGAGCCCCTCTACCCCGGTGGCAAGGCCCTGTCTGTTAATGCTTCCGGAGAGCTTGCCCTTGTTGGGGGCGCTGACGGTGTTGTTGGTGTCTACTCGCTGTCTCAGAAGCAAGTCGTCCAAAGCCTGCAGGCAAATGGCCCAGTCACCGATGCTGTCTGGGCAGGTGATAAGGCCGTCGTTGCTTCGTCTACCGGCTCAGTGAAGGTTTTCGAGAATGGCAATGAAGTTGCTGATTTCAGCTCTCATGCTGGTGCAGCCACGGCGCTCGCCCTGCACCCTACTGGCGACATTGTCGCTTCCGTTGGCGCTGACAAAAGTTACGTGCTTTACGACTTGACGACCAACTCCGTGATTACCCAGATCTTCAGTGACGCATGTGAGTAAAACCCCGCCAATATGAGTACTGCACAAGTCCTAATTTTCCTCTTTAGCTCTTCTTTCCGTGAAATTCCATCCTGATGGCCATCTTATTGCTGCCGGTGGCGTGGATGGGCAGATTAAGATCTTCGATGTCAAGAACGGCTCGTCTGCCGCTAATTTCACTCTGTCTGGACCCGTCAAGTGCTTGTTCTTCTCTGAAAACGGCACATTCATGGCCGCAGTCGCCGAGAGTTCTACAGTTGTTTCTATTTGGGATCTGCGCAGTGCATCAGAAGTCAAAGCTCTGGAAACCGGCAGTCAGATTGATTCTATCAACTGGGATTACACCGGACAATTCCTACTCACTGGCGGACCTAGCGGGTTGACCGTCCAGCAGTACACCAAGTCAACTAAGTCATGGTCGGAGCCACTGCGAAGTGCTGTCCCTGCAGCTGCCGTGGCGTGGGGTGTTGCAGCTCAAAGCATTGTGGCTTTGAACCGTGACGGTGGAATCACAGTATTGGGGGCCCAGTAATAATGATACCTTTCAGAGAAAAGCAAAGCATTGAGTTTGTACTTTTAGTTCTTGAAATTATGGATGCTGGTTTTCACCTGAACTTCACAGTTGGAAGAGAGAAGAACTGAAAGAATAAAAGACAATAGATTACTGTCTTGGATGTACTGTTGTTACCCGGAGTTGAAATTAACACATACCAGAACATGTTTGGCCGGAATCCGTCACATTAATAATATGTTGTTCCAGCCGGTGATCGGGATCTAATTTAGGAGTAGATCTGGTGACATGGGGGGTCAACTCCCTCTTTTTTTTCGTATTTCTTTCTTGCCCTTTTACTTATCTTATCGGGCTCTCAAATACCGGTGGCCAACTATTGAAGAGGGCGGCATATCATGTCATCTCTCCACCGCAAGGACTCGGCTCCGGACTTATTACATTGGACGATTAGGAACTCTTCCGCCAGCTGTATCGCTCCTTCGATTTCGACTCTCACATCTCTCTCACCCCCTTCCTCTTTATACTTCCCAGTCATTCGGTTCTGACCCCTGCTGGACTTCAGCCCAAGCAACTTGACATGAATGAAGACTCAGGTGTGCAGTTTGTGGCTGCAAGGCCGAGAAAGGTTCGCCCCATATCTTTCCGTTGCCTTCAAGAGGCGGGGCACCCATTGTGCCAATCCTAGAGAGATGGGAGCTCGCTGACGACTATCATGAAACTACAGCGTAATCACCGACAAATGTCCCGAACATCTCATTCACCCAGTCGCCGTTTCTTTTCACAAAATGGGGAGCCATCGTCCTCCAGAGCTCCGCCCAACCAGTTGCCACCCATGAGATACGTTGGGGACGGACTCGATTTGAGGAGACCTGTCGTCTCGGCTTCCCCTCAGACAGAGGAAGTAATCGATTTGACAAATGAACCGGACTCGCCTCCACAGCAGCGAGATTTGAGTGCTCGGGCAACATCGCGGCGACCTAGACAACCCCGCTTCGGAAGGGATATCATGGCAGATGTTGTGGACTTAGAAGATGAACCGGATAATACAATTGATCTCGACATCCCTAGCAGTCCAGAGGTTCAATTCGTGGGTGCCAGCGTTCGACCCCAGTTACCTCGACCATCGCCACCACAGCCTAGAGGTTTTGATTTCGGCGCTGGGCTTGTACGGTTCCTACGGTTAGATGACCCCAGAGTTCAACACTTTCCTGGCAGAGGGCTATTTTCTAGAGATCCTGGATGGAGAACGAGAGGCCCCCGTCGCCCGCCACATGATGTGGAGACCTTTTGGATCGGAGATAGATCGGGCGGAGCAGTTGATCTCACGATCAACCTGGATATGGACGGTCCGCTGGCAATGGATTATCAGATCCCAGGGTTTTCACCTGATCGAGTGTCACGGCCAACGTACAAGCCACCAAGTCCGCCGCCAGAGGGGTTTACAAGGAACATTAAAGAAGATGAGGTCGTTTGTTGTCCGAATTGTGATGCAGAGCTCGGGACGGGTGACGAAATTCAACAACAGATTTGGGTGGTAAAACAATGCGGACATGTTCGTATCTCCATGATGCCCCTTGTGCTATCAGGCTCTAACATCTTATCCAGGTTTATTGCGGGCAGTGTGCCACCCATAGGTCCAAATCAAACGCTAAGAAGGCATCGCTGCCGGTGAAGCCGTTTTCTAAATGTCAAGTGGCAGATTGTGAGAAGTCTGCCAGTGCACCAAAATCGATGTTCCAGATCTATCTATGATACATATATTCTCTCCTTCCCATGTTTTATACAGGGTTTGCATGATTCCGGTGTTAGGCGGGCGGTGACTTGGTCTGGTTTGCTACTTCTTTGATACCCTTATTGCATTGATGGTTGAGTGGATGGATACTATATGGATTGCTAGTAGATCCGGTTACTAGCAGGTACGGAGCCCTGGAATACATTTTTGGTTAGGTCGCAACTACCTGAATAGGTTGCGAGTCCTATTAACCTGAAAATAATCTTTAAGATCAATGCATTTTGTACATACATATGCTACATACTCTTCTTAACATAAAAAGCATTGGTTTCCCCGAACAAAACAAACAGGCCCATAATACATTGTATGAATATGACAAGCTGGAAGCGTCGCAATCCAGAACATAACACCGTCGCAGTAAACCCAAAAACACCGCTTTAGACAGTCTTAACGTCTCCGTGATACGGGGACCAGATGCCTCTGACACTCTCGTTGATACTTGTGACGGGCTTCTTGGTACGCTTCAATTTCTCGCCGCTGGCCTCCTTAAGCAGGTTCGCCTTCTGGAAGATCTGTTCGGGCTCGAGGTTGCGAACACAGACCGCCTTCTCACGTCCGTTGATGTAGTGGCCCTTGACTACGGGGTGCTTGTGTGGTCGTGGCGATACGCGGATTTCAATCTGAGGGTTGGCTTTGGCGAAGGAGGGAAGAGTGTTCTTCAAGAAAGCTCTGGTTTAACACCACCATTAGCATCAATGACCAAGTACCACCTTGTATAGAAGGTACATACACCATCCCGCGGGAACTGCCAGCCCAGTCGCAGTAGTGAAAGTCCAAACGCTTGCATTGCAAAATAAAGGCACCCACGCCGTTCTGCGAACGATTAGCTATCGGGGTACCACGGACCTAGTTTTTGGAGAATATATGCATACTCTGGCAGTGGTAACTGCTCTAATTCCTTGCACAGGCATCTCTGCAATTCTTTATTTGATTGATACAGTAAGTCGAGAACCGGTCCACGGAGCGATAGTTCACTTTTCAGCACCTCCGGGCATGGCTGTCATTGGCTCGCGGCTATCCCGTCTAGCGCGCCTAGCGGCTTCCAGAATTGCAAGTGAGCTGCCAAGTCACGGAGCAACGCGAACTTGACTTAACGAGACCTGCGGTATTGTCTCAGAATAATTCCAACGCTCATCATTGCTTATGCCCATTGCGCATGGGAATCAACCCCCCATTTTGTCACACTGTATTTTACTACTAACTGACTGAGGGTTCAAAGATGACGGACAAGCTCCCCCCTCCGCTTCTCGCCCTCTTTCAGCCTCGTCCACCCTTGCGCTATGTTACTCCCATTGACCGTGCACCAGAGGACTGTAAGAAGAGTACACTCGGCGGTGTCGCACAGTTTCTCCCCGACTTGAAGGAGTATGAAGAGGAGTACCCCTACAATGCTACGGAGAGTTGGATCCAGCGCAAACTGCGACAGAAGCAGGAGAGGAAGGAAAACATCGAGCAACAATTGACAGAAGGCATTCATTCATGTATGTTATTTCTATTAACCCTGTAGTGGCACCTGAGCGCATGGATACTAAACCCTTCTAGTCGACCCTGCGAACGACCTGCAAGCTCGAGGCGACCCCTTCAAAACACTTTTTGTTTCCCGTCTTAGTTATGATGTCAAGGAGTCCGATCTTGAAAGAGAGTTCGGCCGATTTGGACCTATTGAGAGGGTAATCCTATTACAATCCAGCCTTTGCCTTTCTTTTTGTTTTTCTTATACTGATGTTATTGACTATCTAGATCCGTATCATCAAAGACACTGTAACCCCGAAGGGTTCGAAGAAGCCGCACAGGGGATACGCTTTTATCGTTTACGAGCGCGAGAAGGACATGAAAGGTATTACTGCAAATGATCAACACCTTTATTGGCCACAGGTATCTGCATCTTGAGAGCGTTTTGCTGACATGATATGCTTCTGATTGTTCCAGCCGCCTACAAAGAGACGGATGGCATTCGTATCAAAGACCGACGTGTCTTGGTTGATGTAGAACGTGGTCGCACTGTAAAGGGCTGGAAACCTCGGCGCTTCGGCGGCGGTCTTGGCGGCCGTGGTTACACCAAAGCCCTGCCCTCGCGCCCTATCGGCCCCGGGTCATTCGGTGCTCCCTCTGGACCTGGAGGTTACGGCGGTGGCTTCCGTGGTGGCTTTGGTGGTGGTAGAGGAAGGGGCGGCTTCCGTAACGAACGTTTCGGGGGTCCTCGGGGCGGTGTCGGATACCAAGGAGGCCGCAATGGATTCGGTGGAGGCGGGCAAGCTCCGCCAAACGCGCCATCGGGCCCCGGTGGTGGAAGAAGCGGTGGTTTTGGCGGCAGATTTGGTGATCGCGATCGGGCGCAACCGGAAGCAACCGTGAACCGATAAGGCCAAGAGATGGCTTCTCCGACCGCGATCGACGGGATGACCGGGACCGCGATGGTGGTGACCGTCACAGGGACCGCGACAGGGACAGCTACCGTTACCGGGACCGCGACCGTGACCGCGGTGATCGGGGTGACCGTGGTGACCGTTACGGAGGCCGGGAGGACTACGGACGCAAGCGACATCATGAGGATGATGCATATGATGACCCTCGCGCCAAGAGAAGATACTGAATACCTACCTTACGAAGGATTTCCCCCATTTAGTACACAACAATGGTTTGCTGGTGGGTATTTCTGATCGATCTTCCAGTTTCTCTCATCGTCTGTTTTGGCAATGGGTAAGGCAAGGTCCACGCCAATCATTCAGGTCTCCTGCCCTCAGGCTTGACCGTTACTTACAACAGTCGAAACATTATGCATCCTCATATTAAGCCGGAACCGAGGTATCTATATACACCGCTGGGATCTCATCATGATTTGATCCTTGGAATGGCCGTTTCTTTCCCGGAGAGTCGACGTCTACTGGAACCGCACACTTGGTCTCGATCCCTTTCTTACTGTTTTCCTTATCGAGTTCTTCTTCTGCTTGCTTGCATGTCCTTCTACCCTGTCAATTTCTTCCCCAGGGTTTGCACTGCTCTTTACGGGGTAAGTATGTACTTTAGGTAGTCAACTTCTTAGGTGGATTCATGGAGGTGTTACGGGGGTCAGGTAAGAAGATCAGGTAAGGTTTCTGCAACAACAAATAACCGATGCCAGGTATCTTCGTACAGTGTAAATCAAGGTAATGGTCGGAATAGTTCTATTTTATCCTCATGTAACATCCAGATATATAGTCACCGTAGGTTTATTTATGGTAGGATTTTAGCTTGGTATTCATGTATGTCCATCATACGCTCATCCAGCAATGAATAACCCGTCATAAACGGGCACCACTCATAACAAGAGAAAGAAAAAAGAAAGCAGCAGTAAAGCAAGCGCCAATACCTAACTCCAAGAAATGCCCAGGGGATTTCGTCGAAGAAGAGAAGACAAAAAAAGGAATCAGAAAAGACTTTTTTTTCTATAACCCATAATTTCCCCACCTCACTGCTCAATCTCCATACCACTTTGGTCCTTCTCCAAAATCTTCACCTCTCCACTTTCCCGAGTCCAGCGAGCCTTGAGCGCAACATGGAACTCGGAAGTGGCAACACCGAACATCTTGAGCAGCGTCGTCTGCCGCGAGTCGAGAACCTCTCCCTCCTGGCAAACGGGGAATGCATCCTGGCCACCGGTCAACTCGAGCATAACCTTGCCCTTGATGAGACGGGTGGGAATGCCCAGCTTGCGCAGCTCGGGCTCGATCGTGTGGCTGACGGGCTCGTCCTCCGAGGCGGGGATCTCGCCGGCCCGAGAGTACACGAGGCCGTTGGGGATGCTGAAAGACCGGGTGCTGACGGTTCCGGCACGGGCAAAGTCCAGGGGACGGAAGGAGTCGAAGTAGTTGGTGACGGACTCGGGGTCGCGAGAGGTGAAGAGTAGACCGACGGCACCGGTCAGATAGGGGACGAGCTTGTGCAGGTTGGTGGCTGCTTCGGATTCGGGGTTGTGGCCCAGTGCCACGGCCATGACTTTGGTCTTGCCGAAGAAGAGACTGCTTGAACGTTAGCCATTGATCGTTGAAATCATCATATACTGAGATTGAATCCAATTCCCCGTCTCCACGGGCAAAAAAAGGTTCAATATCAAAATAAGGGCAATCCCCGCAAGGTGAAAAAAAGTGGGAAAGACAAACTGACCGGCTATCGGCGAACTCAGTGCGCACATCCTTCAGGTAGGTATTGCGCATGTTATCAACTCCGAAGACGAAAAGATGGTTGTATTCCTCGACACATTCACGGATGTTGGCGTAAAGGCGTCTGGTCTGTTCCTTGTGGGACTTTTTGGCGGTCTTGGTCTCGTGGACGACGCGGGCACGCTTAGAACGAGGCATTGTGGCGGACTTGTGAGTGACAAATTCGAAAACCCGGTTTCAATTTTACTGATAGCCCGGCGATCTTGGACCCGGTGGAGGGGGAAATGGGTTATATATACAAGCGCGGAAATGGGTCGACTTGGAGGAGTTCGAAAATCAATTATTTTTTTCTTCACTGATAACAGTCGGAATATTGTTGATGCGGGGCTTATCCGATTAGATCTAAACTGCATGGGGAAATAAGCTGTAAATGCCTCCGCCGACTGACATACCACTCACGCTCAGTTAGACCGTTGGCATATTCTCAACTTAGTCCATGATGATCTAGCTGGGGGTTCAGGCTTTGATTCTCTCTTCATACTACTATCCCAATTACTGTCATTGGCCGACAATGCTTGACTTCATGGATTATATCCAACTCGCGTTCGCCGAGGGGACTAACTGGAACCGCGACAATTCATACTCGTCGCTGACGGCCACAGCCCAGTGTAAGTACCAATGTCTTCTCTCTTACTCTCTTAAAAAAGATCCACCTCACTAACTATGCCACAGCCCTCCTGGATTTCTCAACCCCCGAGCGTCTACGCGTGCATCTCTCCTCTCTATCCACCCCCAATTTCGCAACCAGCTACACCCTCGGCACAGTAGGCCTAATCGACGGCTCAGTCTCCTACCTCTACAGCACCGTCCCCTTCACTAATACACCAAGCCGAAGCGCCTTGATCCCCCTCCGCAAACTATCCCCAGGCTACCGCCAAGTAACGCCCCCAGTTGCCCCAATCGAAGACTGGAACTGGAACTCAATCCTCGACAATCCCCAAAATGTCCAACCGTCGTTCGCCAGCAAGCCCACCCTCCTGCACGCAACACTACACCTCCCACCCCCAACAACCCTAAACGCCCTTTTCCTCCGTCGCATCTCCCCAACAATGCAACTAACACTAGCTGTCTGCTCGACGAGAGGCCCCCCACTCTCCAAGTCCGCGCCGCAAGCATCCCTCCTCACGCAATTGTCACATAACACAGGCAAATACAGCAATGAGTACCTCTTCAGCACAGATAATGCGCTATTCGGCTGGCGGGGGCTATGGAACTTCGGACCCGACCCCAGGTCGGCGACAGATACCACCGCGTCACGCCTATCCCTTCTATCAGCCGGTGCGGAGGCGTATTACTCGCCTGTGTCGTCGCTCATTGGCATGTCCACCGGTCTGAGGTTTAGTACTCTCCCCGCTGCGACGGATGTGCCTGCATCAGCGGCTACGGGGTCGGCGACGGCGAACCAGAATACTCCCATCTCTACGTTCCCGTATACGCTTACCTTAACCCTGACACCGCTAACTGGTTCCTTGTCGACGACGTATTCGCTCCGTGCGTCGCCTAATCTGGCGTTTAGCTCGCGCTTCGGGTTCAATGTTTACAGCTGGGAGAGTGAGATGGTGGCTGGTTGTGAACTGTGGCGGAAATCGAGGAAGCGGGATGAAGATGATGGGTTGGAATGGGCGAGACGGAAAATGCGCGCTTCTGAGCCTCCGTCTTTGCCTTCTTTGCCCGTGGAGCCTAAGAAGAGGCAAGAGGAGGAAGAGGCGACGGACTCTGTTCTGAAAATTCGGGTCGATCAGTCGTGGAATGTTCGGGTTCTTTGGGAGGGGCGCGTGAAGGAGCTGCTGGTGAGCGCTGGGGTGGGATTGGGGCCGAGTTCGTTCTCGTCTTCTTCCTGGGCGACTGCTGCAGCTGGATCGGGGCAGAGCAGTGGTGGCGGGGGTGTGCCGTCGTATTGGAGGGGCGTGGGTGTTTCAGTACTTTATTCTTCTTAATTTCTATTCAATTGTTTGGTTTCTCAGATAATGGGTGTTGGGTCCGTTGTATAGGTAAACTGGTTTTTGGCACAAATGTATATAATTAGTGTTAGAGCGGGATAGATGAACTGTCCGATATATTTTCATGTGAGAACTTCTATATTCATTTTGATATTTAATTCATAGAACTATTTTCGAAACCGTCATAAATTTATCAGTAAAAGAACTAGAAAGTGATTATAGCCTATATTAACACTCTCAATTCCTTTACAAACGAGCGTTGATGATGTCGACAACTATTACGGAATGTTAGTAGCTTGCCAATACGCAGAACCGGGGAAGAAAGGAACGTACAAGCAGGCTTCAAGCTGGCACCGCCAACCAGGAAGCCATCTACATCGGCCTCCTTGGCCAGCTCGCGGCAGTTCTTCTCACTGACGGAGCCACCGTAGATGATACGGGTGTTCTCGGAGGCCTCGGGCGAGATGGCCTCGGCGAGCCACTTGCGGATGGCGGCGTGGACCTCCTGGGCCTGCTGGGTGGTAGCGACCTTGCCGGTACCGATAGCCCTGTTGCACTGTTAGCATCACAGTCGAGGGTGAAGTGAGATCAAGGAATAAGGTACTGACCAGACGGGCTCGTAGGCAATGACGACCTTGGACCACTGCTCCTTGGTGAGCTCCTTGGCGGCAGCGTTGAGCTGCTTGGTGACGATCTCAATGGTCTTGTTGGCCTCACGCTCCTACAAGACATTAATCAAACCAGATCATGCAATTTTCCCCAATAGGGAAGGTCGAGAGCGGAAAGTGGACATGTGAGCCATACCTCAAGAGTCTCACCGATGCAGAAAATGACGCTAATGCCACCGTCAATGGAAGCCTTAACCTTACGAGCAATGAACTAAAGCCAATCAGTCACTCAATTGCCGACAGGCGTGCTGCAGGATGAAGAATAAGCATACCTCATCGGTCTCCTTCAGGATGACACGGCGCTCGCTGTGTCCAATGATGGCCCAGGGGATCTTGGCATCCTGCAGCTGGGAAACCGAGATCTCACCGGTAAAAGCACCGTTGGGCTTGTCGAAGACGTTCTGGGAGGAAACGGCAACCTTCTTCTCATCGGCGATCTGTTGGGCGAGGGTCAGGTAGAGAGCAGGAGGGGAGACGACGACCTCGGTGGTCTCGTCGAGCTTGGCATCATTGAGGTTCTTGATGATGGAGGTAATGCTATCCGCAGTACCGTTCCTGTATTGCAAGAGAGAAAGAGGGCATCCGTTAGCTTCCAGGTGGTTGGTGTGGCATCAGGGGGCATTGCGGGGCAGTTGTGGTGGTAGTGAGGGTGATGTCGTACATCTTGAAGTTACCACCGACGAAGAATTGGCGAGGCATTTTGGATGTGTGTGTATGCGAAAGTAAGATACGATGAGTTTGGTTGAAGAAAGACAGTGTGATTGTCAAGTTCAAGTATGAAAGGAAGAATAGAAGAAGATCAGACGACAGGGAAGAGCGATGACATAAAAGGTGGAAGACGGAAGAAAAACGAACCAAATCAATCCCACTCCATGGCGGGGTTTCGACTGCCTGAGGCCAGCCGTGGTGGGGCTTATCGATAAGTTCTCGTCACCGGATGCAATGCGCTGTCAACTGCTGACTTGGTCCTCGAACATACTTAGTTACTGTCCTCAACGGATCCATACTATACAATCATCCCAGTAATAGTGCGGTAAGGTGCAGATCATATCTCATACTCATCACTCATTCAGTTTTCTTTTGGGAAAATACATACACGAAGCGTACACTAAACGCAGCAGAGCTCGACAACACTGGTATACAAACGGTCCCCGGTGAATGACGTTATTAGCGTCTACCCGCCGCCCACTCGCACCCGAGAAGAATAATAGAAACTACTAACAGAAAATGCGGCCCGAGGATAACAGGAACATAAACAAGGGGGGAATCATGAAACAAAAAATGGCAGGAAAAGGAAAATCAAATCAATAATTTTCATAATACTGTCGAGAGTAATACGGACCAGCGTCTCTCAGGGACATGCGTCGGCGTAAGGCATCGTCCAATCTTTCATCTAACACATCCAGCATTCTCGTCCGATGGTCCAGCTGCTTCTCTCGGCGCTCAAGTCTTGCTTCCCGATCATCGAGAATTCGGGTGCGAATATCGTTGCGAGCTCGTAGCCCACGATATCTCTCGTCGAACTCGGGTGCATCCAAATCCTCGGAACTAACAGGGGCGTGGATAATCTTCGGGCGATCTCGGGTCTGCCGAGCAACCTCTCGGCTATGGACCCTCCATAGTTGCTTGTCGGAATCCCTACTGTCGGCGGGGATCACATCAACATAATCACTGGGGTACTTGGTACGACCGTGCCTGTTGTCAGACGAACCCGAGGGTTGTTTCCGGTAGTGGGAGCGGTATCGAGATGGTCCAGGGCGCCTTGAAGTAGAGGAATGTCGGCGAAAGAGACTTCCACGCCAGGGCTGCGCTTCTTTGCGTGTCTCTCCCTCATGTTCAGAGTCATCTGTAACTGAGCTAACATCTTCAAAGTCGAAAATCTCCGAATCGTCATCCCCAATACTGCTGGAGTCGGGAGCCAGTTCTATCTCTGGTTCCGCCAAGTTGGGTGGTTTGACACTACCTCCTTGGGTGACGTTCTCAAAAGAACGAGATTCATAGGGATGGGAATGCTCTCTCCGTGGGTGGTTATTGGTTACCGGCACCCCGGCTGGGCTGTACACGTTATTGATTCCTGCGTGTTGTGCACCAGCGTTCGGAACGCCTCTGACATGCTCCTTTAGCACCTCAATAGCTGGGCCATTCTCCGGAGCAGTCCTCGTGGTGTGGGGCATGGCTACCTGTGGGTGCGTACCAGCGCCCACAGGGACCCCTCTAACATGCTCCTTCAAGACCTCAACAGTGGGGCCTTTCTCTGGGACAACTCTCGCGACCTGGGGCATGTGTGGTTGTGCACCAGCGCTCGCCACGCCTCTGGCTTGTTCCTTTAGGACGTCAATTGCGGGACCCTTCTCTGGAGCGGCCCGCGCGACGTGGGGCATAGCTGCCTGTGGGTGTACCCCCAAG
Source organism: Aspergillus bombycis (assembly GCF_001792695.1). Taxonomy (NCBI): domain Eukaryota; kingdom Fungi; phylum Ascomycota; class Eurotiomycetes; order Eurotiales; family Aspergillaceae; genus Aspergillus; species Aspergillus bombycis. The sequence continues at coordinate 132,634 of NW_019170015.1, read as the reverse complement.
GAGAAATGGGCTGGAACTCCTTGTGGCAGATGCCCATGGTTAACCAATGGTCTTCCTCCCGCCTGCTGTGCCTGAGGCTGAGGAGGGGGAGGCGGTGGTGGTGGAGCTTGCTGAGTGAACTCAGGGTTAAGCTGCCGTGGAATATTGTGCACCTGCACCATGGGGGGTTGTTGTGCATGACCCATATTAGGTCTTGTCCACTGAGGGGCATTTCTAATCTCTGGGTCCAATGGCCGAGGTTCATCAACGGCCACGGGATTTTCGGCATTGGGTTCAACCCTCTCCTTAGACTTGCTAGGTAAGTCGAACTCCACTTGCGCCACCTTGGGACGCGAAGAGGTAATAGGCTTCCCCATGATCACAACGTCCATGGAAACAGTCTCATAGTCTCCGCGCTTATTGTTCTTTCCTTTCATCTGTCGTTCTTCTTCCTTGACATATGCACAAGTCCATTCTAGGTGCGAGTCCTCCTTCTTGAGCTCGTTGATGAGTTGGTCCACATGGGTGCGCTTTGCCTTTGAAAGTGACTGGTACTGTTGGACGCCGGGGAGCTTCTTTGCCCGTTTCTGGACCATGCCGATCAACTCCGCTTGCGTCAGGTGCATTTGGCTCTTTTCCACCTGGCTCCAGGTGGGCTTGTGGCCAGGGGTTGCATCTTTCTTGAAGAAGGTATACCCAATATAAAAGTAGGGGCGTGAATCTGTCACTTTTGCCGCGGTGGACTCCTTTGCCGAGGTAGAGTCCGGCGCTTTCTGCCGATTTCCTGAGGCTGCTCTCTCCGTATTGACATTCAGGCGGGCCATTGCTTCGGCGACCTTGGCGGGATCTATGGAGCGCGGGGTGGCAGTATGGGTCGTGCGAGAGGCCCCTGAGTATCCTTCTTGTTGGCCTCCATGATGTCCCACTTGGTGGCCTCCATGGTGGCCTCCATGGTGGACTCCAGGATGACCTCCGGGATGACCTGCAGGGTGAACACCTGGATGGCCTGCCGGATGAGGCGCTGGATGAGACGCCTGGTGGGCTGCTGAGTGAGATCCTGGGTGAGGCGTTGGATAGGAAGCTTGGCGCGGTGCCGAGTGAGCGAATGGATAGGCCCCCGGATAAGCCGACGGGTGGTAGAGTCCCGCTGGGAGCCCTTGGTAAACAGCTGGATAGAGAGCAGGATTCACTGGCTGTTGAACCGGTGCATGGTGGGCGGGAGGCACCGGCGGCGTGGTTTTCTGGTTAATGACCGCCATATCCCGGAGGACTCCGCCTGTAGCAGGGGCAGATAAACAATGAGTAAGACCAGGCGTAGTAAGCCGTGCGTAGACCCGACAAACAATTGCAAGACACCGAACAGAATCAACAAGACAAACCGGACAGGGGGTATACTGCAGAAAGACTACTAAACAAGAAAGAAACAGAGGGAGAGAAAGTCTTCGAACAAAGTCGAGGGTCAAAGCATATTATAATATCTTTCTCCTATCTTGACCTACCCAGGAGGGGTAAGTCGGCTTTTTCACGTCCAGGTATCGGCCGGTCCAGGACAAACATAATATGGCTGTGTTTCAGACCGTGGAAGATCCTTGTAATGTACTGTACTTCTGCCTGGTCATCTTTAGCTTTTGATGACTGCACGTCCGACGGCAGGGAAAATCCCCGACCTCACCAGGCCCCAGGCTGATTTCACCCGTAGTAAGGCTAGCATTTCTCTTCGCCATCATTGGCGGATTCACCCTCCATTACACACAAAAGTCCAGATCTCAGAAGAGCACCGAGCACCAGTGCCTTTTTTTTTTCTTTTCTTCTTCTTCAGATAGCGCCCAGCAACACGAGGTGAACAGGGCGCAGAAACACCTGGGCATTGTCAATAGTGAGGCTGCTGTCACGCACTCACCTTTTCTCGCGGTGAAAGACTCGAAAGCATGGTATTGTATTGGAGGGGATCCTCAGCCGCAGGAAGGTGGCTATGCGAGATCCAAAGCGATTGGAATCAAGAAGATAAAAATACGGAGACAATAATAGGCTACCTCCATCTGCCTGGAAACAGCTCGGAAGTTGGGTAGAAAGTTAGGGCATCCGGCCGGTCAGCTGTGTCACTTCCACTACAGCCTTTCTTCAAGCAACAAGGTGCTGTTCAAGTCCTCAGAAGTTATACCATAACGTAACCGGACAACCGTTGGTGAAAACAAAATGGGTCTTTTTCTTGTTTTTCCTTCTCACATTCGACCGACTCGGTCCTTCCATTGGGTTTTCTTTTGTGACGAGCGATGCAGGCGAAATGCAGCCAAGACAGGCAGGCAGGCACCCATCGCCTAAGAAAGTCAGAAAGGTGTCCTTAGCGTCAAGCATTTCAAATCCCCTTTGATGTAGGATTACGTCCATAACATCGGATCAATGCAGGAAAGCAATGATGATTGTTTATTCAGTGGACGGATTTGTGAAACTAGTCGAGTGGTACTGCTTACTGCTTACTTCTGATCCAGCGTCGCACACCCGGCACGTTTATATAGAACCTAGTTTTTCTTTCTTTATTTTTCTTTTGCAAGACGAATCGTCAATCTTCCGAGATAAACATTTATTGCTTCCACGGCTCCCCTACACAGTTTAATTTCTCAATCCTTGGACACGACCCCGGTCCCTCGTGCATCGAAAATTTTTTTCCATCGCCCACCCTCCATCACACTCCATGGGAAATGAAGGTACCAATCGACGTCCGCGTTATATTCAATCCCCGACGATCTCTGCAGTGTCCCCGCATACACTGTGACAGAATTGCTTTGTGATAGGCCAGAGAAAATAACAGACAATTTAATGGGGGTATAGACTATGCCACAGCCCATGATTTCTTACCGCTCTGACTCATTTCTCCTATTGCTCATGGCTGAAACACTTGGGGAGTGGTCGTCCGCATCATGCCCAATCTTCACAGAAAACTCTCTCTCGTGAGAGAAAATAAATAAAAGGAAATACAATAATTACCAGTCTCATAACCGTTATCTTCTTCGTGTTCTCTTTCCAAGGAGTACGGAATACTTAATCCCTGCCGATAGTTCATGTACAGTACCCGTAGCCGGGTTAGGGCAAGTGGAGATTGTCCTAAGTTTCTCCAATGCGTTCTGCATTCCATACATACATACATACATACATACATACATACACAAACGTGCCGGGTGTTCTAGGGAAACTTCCTACTGCCAGTCGCTTTTGTCTTCCTTGCTGTTTTGGGACTTAGTTCCGGGTCTCGCCCGCGTTGCTTGTTGATCTGAGCACCGATAGCCACTCCCTCCGTCTGACCGGTGGTGAGAATCTTGATTGTGCTGACGAATCGTTCTTCTTTGTCACCGCTCTTTTGCAAAGGGAAATGAAGGAAGGTAAAATAAATTAAAAATAACCCCGGTTGGTGGCCAGTGCTTTCTTGAGCTAGTAGTCCACTGGCACAACACTTATTCTGTGATTTAGGACCAAGGTAGAAGCCAGAGATACTTCTCGAGACAAGGAGATAACGAAGACTTAATATAGGGAGAAAAAGCTCGATAGAGGTAAGGATTATATGGACAGAGTTGGTTTTATTGATATGTTGCGTTTGATTTATTCCCTAACATCAAAGCTACCAACCTCGGTACCAGGAAAGACGTCTAGGCTAGTGAACGAGCAAGTAGATTCAACAAGGTTTAGCGGAGTGGCAGTGGTTATATTGATGACAAGGATACTTGATTAGTTTCTTAAATCTCAACATATATGATATTTCTATTCTAAAAAGATTTTTTAGATCATCTAAATTGGTCAACTGAGTTCTAGCGAGTTTTCTGCTGTGGATATATCAAGCCAGCCTTGATTAATTACTCCAGAGAATGATGATATGATCAGCACTCGGTCAAAAACGACCATCTTTGACGCCGTTTTGCGAAGTGTACTAGCTATTGCTACTACTTTCGTCTCTTCTCGGTCTTCTGATCAGTTATCAACCCTTTGATCTATTCATGGTATTATTTCTGTCGACAGACTGAGCAGTCCTGGAGCATACCCAATAGAATCCTCTCTGGATTGGTTGAGTCTGAGATTTTCCGAAAAGTTCGTTTTTCATGTGCAGAAGCGGAGTTCAATACCATGCATACAGATAGATGCTTGGCTCACCAATGAATGCAAACCCAGGGAAATTACCAAGCAGACATAAAGAATATCCATATTGAAGTGGGCTTAACATATGTTAATTCCACATGGCATCTTGGAAACACTTTCATAGTGTATTCTTTCTATTGCTCTTCTTCAACTGGCTTGCGAACAAGATCTACCGGCGGTGTGAATGGATCTTTATTATCACGAGAAGCGCAGCATTCCCTCAACTTATACTGGTCCTGTAATAGTGTATTGTGAATAGTCTGCTAGTATCTCCGAAACGGCAGTGTACTAGTCTCTATTCCCGACTGTATACCAGTAGCGAGAGGAAATCTTCAGTCTAGAGCAGGAAGAAGGACAATTCTCGTTTCGCTACCAGGGGATATTAGTTGCTATTGAAAGAAGTCTACCGAGTATATTTCTGTATTCCCAATAAGATATGGTTCTTGTATATCAAAAGTCCACCCAGCCTTAGCGAGGACATCCGCAGTAATATCAATATCCGGGACAACATCAAACACTAAAGCAGGAACACTATAGAGAATAAGAACATCCTCAAACTAGATGAGGGACTTGGTGGTCAAAAGATACTTGGCAAGGTTTGTATCTTGGCTTGCCAACATGTACCAACAGCTATCTGAGATGTATAGATTCAGGACAGCTCTGCTTTATCCTCTACTACTCTTGCACTTTCAGAACAACTAACATCCACTTAGGCGTTGCATTGTGATTTGGGTTTATGCCCGTACTAAATGAGTGTATCCATACAAGCGACGCATCATGTTCATGTCCTCCTCCAAAACACAAGAATAATAGCAATAAAACGAAAAAAAGGACAAAAGTTCATACGTCAGTGCAAGCCGTATCCCAATAGCTGTACCCAAGTTGGTACATCTTTGCATATCCAAGCGTCTGCTCATCTAAACCTGAACAGTGAGGCAGTTCAAAAGGCCCTGTGATGAGTTCATGAGTATTTGTCCCTAGATATCTCCAGCCCTGAAACTTACAATGCCATTAGTCTCGCAGCAGGCTGCCTGGTTGTTGCAACTTCCAACGAGAGCTGACATGCTATTAGCGAAAACACAGAGCGCAAAGGCAGGGTAATCCCTTACGGAGACAAAGCGCGGGGAGAACATTCAGATTCAAAATGCCGTTAGTCAAGCCAGTGCAGCATTTATTAGCTTGCGCGGTAGTGCATTGGGACGGAGTACTACCAGTCGGCGTAGCGCTGGCGACGGTCAAGGTAGCAATAAGGGCAACGGTATGCAGGAACTTCATTATGGTAGATATGAGTTCTTTGTAAACTTGAGAAGAAACGAGGTGGAGTATTTCTATGGGAAGATGATGGATGAGAATCAGATCTTGTTGTGATGAGAAATAGATGGTAGAGTCATAGGGGTTTGTAGAGGCTTATATAGTTTTCTCGCCTCAGAATCTGTCCTATTTAGGTCAAGACTTGTAAGCCAGCTGACTCGGTGGTAGTCATTCATCCAAGTTATTTAGGTAAGTACGCATGGGAAACCGAATATAGAATTGACAACGTGATTAGCCTTCCAGGGCCTCGCCAATGAGTCTTTTTACGGCGGACATAGCTCAATGCACAGAACATGTGTCTCGGCGCAGTCCAGAACAATGTCGGTTAGCACAGACTTGTTGGTCAATTGGCTCTTCCTCTAGATGATCCAAAGCCTCCTGAACCATTGGATTGAGTGGTGAATGTTTTGGCTGAGTGACTTTTCCTTTGAGAACCGCAGGACTCAGTTTCCTAAACAATTCCTTTTGTCGCATCCAAAGTCTCCCTTTATCCCAAGTGAACGAAAGTTCATGTATTGCTATCCCATACAATGCGTTTGAATAGCTGTAATAGAGTACAGATAGAAGTCTTCACGAAATCGCATCATGCCCCGCGCCATGCTACTCGTAATAGTACTGGTTGCACTAAAATGATCACACTCAAAGTAGCGTAGCATCTCGTCTTGCAAAACGTAGCCACTTACTACCAACTCCTCTTCTAGGCTTGAGCATCCTTGCGTACTGCTGCTACCCATGACATGCGCTGAATCCAGAAAATGACGATGATTAGTGGATTATGGCTACCTGAAATCATTTACAGGATCTATCGTGCCTGCTAATTCGCCAGTACCCTTGTCTCGCCAAGTACAATCACTCACTACCAGGCTCTATGTCAGTCATACAATTCGTACCAAATGAGGGGTACATGATAGTAAAGGCCTGCCACATTCCCATTCCCTTGGACCATGCTGGTAGCGTTTCATAGCCAGGGTGGGGTTCGTCCTTATCCCTTGCAGAAAACTGCGGAGGGTGATCACCAATGTAAGCAGGCTGTTCTTCAAAGATCATCAACTTGTATCTGTTTTCAAGCCCCAAGTATTTCAATGCCAGCTGACATTAAGGGTCTCGGCTTTCTATGTCTCATGTAACTCAACGATGGGCTTACCCCATTTTTAACGGAAGTGTAACTTCTCTCAGCGCCATGTTACCCAATTTTCCTTTCGATTCTGGTAGAAACACAAGCTCCATCAATTCCTTTCCTTGAGACAACTGTACGATGGTGAACCGGAACGAGGAACAGCTGCTTTCGGCTGTCTACGGTGATCCGGTCTTATTGGTCCTCAATGCGAACTTTCTTGTGGCGTTGCCTAATGCCCACACATCTTGAACTCTCTCCAAGATTCAGGTGGAAGAGCAGAGCCACTCATCGCGATTTGTAGGTCTGGTGACTATCTCGGCTTAGTGGCGTTGGCGTAGCCTCCCCTATTGGCATTCAGTACCGTATACCTTTTGGTAGCGACGGGCAATGTAACAAAGTTTGCATGTTTGGTATGCAAGTAACGTTCTCGTGCCCGTACTCGTAAGAATGCGGCGTCACCTTTTCCTCCGCAGCTTATCCTTGGCCGCTACAGCTGCTACACGAACATTTGCTCGAGCAGTGTGGATTCACAGAGTAATGAGCCGTCGCAGATCATGGTTTCCTTGCCGGTCGAGCGGTCTAGGAAGAAGTTCCCGGCGATGCTATGGATGCTTGGGGGCGCACCCGCGATGATTGATACATTGTTAGGGTTGGCGGATGAGGGCATCCATGTCATTCCGGTTGTATGAAAACCGTTCTTCAGGAAGGTGGCAAATTTGGAGCAGGCCTCTGTCGACTCTAGACTGGAGCAAACCTAGGTCAAAGCCATCGATACATACGACGACCGTCGGCCGTTTAGGGAGTTGATACTCGTGAGACTGGAAAGTGAAACTTTCCCGGGGTTATGCTGATATCAGCGTTGGAGATCCCTCTTACGCAGAACATATACTGACCAGGACGTTCCATCGTATAGTGTATTGTCTCCTGGTAGACAGTGGATAGGAAGGGGGTAGCAACAATCGTTCCTGGGGATGTCAAGAGCAGCCTCCTGGTCCGTGTCAATAGCCGGAAATAATTTCCGGGATGCGGAATTCTCTTTTCAACCCGATCCGAAAGGGATATTGCTACTGAACTAACTTAACTATTGAACGTCTAGCTATGCAGGTGCTTCTAAGGTAGAATCTCGTCCAGAACGCTATCTAAACACATAAAATACAAAGGAAATTCCTTGCGAGTTTTAATACTAAAATCATTGTCTCTCATTTCTGTCATTTTTTGCCTATCCTATACGTTTCCATTGTTGGATCCCCGTATAGTAGACTCTCTGTCTATCTACTTTACAGTAGTAAGCAGGTAAGATCGGTATGTCCGACCAGCTAACCTTGCCTAATTTGATTGGCGCGGGTTCCTTGAATCTAGGCCCGTTTTAGACCTCTAAACCCAATACGCGGAGCGGGTTCTGGCTTCTGCTACTACTAGTAGTATACCCGCCCCTGTAAATAAATCAGCGGTCGGTTCCACCCGTACCACGCTGGTGACAGTTGTTCAATTACAATAGAACCCAATTTCTTCATCATCATAACTTTATGTACAGAGAAGACCAACGCTGTAAACGAAGCCTAGAAAGAGTCTTAAATGTGCAGGACAGAACCCCTTCATCACAATTCACCCTTCCTCTATTCCAGTCCAGCCCCATACGCAGAGGTGATACTGAATACTCGCCTCATGCTTCACTACCCAGCAGGTGTGGGTTAGCCGCAGGAGACAATGCTCAACACTAGCTTATTCATCACCAGTCCAGCTTTGGATCACTAGTAGTACCACAAGACTCGGGAGTTCTAACCCAGTCATACACTCCACCACGCAGAAAAAAGTTCTCTTTATCAAAGTGAACACGGTGTAAAGCGTTGTTTACACCAACTTCCAGAATAGACGGCGTTGGTTCTCCAGTACCCTTATTGAGGAAACGCATGTATTCGTCCATGATTAGATAGGAGCTCTTCATCACCTTATTCGACTCAGCAATAAAGCATTTGTTGTGGGCGTGGGTCTTGCAGAAGAGCTCATATTCCTCGTCCGTGATGGCGAATTTTCTCGCATCACGCAGAGTGTCGCTGGAATCATTCTCGTCCTCCACGATCAAGACCTGGAAACACTTCCACCGGAATGGGTTGATCTTCGCAATAGAGGCGTTCATATCCTCATCGAAGTTGAACCGATTCACCACTGTATTCAACTTAAATTTGATCCCATGCTGTACACACAGTTCTGATATCCGGGTGATGTTGTCCAGATGCGCTCCAGTTCCTCGCCCTATCTTGACGTTGGTCTCCTCCCGGAACGAGTCGCACGACACGGCAATAATATCGATGTACTTGCCATATGTTGAGAGAAAGCTTTTCGTCAGTCGGCTCCCGTTCGTGACTATCGATACCGACTCGATCTGCAGTTCCTCTTTGCAAAATTTAATCATCGATCCAAGGTGCTTTGGGTAGAGCAGTGGCTCCCCGCCGGCGAAGTTTATCTTCCGCATCCCAGCATTCTTCAATAGTGCGAGTCCCTTCTTTGCTGATTCAAGCGGCTCGAGGTAGGAGGTCTTCGCGGTGTGGAAGCAAAAACCACATTCGTAATTGCATCGGCGCGTAAAATGATAATTGACTGAGAGAGGGGCTTGTTGCCTTCTTTGTCTGAACCACCGCACCCCGATGCAAAGAACAATTATTCCTGCGATAATGAGAGAGATAAGCATTCTGATACGGCTTTTGCTCCTTCGATTTTGCAAGAAGGGAACTTGGATAAAGGGGCCAAATATATCATACCATATTTTCGGGGTCACGAAGCAGCTCAAATTGGGCAGCTACGCGAACGCTTTCAGCTGGGGATCGAGCGGTTCTCAGCTGTGGTGGGGTATATAGCGTTGATGATCTACATCTACTAGCCACTAGGAGCCAACAAATATAATATACCACGTCACAGAGAGATCTATAGATTCAGCTCGGTTAGAATGAAGTGGGGCCGAATAATAATGGGTTTGAGCACGCGGCTGAATGTGCAGCTGAACACATATAACAGTCATGGTGGTGCATTTAAGTACTTAGTTGTCAGTATTCCTTCCCCGCCTGAACCTACGTCAAGTCTTTGCATAACAGTGTTGTGGGGAAATAAAAAGCATAATGATTATGTCTACAATGCCCCCTTCTTCCAAGAAACCCAAAATTATATTCATTCTAGGTAACGTTGGTTTATGGTTGCCTTCCATTTCAGATTCAGTGGATACTGACTATACACCTTCTAAAGGTGGTCCTGGAGTAGGAAAAGGAACCCAATGCACGAGACTCGCGAGCGATTTCGATGTTGTCCACCTCTCCGTTGGCGATCTCCTTCGAAACCAACAGAACTCAGAGCTTTCATCGTTGATTAAAAACACCATGACCGGGGGTGGAATTGTCCCACTTGAGATCGTGATGGCGGCAATACAGGATGCAGTGGACGAGCACGTGAGAAATGGCCGAAATACGTTTCTGATGGATGGCTTTCCTCGTAGTCTGGAGCAACTTGTGGCTTTTGAGGACCAGGTAGCTGCGCATCCCCACGGAACCTGAGATTGAGAACGGGAATCTAACCAAGTCATAGTTCGGCCATTGTTGCGCGACGCTTTTTTTCCAAGGCCCTGAAGATGTCCTCCTGCGACGAGTTCTTAATAGACACAAAACATCTGGAAGAGTCGACGATAATGAGATTACTTTCCGTAAGAGGATACAAGGATACTATGCTCAAACCATACCTGTGGTTGACAAGTTGAGAGCACAAGGGCAGGTCATTGAGGTCAGTGAAACGACTTTTTATGGTATTTGCTCTACTAAGAATTTATAGATCGATTGCACCGGTGACTTGGATGAAGGATATGACTCAGTAAAGCAGGCTTTTATTGAAGCCGTCTCACGTTAAACTCTGAACTTAATGTCGCGGGACCGTCTCTGCGAGACCATGATAGTAAATTGCCGTGGCTGCCGGATGGTAGGTCGCCCATAGCGGACCATCATCCGACTTGATGGTTCATGCTGCGATAACTACCTGACAGTCTCTGCTTGGATTTCTCATTTTCTTTGTTTTGTACATTTTTGGCGCCTAGGAAGTTCAGCGTGTTTTTTTTATAGAAGGGATCCAGCATCTTAGAATTATGCCACTTACGGTTTTATCTCAAGCTGGAGAGCCGAACTTTTCAAAGTAAGCCGTAAGCTTTCCCTTAGGCCGACTGTTGTCAAAGAACCACGAGTATTTCTTCATAAAGACGTCGATATCTCGGTGCGCCTCCTGGGCGTTTTCATGGGTAAGTTCAATTTCCCCCACGGCATGGCCGAAGTCCGTACTATCCAGCATGACCGAAAACTTTTCATCGGCCAGAAATGACTCTCTTGTCGTGGTAAACTGACAGATGATGTCCAGTCCCAGATTATCCCCCTTTTTCTCCAGGGTATCCGGTAGAAACTGGCCCACAATCTTCTGGATTCGACTGTAGTCACTGATTTCCTCGAATGCGGTTCGAGTGAAGCTCCCTTCAACTCGCTTTTTCAGTTCCCAGGCTCCCTCGCGCTTTCGAATCCATATTCCATTGTCAGAAAAGATGTTTCCACGATCAAAGTAAGCATCAGAGAAGCGTTGAGTTCCCCGACTTGTTAGACTTAAGAATGGAGGGCTGCCCTTGTTGCGTCGGAAAACATTGCGAAGTAGAGGGTTGAAGCTGAACTTCTGCTCAACCTCAAGAAGAACCATGGTGTCCTCCTGCTGTAGCTTTATGGCTTTTGTACCAAAACTTTTGGTCCAAAAGCATATAGATGGACAATTCGTCTAGGATATTTGTTTTGGCTAAGTAGTAAGGGCAGCACGCGTTAAGTCGGGACGGACTAACCCACAGAATCCCAAACCTTGGCACCTCTAAACCTATCAAGGTTAGAGGCATTGCGACGTGGATCTTCAGCTGCTGAAGTTACTACTGTGAGACACGCGGCAGTTGACCGCCACACCAATAACTTATAGAAATTTCATTGATCCATGAAAATTGTGTAATTTCGATACGGAAGTGTGCCCACAGAGTCATGAGCAGTACCTGGATCTTTTGGTAACCTTGGTAGTTTTGGTAGTTTTGGTAGTTTTGGCCGTATATGGTAAACAAACTACCATAAGTTAGTTAGCACGGCGTGAATTACGCAGCAATTAAAGTGGTCCGCAGGTCGGGTTCAGGTTCCAAAGTTAAAACCCGTCCCCGACCCACCACGGGATCGGGTTTTCGACGATCTGATCTCAATACGAGCTCCGGAGTACCTTACTACTAGTACCTTGACCCTGCACTCCGTATCAAAATCTGGATACTCGACCCGCCTAAACCCAGAACTAGATCACGATAACTAGTACTAGTTAGGTGTATAGTATTATTCAGTCAGCAGTTACCTTCTATACCTCAGCTTAGGGCCTAGGGCTTAGGTATTTCGGTTCAGCCCAGTGTGTTGTCATTTATTGAACCTATAGATTGTATGTCACATACTCCGTAACGGCGGATGGGATCCCAACTACGGAGTATGGAGTACGCCTTCAGTCTATTCCTTGTAGGCTGAGGCAGTCCTGTACTCTACGAGGTAGCCGATGATTAGTTGACCCACTCATTACTACTGAGTCGGAGAAACCATAGTTACCGCGTGTATACAAAGAATGTACTCCGTAAAGACCTCCGTCTATTTAGGAGGTCGGTAACTCTCTACTACTTGCAATCGCAAATTATATTATTAAGTAATTGTTGAAAATCGATATTATTTACTATAGAAGTGGAAAAGTCCCATACTATATAATCAAAAACGTAAAAGTCATTATACAAAACATTTCACTACGTATCAATCTAATCTATTGTATATACTTCAAAGAATCAGTGCCGCAGGCTCACGATATAGCTATACAGAGTACGATCAGGGCAAACCACGCATCAAACCCTAGGGTCTAATTTAGTATACTAACCTTTTAGCCCAGTTAGGAATACGCTTGCCCGGACACGTATTCTTACAGATAGTATATTTGGATTAACCCGATAATTGAACATAATGAGTGCTTGGCTATCCAAATAAAACCCGCGTCTATAAGTCAGATCATTCATTTTCCATATAGCAACAGTATTCAAGGCGAAGATGTGCATACACTGAGGGGAGCCAGAATGCTACATGCTCTTTGCTAGCCCTTTGCCCGTGTAATACTCGAAAACAGCAGACAGTAGTCTAGACTTAGAGATTCGAATCCTATAAAGTAGTTTGATATATAACTCTCTATTAGTGGCACATATAACACCGAGAGTCATCAACATACCACGTCCAAGTGTTGCCTTCAAGACAACACCGCACCCCCTTCGGTCAAGGGCAACGCGATTTGATGTTTCTCAGGAGGTTGTCAAGTTCTAGGAAACTTCTGATGAGAAGAATTTATTGTTTCTGTAAGTTACACATGTGCTACGGAGCGATTTTCAAAAACGATCCTCTGTTAACAATTGATCGTTGCAAGTAGATATAATTGCTCAATATAGGAATCTAAGTTATAGGGATGTTGTTCTTTGTAGCATTCATGTATCAACTACAACCATTTAAACTAATGGCAATTGTAGGCCGCACTATTTCTAACGGCGGGCGTGAGACGAGCGGGAAAGGCTTTCAGCCATCTGCCCAGCCAAGCATATAACAGAGCGTCCCCAGTAAAAGCTTTCCTTAGGCTTAGTCCTGATAGACCACCCTTGTAGGTTACTATTTTGGCGTTGAAGCTAGAGCTTCTGTTCTGGGAAGCCCTTATAAGTTAAATTGTCTGTTTATTCTATATCTGAACTCCTATGTCATCTATAACTATTCAATGAAGTTATGAGCTATTGCGTATGCCAATGCAACTAACATGTTTTTTTGGAAATCTATTTTGGAGATCTAAGGAGAAAACTGAACCCCAAACTCTAGTACTGTGTATCCAGCCGGCCATTGAAGATTATGTCGATCACTCCTTGATAAGTCCATGTTATGGATTCAAAGAACCTAAATTAAAGCTACATACACTGGAAAGCAGTATAAACAGACACAACAAAATAGCTCAACTGGACACGTAGCACAGTTGGGCAAAGTAACCGTGACTACGAATTCTAATGAAGAACCATCAAAGCTCTCGAGCGCTCTGTGCTTCTCATAGAATTGCGCCTTGGCATATCAGCTATATAAGGACGTCCATCTTCTAGCATGAAGACATCTCTTTATCAACCAAGACCGTTCATTTCATTTTCCTGTCAGTCAGTTTTCTTTATCATTTCACTTCTTCCAGTGCTGGTCACTTCTATACTTTTAAACATCGCAAAAATGAAGACTACTATTTTCTCTACCTTTGCTCTTGCAGTTCTTGCGTGCCCTGGAGGTGCGGTTCCAATCGGTGATGACACCAGTGTCAGCGTGGCTCCCGCCTATAACGGTTCGGCTCCTGGCTATATACTTAATAGCGAAGACAATGTTGGTGACGTTGGTGCCATTGCTGTTCCAACCAATGATGACGAAGCGTCACTTTGGGTCAAAAGAGCTCCCCCAGAAGACCCGGTTGTAACCCACAAGAGACCTCACGACGAAGTGTCCCCGAAGGGTGATCAGCCCCCTCAGGACAATCAGCCTCCAGGCGATGAGCCCCCTCGCAAAAAGATAATCCTAAAGGTCAAACCAGATGAGTGGGCGCAGGGTGTAAGTGAAACCACAAAACGATCACTTGTCATGGAGTTGACTATAAAAGACAGGTCATGGTCCAACTACTCTATACCCACACGGTAGATGCATTATCAGAAGGGACACACGCCTGGGATCTAAAAACCAACCTAATAAGGATGGCTCATACGACTGGAAGATCCCCTGTCATCCGGATGCCGCGGTAAGATCATTATTAATTATGCATCATTACTAGTGTGGTCTATGTACTGATTCTAGTAGTATGGGAGTTTAGGAATAGGATCCTGTATCATGAATATCAAGTTCAAGTCTGCAATCCCTATGACAGAATGTACCGGAATGGATCCATGGAAAGAGAAGTTCAAACGTGATTGTTGCGCAGATAGGCTATAGCTGCCTTTGGAGAATGGCGTAGGGGAATGTATAATGGTGTTTCTACTGGAGGCAGGGAGGGACACTGTGGTTCGGTATTATACAACTTCCTCCTGGCCTATCCGTCCGCTCTTTGATAGAATGCTACAATCAACTGTATTTTGGGAGGTGAACAGAGTCATATATCCAGTCAATCTTAGATGAGCTTCACCAAACTTTTATTCGCGCTGGAGTCCCCCTGTATCCCCTAGCCTGTAATTATCTTGTATATTGGAAGACAAGCGACAAACTCCCTGCCATTGAATGACTTACTACTCTTCATTCACCCCTTGTCAAAAATTCCGGAAATGGCTTCATAGTCTGTCCTCTAGTTGTTTTCCAAGCCCTAACGCCAAGATATGCCATTCTGAGGTACGCCTGTTCCGTAGTATTATGATGTAGAGATGTATGGTACGTGTAGGAAGCAAAACGTAACCGAAACCTGCCTACATTACAGTGCATGCCTCAGGTAAACAGTCGGAATCCGAATTCTTACTAAAGCATACGAGCGAAGCCCTAGAGACAACCCTATCTTATCAGCCATGCCTGCCAGTTCCACCCTCTTCAATAAATCGCAGCCAGAACAGTTGCAATGGCGTACTCCCCATCATAACTAATTGAAAGCTGCGCAGCGTGCTTTCTGACCGGCTGTCGATTCTTGCTATTCCCCTCGGTGGCATCTACATGCTGAAAATTGTGTATCACTAGCAGTGGCTTCATTTGTCCCGGAAGCACCAGTACCTCAGCATGATGCCATCCAAGGCGCTGCGGAGAGACAGCTTTCATTACAGCTTCTTTAGCGGCAAATCTAATCCTTGATTAGCGTACCCTCACTGTAGTTTTACTAATTTGCCTTACCGCCCACCAACCCAGCTTGACAGTCTCCATAGCTCTCGGTCATAATCGTCCTGTTGAAGACTCTTCTCATCGGTCCTGCATACTGCAGTATCTAGATCCCTTTTCAACCGTAAGACTTTATCATGCCGCTGTTGAAAAGCATCACGCTCCGATTCACTGAAGATCCGTTTGCTGAATCGCTCGACATATTTTGAGTTCTCGCGGGTCAGGATTCGTCTGATTCTGGGAATATGGCAAATTTCGGTACCAACACCGAGAGGGTATGGAAAGGGAATGATATCAGTTTTCGGCAGTTTGGTAGTGGCCCGATTTATGGTCGGACGGTGGTGCTACAACCTCATTTATCTAATTTATAGGGAGCAGCACAGAACAATTACCCGACTCTTGGCTGGGGTCGGCTTGTTGAATTGCGAAGCCCCTCTATAGACTGTTTTGTCAACTACATTTTCTAAGCTGCTTATTCGCCTACTACAATAACTAGATTGCACAACGAAGATCAAATATGGCAAGCCAATCATTCGTCCCGGTGCTTTATGACATAGTCAATGATGTCTTGGGCTGTCCACACGGGTCTGGGATTAGCATACGCAATAGAACATGACATTTGGAGACACTTACTAGTTTTGAGCTGTTCTGCAGCTTCATCCGAAATGTCCAGCTCGAACTCCTGGTCGCCTAGTCAGTAAATCTATAGAGCACGGAAATTATGAAGGAGGGGCGCTGTGGATCAATGGCCTTACCCCTTCTATGGCCAATACAAGTTCGACTGTGCTAAGAGAATCGGCACCCAGGTCATCCACAATGCTGGCATCATTCTTTATCTACAAAGGAGCTGTTAAGATTAAGTAACATAATAGATAGATGGAGGCCCCTACCTCCTCTGGCTTATAGTCAAGCTGCTCTGCGACTATTGCCTTTACTCTCTCCTCAACGGTGGGCATATTGTATTCAAAGATGATTGGGACGCCGAGAGGACTCTTGATTGAAGTGACGAGGTTAATCGAGCAGCGTGAGTCTTTAATATTTGCATTCTATCTTGAGAAAGCATCCCATATTTATATGGGGCAACCCCTCATCGGTTCTAAATCCAGCTAGTCTTCAACTTAAAAGTTCTTGATTGGTAATAGACCTCGGCGTCTGGATATATTTTCCGAACAAACCCTCAGGATCCCAAGGCAGACATGTACAATGAGAAAGACTTGTCGCTGGCTCTAGACACGTGGTAGAGAATCCCGTCTGTCGTGGAGTTGGCGTGCAATATCTTGGATTTGAACATGACTGTTTTCAGAAATTGCTCTTTGTGTTTATTATATAGCGTGGATTTTGCTTCGCAGCTATGCCGAAAAGATATACTTTGGCCCTCTTTATCTTAAGACACCTATGTACTAGGTCTGTTACATCACGATGCGAATGCGTCTCAGTTCATTAACCTATTTTCTGAGGGGCCCTTCCATTGCATGTTGTTTTCGGGGAACGTTGATGTTACCGGAATTGATGTGAGTATAAGCTCGTCCCCAGGCAATATTCAGATATACGCGATCTACTCAGCAGCACAGCTTTCTTTTTTTCTGGACTATTGAAAATAGGATTACCAATTTCTTATCGTATAAAGGCCGCGTCTTGATCATGACCACTAACGCTCCATACAATTTGGATCACGTAGTTATTCAACCAGGTCGAGTGTACATACATCTGATGAGGAACTGTGCAGAGCTTTCTTAAGCATGTTCGTTGAGAGGAGCGGAGGGGGCGTCTGAGACACTGAGATTTCCTTCAAACCCGCCAAAACGACAACTTGCCCTATGCCAGGTGCAGGGTGATCTGTTGTAGTAAAGAAAGCGACCAGCGGACATCTACGGCCAGGTCACTAAGTGGGTCGTGGAGATGATTGAGAGACTAAGATACCCGAGCTTTTATGCTACCGGACCGATGCCATCTATCTTTAATTAAATATAGAAACCTAAAGTTGAAGAAATAAGTATGGAATATCGGAGATCTCTTCAGATACTAAAGACGGAGTACCTACTGGGAAGTAGTCCTGCAATACAACTCACCTTATTGGAAATCTTCATATACTTCTACAAGCGAACGAATTGATCACACTGCTGCGTTCCTTCATGCAATTGCAACCACCTTCGGCCCCACGTGGCCCATCTTATCGTGTCAAACACAAGGTTAACGGGATGGAGTGTAATAATAATAATAATAATTAAAGTTGGCAATGCTGGGTATTGCTGACAACGGACCTTTTTAACCTAGCATAAACTTTATTACATCTATGTGGTATGCCTGATAGGCATCAGTTTAGCCTCCGAGCCTATCTAACCTGTACCATGGATCATGGGCTCAGACTGACGTTTCTGTGTCATAGATATGATACAGGAAATGTAATTTACAGGAAGATGGTTTTTCCGGCGTGTTGTCCTATCACAAAGTAACGCATCCTTGTCATTAGGATTAACACTGATAGTATAGGTATAGGTTATGATTGATGAATAGGTATGAATTAGCCTGAAATTCACGTTACTACAATGCGTAAAAGCCCTTAGAGACTTTTAGCACCGAAGCACTCATATCCAAAGCCATGTGGCGAACTGTCTGGATTGCTGAGTGTATCACATTAATCTGACATGAATGAAGTGGCGTCGTAATCGATGCAAAGAGTAAACCGGTTATGGATGGGAGCGAGGCTTGAAGGACACAAAATATAACAAAGGAACAATCAGAGCTCATGATCACCGTCGAAGGCTGTCCAGCCTGGCTTGTAGATCGTCATCGGCTGAGCTTCCCCCAGCACCAACTGGTTGGGCAACTCGAGTCTCACCGACTGCAGTCTTCTGTATGTCGGTTGGTGTCTCACCCAGCTGTTCAAGAATAAAAGTTAGTATATGCACAGCTCTATCGTGGGCGAAGAAGAGAACACGAACCGCCTGGCTGAGATCTACACCTATTTCATCCAAGACTTCCTTGACAATATCTTCGCTATCTTCGTCCTCGCCCTCCATTCCAGTTGCTTCGTCAATCGCGTCATCCATCATTTCTTGTCGCTGATCCATAATATCATTTTCTCGTTCAAATTCCATAGCGATTCGTTGCAGCGCGGGAAGGTTCATTTGTCGGTTCATACTACCCAATAGCATTGTGGCACCTTTCATCGATTGCATCATCTGCTCGTTGCTGCGAACGGTCTGCACAATATCAAGTGAGTAACAGGCACCGCTATTCGTACGCCTCGGGACCATCCTACCTGAATGCGAAGGGAAATCGCTTGAAGTTGCGTTCGCATTTGATAGAATTTCTGGATGTACCTAGACCCAGTAATCTCCATTAGCTCATGATCATGGCATGCAAACTGAGCTCCTTTGGTATTCATACCGTCTCGTCCTGACCAGGTCTTTGGCCTGGATCTTGCAGGCTCCAATCTGACCATTCTTGGCGCTCTTCTTGATGTCTTGCACCAGCTTCTTTTCCTGATTTTCCAGCTTGGTTCTCTCCCGATCCAATTCGCGCTGTGTCCGGTCAAGAGCCCTTTGATGTTTGCGAAGGCGCTCTGCTGGTGTCATGCGCTTTCCGAATGCCCATTCGATAACCTAGACAATGAACAGCGTAAGCGGGAAACTAGGTACGGCAAATAACAACGGACAACATACATTCATCTTGGCCAGTCACAAAAGATCTCCAGTGCAAAACGGTTCGAAATGAAACCAAAGAGGCTGCGTAGAATGTACAAATGAAGAGAGCGGGATTGGGGAGGGGAATATCTGATACGATCCGAAGCCGCGCGGTGACATCAAACCTAAGAACTAATACGCCGAACGGGCGGATCCAAACTAATAAAATTACGGGGGCAACAGTCACATGGCGGCGACCAACCCCTTTTGGGACATGGAATTCCCACGCCGTTTTTATGCTCATGTAAGCGGGTCTCCCGACTGACGAAAAAACAAGTTCCGTTTCATCGCATCTTGCCTGACCTTTCGACTTCCATGCACCGCACATCCTTTTCGTCATGAGTCAGGAGTATTTTCCCGGCAACGGCGGTTCCTCTGCCGGTGAGGGTTCGTCAAGACATCCTCCGCAGCAGGAAGCGTCCGAGTACCCTTTCTTCCCGAACGCCCCGCCCGCGTACATGACCGTTGGAAATGGTTCGACATCGGAGAGCGCGACGGCCTTGATGGCATCGTTGAACAGAGACTCGGGCTATGGTGATAGCATCACGAGTGGCAGTTTGAGGGATGGTGATGTGGGTAGCGATTGGCGATCAGATATGATGGTGGATAGACCGACCCCGGTGCATACTCCAACACTTCCAGGACAGTGGAATCCAGCAGGTTGGTTATTCCTAGCATCACCGGTATCTTCTGGGGATGTATAGTATATTAACTTGGGTTTTCTGCAGCGGAACATGAACGACAGGTAGTGGCGAGCCATGTTCACCAGCTACAATAGTACGTTTGCGACCACAAAACAGCCGAATGAAAGTTCTAACCGCTCTATAGCAACTCCAACAGGACGAAGCTCGGACGCGCTATTACACGGACTCTCGATACTTTGAAGGACCTCCAGGACATGAACCGTCAATGGCCTGCCCACTACCCGTCGGTACGAGATACTCCGGATTCTCCTTCAGACAGACCCGCGTTGCGCCAGGCGCAGTCATTCTTCGACGACAGCGACATTCAACAAGGGGAATTTAGACCTGGACCTATTAGACGAGCAGCTACGGTATCAAATAGCGACGACCTGGCTGCAGCGGAATCAAGTGCCGCTGCGGAACGTCGGCCAGCGCCAGAACCGAGGTTGATAACCCCGCAGATAGCGCAAGAATTCTCTATTCTGAAGCTTGACTTGAAGCTAGGTGCTCTGTCTCAAGTGGAGTTAGTACATTCGTTGGAAAAGGCCTCTATTGCGTCTCTTTTGGACGGAAAGATCAGCCAGAGTGTCAAGCACCTTCTCTCGCTACGTGACAGGATCGAGGATACTTCAAGCAAGGTTTTGATCACTGGTGACCTTAATGCGGGAAAATCGACTTTCTGTAATGCTCTGCTGCGCCGCAAGGTGCTGCCCGAAGACCAGCAACCTTGTACCAGCATTTTCTGTGAGGTTCTTGATGCGCGGGAGAACAGCGGAGTTGAGGAGGTGCATGCAGTCCACAAGGACGTAGATTACAATCGCAACGATGAGAGCACATACGACGTGTATCCCTTGACTGAGCTCGAGAATATCGTGATTGACAACTCCAAATACATGCAATGCAAGGTCTACGTTAAGGACGTGCGAACCATTGACGAGTCTCTACTGAACAATGGGGTCGTCGATATTGCTTTGATTGATGCCCCTGGCTTGAACTCCGATTCCTTGAAGACAACCGCTGTTTTTGCTCGGCAGGAAGAGATTGATGTTGTTGTGTTTGTCGTTTCCGCTGCCAATCATTTCACGCTTTCAGCCAAGGATTTTATTCACAACGCGGCAAAAGAAAAAGCATACATGTTTATCGTTGTCAACGGATTCGATCAGATTCGCGACAAGCAACGGTGTGAGCGAATGATTCTGGATCAAATCAACAAACTTAGCCCTCGTACGTACAAGGAAGCTGCGGAACTCGTTCATTTCGTATCAAGCAATGCCGTTCCTGTTGCGCCTCCTATGTCCGTGGAAAGTTCTGGCTCCGGTGGTGGCGGGGGCTTCGATTCCGACGGGGATGGTGATGATGACGACGACAGTAAGCCCAAAGGCAAAGGCAAAGACAAAGGGAAGGAGAAACAGAAGATCCAGGATTTCGAAAATCTCGAAAGCTCTTTGCGACGATTTGTTCTCGAAAAGCGTTCTCGCTCGAAGCTCGCCCCTGCCAGAACTTATCTTCTCAACTTGCTTGGAGATTTGAACTCCCTAGCCTCCGCCAATCGCGACATTGCCCAATCCGAACTCAAGCGTGTCACAGAAGAATTGGCAGAGCTCGAGCCAGCGTATGAAGGCGGCCAGAAGAAGAAAATAGAGCTCGACGTGCAGGTTGAGAAAAATATTGATGATTCATGCGAAGATGTCTACAACCATACGCGGTCGACCTTGTCGGACACTATTACTCGCGTCTCAGAGGCTGATTTGGGTGTTGAATACCCTGGTATCTTCTCTGCATTCCAGTATGCGGAAGATTTGAAGTTAGCCATGCTGGAGCAAATATCTGCCGCAGCTTCAGCTTGCGAGGACTATGCGCGCGTAAAGACAGTAGACGGTGTAGAAGCCATTCAAAAGATTGGTCTTCTTCACGTTGGAGACAAATTCGCACCCTTGAATTTCCGTGCCGATATGATGTTCCGCCGTAGTCGACGCCATACATTTGCCAAACAAGTCGATACCGAAGTTGAACTATTGGATTTCTTCGATATTGCTGGCATTTGGGAGCGGCAAGAGAAGGTGGCCGGAACAGGAATGGCCATGACGGCTGTCACTGTCCTCGGAGGCAGAGTCTTCGGCGGTATTAGCTGGGTTGACAGCGCGTTTAGTGCAGCTAAGTTCCTTGGACCCAACAACTTGCGACGCCTCCTAGTTCCGGGTATTGTCGCTGCTGGTAAGTGTTTAATTCGTACCGGATCCTTGAGGGCAAAACTAACCTGAACAGCTGCTTTGACCGCGGCATACGTACTTTCTACAATTCCCACTACACTGCCTCCCCGCCTCTCACGCAAGATCGCCGCTGCTCTTGAAGAGAAAGACTACGTACATTCGAACGCTACCCGGATCTCGACTGAAGTCCGGCGAGTTCTCCGTATCCCGGCCAATAATCTCCAGGCCAGTCTCGCCCAAGATATTGAAGACCTCGGAAGACGCAAGCAAGAAGTCAGCAAGACCAAGGTTGAAAGTGAGAATGCCAGCAAGTACTTCTCCAACCTCTTCCGGGAAAGTGGTGAGAACAAAAGGTCTGTAGAGAGTATAGACCTTGATGGCCCGCTGCCGGGTGCAATGGGTGCCCATGAGCCATGAGCTTTGAATCTCCCTTGCGTTATATGTACAAAAAGTAATGATTCTATATGAGTTATCCGGCCGGCTGTGTCTCGAGGGTGCTAATTTTGCTTCGGTTCCCAAATATCCCTATCGTGTACAACAATTACTGTTCATCCATTTACACCCTTTCACCTCATCTATTTTTATTCCCCCCCCTTTCTTGGAGGCCGTGATTCACGTTGATAGCCTTCCTGTTTACACCTGCATTGGCGTTCTTTGAAGAACTCAGCGTATTGGATTCCCACTCCAATTGATGCTTTTATTTAACACTGTAGGTAGCCACCTATCTACCCAGTTGATTGTTATTGCAAAGAACATGTCATCTTTCCTGATCCAAAGCATTCTAGAATAAATGATAATAGATGGTATCAATGATAAATTCCAAGATAGATTCATCCATAACTCCCAGCAATGACCAGAGACGCCATTTCGATGCTATCTATGCCACGCCAAAACCATCATTAGGAACGTGAGCATACACGCCAAACAAATGTTTCCGACAAGATCTAAAAAGTATTATCCTTTGCAACCTTGCCCGCATTTCTCGTCCTCCGACCAGACCCCCAGCCCACATTTTCCAGCTCCTTAATTTCACCCGCAATTAGGTCCTGATTAGCAGGTTTCTTATCGACGAGTTTGCCCGCCTGATGGAGAAACTTCTCGCGCATTGCGACGGCATCCGGATCTTCGTAGTTCAATTGCGTCATTGGAGGCGGTGTTTCAGACTCCTCTTCTTCATTGATGCGGTCTCCTTCGAGGAAATCGAATCTTCCGCTGTTCACAAGGGAGGGAATTCCATCTGTGTTGATGCTGTCTATCGCACTTCCGCACCCATCCTCGTTTAGTGTATCGATTGAGCTCGCGCGAGAGAAACCTTTATGTTCGATGGAACGGACAGAGGCATGAGAGGGCGCTCTTCCAAGAAGAGGTTTTCTGCGCCTTGAACGGGG
The DNA here is from genome assembly GCF_001792695.1 of Aspergillus bombycis. NCBI lineage: Eukaryota > Fungi > Ascomycota > Eurotiomycetes > Eurotiales > Aspergillaceae > Aspergillus > Aspergillus bombycis. The sequence continues at coordinate 109,223 of NW_019170015.1, read as the reverse complement.
GCGGTCACCGTTCTCTCCTATGTCTGATGCGGAGCGCGAGTTCGCTGCTCGTGCCTGCTGGAGGAATCCGCTCAGCGTTGTTTCGATTGCTGATAGGGAGGTTGGATGTATGGCTTGTTCTGAGGATGGGCGTTTTCTTGGTGATACGTATGTTGTGTGTTGTTGGCTCGGCTCTTTTGTGGGGGATTCCCTTATAGTGGGTTCTTTTTGTAGAATTCCGGAGTTTTCTTGTAGGGGTGTTGAATGGCGTGAAGGAACTTTGTCTGTTTCCTTTGATGTTTGTCTGGTGAGTTTGTTGGTCTGGGGGTGATCCATGTGGATCTGTGACTTGGTTGCGTTATTGCGTTTGTTGAGCTCCTGGGACTGTTCCCTCTGGTCCGGGAGAGAGCCAACTCGCTTTTCCGGGTCTCGGCTGCTCTGTGAGGTTGACTTGCGAATCAGAAAAGGTTCGAATGGCTGTTTCTGTGCTTTTTGGATGGAGGTCCATAACCAATCGACGGTGACTGCGGGAACGTTCCATTCTTGCGTATGCCGTAGCTTCTCTTGATTTGCAGAACCAGGATCATTACATAACAATACAGATGCAGTTGGTGTCAGGTATTCATTATAGGTTGCACCTGGAATTATCAGTTCACGAAGAAGCCCTAGCAATGCAGTTCGAACTTACCAATCAGACCTACAAGTTTTGATAGATGTAGAAGGTCGATACGAGAGACCCCTGTAGAGCAGATTTTCATATTGTCGAGCCCTACTCTGGTTAGTCTGCGCATTTATATGTGAACAAGGGATAGGGACTTACCAGGGATAGGGAAACAAGGAATTGGAGTGTTTGCGATGTGTGATTCTGGGGGCACTAGAGTCTTGGCATCAAGGCATCTTTCCAACCACATATCGGTTACAACTTCACATTCAAATGCTAGGTCATCGGTAGATGGAACCTGGTTTCGAGGCATCTTGTAGGGGACAATCGTGTAGAGACCATGGCCTCTCTTAGGAATGTCGGGCCGAGAGAATTCGCTCAATGAGCCGACCAACTGGGCTCCATTGAACGAAAGGTGTTGGCGGAGGACGTTCGTCTGCGACGTGGTTAGATATAAGAATAAAAACAATTGCGCACACAAACATACTTGTTTTGAAGAGAATCCATGAATGAAGAAATAACAACCGTCTAAAAAGCCATCGCGGTGGCTGGCCGCTTCTGAAAACTGCTGGCGAGGCCTCTGGAACTTATCAACATTGCTTTGTTCCTGGGGCTCCGCAAAGGTAGTTTCACTGGCGAATGACTTGGCCTCTTGGACCATAGATGCACGTTTGACGAGTAATTGGCTATCATCTTTCTGTTGACTTCCTCTGGACCCGGTGCCTACGATGTCACCCCAGATCCCTTCGTTCTGGTCTACCAATTTGGCACTTGCGATGCGGCGCAACTTTCTAGGGCGAGGATTCGACGAGCCTTCATTACCCGGATCTTTCTCCCGAACAGCAGGCAGTGCGCGGTTCCAGGCCCCCGCACCCTGCTGTTCTTCCGGCACAAGCGGGTGATACAATGTCTCCTCCAGGATCATTCCACGCTCTATACTGTCGGTGAACCATTTCACGGTGATGACCTTGATATTCCATTGAGTCGCAAATTTGTACTTCTGGCTCTCCGTATCTCGTGCGACAAGATGGGTGACTTGTTTCGTAAGATCTTTCCTGAATTCGGCACCCTGTGCAACGGCTGTGTCTTGAATATAGTTTCGGAATGCCACTAAGAAAGTCTTTAGTATGCGCCGATACGGCGTAAACATTGTCCACTTCCACTTACTATCCTCGAAGCCGGTTATACATATGCACAATCCGGCGAACGTCGGGAATTTGTATTGTTCTTCCAAACCTCGGACGTCTGTATCTTCTCCCTGCATCCATGATTGGCGGACCGCTTCTACCCACTCAGGCTTAAGAACAGTCACATCTGCTCGTTCTCGTGCGACAAATTTGTATTTCGCAGTATTGGTCTCGCCCACAATCAGATGGGTAACATCGGAGGTTAGGTCAAGTTTGAGAGTCGCTCCCATTTGGCGTGCGATTGTAGCCAATTCAGTCTAATTCCGAGGAACGTTGTCAGTTGTCACGACCATTTACTGATAAGAATATGGGAAACGAAGTGAGAGCATCATAGATCTTCGAGGAAAACACACTAACCCGCTGTTCTGGTAGAATGGACGTGAAGCACAGGACCACCCCCGCAAGAGGATGCTCCTTGTCTGCCGTATTATTAATATAATGTCATATCGCCATAACAGGAAGTGGATCATGTACATACTTGAGGCACCTTTCTCTGCCATCCTTCATGATTGGCAGCACATAAAAACAGCCTTAATCATTTATGGGTTGATTTGATACTTCCGATGCCGCATTGGCGCGTTTTCGTGATGCGTTATCACGTGATCCTAGTACTTTTTAGAAGGGCTAAACGTGCTGTGCATACTTAAGAAACGTAAAGGTGAGCATTCTAAGCCAGGAAATATTCTTATTAGCAATTCAGGCCATAGCAACTGTTCTTTGTTTCTTTGGTGTTGCCTTTGGCATCTTGGAATAACAGCTGGAGTAAGGTAATGAACTTGCCCTGTGTGGCAGCCCTTATCGGAATCACGTGTGATATGAAGCGCGTCAGTTATTCTAGAACGCGCGGGTCGCGAAAGTCCTCAATCAATGGTATTGATTTCATAAAGTGATGTACCACTGAATCATATTTCTCCAATTTGCGCTCTTTGTGTATGTCTAAAAGGGGTCTGGTTTTAATTCATCAAGTAATTTCACATGGTCCAAAATTGACATTGCAGGTTGCATGCAGATACTCGACTGCCTGACCAGCGCCGGAAGGGACCGTAATGTTCAAGAAAGCTGTACAAGACCATTCGGGAGGATCTGCTAAACCCCTTCAGTCCAGCCTTCTTCACAGCAATGGGATTCAACCATCGAAACCACCGCCGCAGTCAGTAGGAGTCAAACGGAAAATCGAAATGGCCAATGCTGGGGGATCTGCACTAGGGTCTTTGCACAGCGCTGTATACTTTGATGAGAATGATTTCGATGATGATCTTGATTTGGATAGCGAGCCAGAACCGTTTATACCACCACCAAAAATTGTGAGGCCGAACAATGGGCGACAGATACCATTTGAAAGTACAAACTCAACTACCTTGGCGACGCACACGATCAAGCCGGCTCAAGTGTCGACACCCACGAGAAAGAATGAGGACTTGGAGATAAAGTACCCCGAGCTGCCTCCAGTTCCTGATGATCCGGTACCATCCAGCAGCATACCAGTTCCTTGGTCATCCTCACCACCATCTCACTTTCAGAAACCTACCAGTTCACGAACTCTACCGTGGCTTAAGAAAGAGGAGTCGATGCCAGCACCAGCCGTGCAGTACAAGCCAGAGACACCTGTGCGTCCAAAGCCGACTGCCATATGGAACAAATCGGCAAGCGCAATCAAGGAGGAACAGAAAGAACTACGCCGACAGTATAAGAATCAGAAGACCGATTCTGTGCAACATCGCCCACGTCCTAAGATGGCGTCCTTATTCCTTAGTGATGAACAGAAACACGTACTTAATGCCGTTGTTGAGCAAGGGAAGAGTATATTCTTCACCGGTTCCGCCGGAACTGGAAAATCAGTTCTCATGAGAGAAATTATTAAGAAACTTCGCGACAAGTACAGGAGAGAGCCTGACAGAGTGGCAGTGACTGCTTCAACGGGTCTTGCCGCTTGTAACATCGAGGGTGTTACCCTCCACAGCTTCGCAGGGATAGGATTAGGCAAAGAGCCTGTCCCTGAGCTTGTTAAGAAGGTCACAATTTGCACCATGCCCTGTCGAAAGGTACTTATATTGACACATTACAGGTCAAGAAAAATCCCAAAGGCCGGAACCGTTGGCTACGTACAAAGGTTCTGATTATTGATGAAGTGTCTATGGTTGACGGAGACCTCTTCGATAAGCTCGAGGAGCTTGCTCGAAAGATTAGAAACAACGGCCGTCCTTTCGGCGGCATTCAACTTGTCGTTACGGGCGACTTCTTTCAATTGCCTCCGGTCCCTGATGGCAGCAATCGAGAGGCAAAATTTTCATTTTCTGCTGCTACCTGGAATACCTCTATACAACACACAATCCTCTTGACCACTGTTTTCCGTCAAGCAGATCCTGATTTTGCAAACATGCTCAATGAAATGAGGCTTGGAAAGCTCAGTCCGCGTACAATCGATACCTTTAAACACCTCTCACGGCCACTTGACTTTCATGATTCTCTTGAAGCTACGGAGCTGTAAGGTCATCCCATTAGAAGACTACACGGGAACTAACATAGATTCACTTAGGTTCCCAACACGTCAAGAGGTAGAGCATGCAAACAGTGCAAGAATGCAAAGACTGTCCGGCGAAGTGATGACTTTCAATGCCGCAGATTCGGGTACAATTCAAGACGCACAGTATCGTGAGAAACTGCTGGCCAACTGCATGGCTCCACAAGTAATCCACCTCAAAAAAGGAGCACAAGTCATGCTCATTAAAAATATGGAAGATACGCTCGTCAATGGATCAATTGGACGAGTGGTCGCATTTATGGATGAGGCAACATTCGATTTCTATCGCGAGAATGAAAGCGACTTCGCTGGTGACCAGGGAGCCCAAAGCGATGAGGAGATGATGAATCGCTCCCGCAAGAAGCTTAAGTCTCTTTCTCACAAAGAAGGGGGCGTCGTGGTGAGCAGAAAATGGCCTCTTGTCTGTTTTGTACAGCCGGATGGAACCGAAAGGCACCTGCTTTGCCAACCAGAAACATGGAAGATCGAACTTCCCAACGGAGAGGTTCAGGCTCAGCGTGCACAGGTCCCATTGATTCTGGCATGGGCTCTGTCTATCCACAAGGCTCAGGGTCAGACCTTGCAGCGAGTTAAAGTCGATCTTGGACGGGTTTTCGAAAAGGGTCAGGCTTACGTTGCTCTGAGTCGTGCAACCTCCAAGGAAGGCCTTCAAGTCACACGGTTCGATGCACGAAAGGTCATGGTACATCCCAAAGTCACCGAGTTTTACTCTAAACTCACCAGTATTACTGACGTGCTCAAGCCGAAAGGCGGGCAACGGACTATTCCTGGTCATTACCCTGAGGACGACTTCGAAGATGATTATTTAGACTATCTATAAGGGTAAGAGATTTCACTTGCCATGTGGCATATACATAACACTTCTATTATTACCTTTTTCATCGCTGTTTTGCATCTACATATTGTTTAAAAGCTCGTATCCTTTACGGGTAAGCATGTAAAATGATACCATTGTGGGTTTAAGTTTGATTACTGTTGATATCATGTGAGAGATGAAAGTCACATATACTACTACTACTAGTACTAGCGCATGCACAATGACAGTTGAATTGAGACCAATCATATTGTTCACTAACCCTCCCTAGTTAGTAGTACTGCAAATCCTATTGAAGTATCCATAGTAATCTGGAACATGAGATTAAATAACCAATTCAATTGGAGGATCAAAAGTTACCGACAGGAGGCCTCGCCTCGTGGTAAGATTTGAAATATACCGAACTAAAGTAGGAACCTTGTAGGCCACCCCACTTGGGCGCGCCTGCTTATCGATAAGATCTTTTAGCACTGCACGTGACGTCGGATAGAGCTGTAGCAACGAGCTGACAATTCACTTTTGCGACGCTGTACAACAGGACCAACATTTGCTCTACTTTTCCCCTGCTCCCTTTCGCCAGTCTTTGGCATGCTTGTCAGATAGGCGATAGTAGGGTGATTGTATACTGAGTGACTATTCACCATGGCTTCCGAATTCATTGGATACAACGTTCTTGTGACGCTGAGAACTCCGCCTAATGCAACTGCCCAAGGCGTCGTGGCCAATGTCATAGGACAACGTCTGATGCTGCGGGATGGTAAGTGAAGAAAATCCTATGACATTTTCCTGTATCGGTCTAATATGCGGCTGCTAGTCGCACTTTCGTGGAGCCCCCAGAAATTTCCCACATATTTCATTGAAGCTACCGACATTGCCGACCTCTCTCTTGGACCAAACCCCAATGCGCCCTCGCATAATCAGCAGCCAGGCAGAGAGAGCCATAATATAGCCCGTGCACCCCCTGTGGTACCGGCACAACAACCATTTGTTGACCCGGCCATCTTAAGCTTCAGCAAACCATCTACTGAGCAATTCAGCCAGGGCCCAAGACCAGGAGGGCCGCAGCTTCAACCCGCTCCGATCGACCGATTGAGCTCTCCAGCTTCTCAGAATATCCATCCTCCGCATCAGGTCCAGCGTGATCAATCTGCAGTCCTTACGGAACCGTTCAGCAACTTGGAGGTGAATGTAGATGGCAGAGTAAATGAGCCTCACAATGCGTCTCAGGGAAACGAGTTGCATGGGTCTGTTCCTGCAGGCAGTGATGAGTTTACAACTGCACAACGCTCTGCCAGCCAGGTCAACCTAAAGGGTACTCGTCGCGTTGGTCAGAACAAATCCCAGCGTTCAGGGTTAACGCCTGTTAATGAGCATGATGGCGCGGCGAATACAAACCCGAAGACCCGAGGGTGGCGTCAGACTGCCTTTGTAGAGCCTGCTAGTCCACAAAAATACAGAGAAAGAGAGCCTAACTCACGGCGTCGGAAGAAGAAGAACCGCGGCTCTTATGCGGAGGATCCCAATGGTTGGGCAACAGAAGATGCTACCGACATTCAAGAACTGGGTGATTTCGATTTTCAAAGTAATCTCTCCAAATTCGACAAAAGAAGAGTCTTTGAAGAGATTAGAAATGACGACACCACGGCAGATGAAGCACGATTGGTTAGTTTTAATAGAAGGGTCCCCAAGCCGGGCACAAACGGAGGGAAGAATTTGCATTGGACTGAGAATGTGCTTGATAGTCCTCCAGGTAGTGAAACCGGAGACACTGACCAGGAGCCAAGCGACGCGAAACTGAGCAGTGGAAACTACTCAGGACGCGAGCTCTCAAGAGGGTCAGCACGAGCCCAGAGCCGGAAGGGAAGTGGCATTCTAGGACAACCCCTGGTACCTCCCCAGATTAACACTGTTGGGCGTGGCCAACTCAGCGCTTCTCGTACTACCAGTCCTCGGCCTGGAAGTAAGGCTTCAGTTTCGGCATCGCCTATTAGCGGACCCGGCGTTCCTGGAGCTTCCTTGCGCCTCACTACAACGAATAGAAGTTGTCCGACTGTGAGCCCGCTACAAGCCCTCGAAGTCGAGCAAATTGCGGTCGCTGAACTTGGCCTGACTGAAGATATGATCACAGAAAACGCTGGGAGAAGCATTGCGGAAGCTGCCGTTGGCCTTTTGTCTAATGATGCCGCTGCGCCTACCATGCTTGTGTTGACCGGCAACCATCGTACTGGCGCAAGGGCCGTATCTGCTGCTCGTCACCTCCGTAATAGAGGACACCGCGTGACTGTCTGTATGCTTGGTATTGAACACGAAAATGAATTACTTGAGAGCTGCCGCAAGCAGATTGATGTTTTCAAGAAGATCGGTGGACGTGTGCACAGATGGGAAGATTTATCAACGCGGCTTTCAACCTCTGAATTCAGTCCTGATCTAGTCCTAGATGCTCTATTCGGTATTCACATAGCCTTTGATGATCTCCGCACCGACGATCAAGCTGTGGCCTTTGAGATGATCGCCTGGGCCAACCGAAGTAACCTCGAAGTTCTGTCCGTTGACGTTCCTTCGGGCTTCTCAGCTTCGAGCGGTAAGTCCCTCCTACATCGATAGGCACCTTTTAGTACCGTTACTAACACAAGCCAACTACAGGTGAGGTGACCGTAATGGAGGGAGGCCGGGTGTGCGTCAGTTCCAAATCAGTAGTCTGCCTCGGAGCACCCAAGACTGGAATCATAAATGCACTGCTAGCCGGGGAGGGTCTTACTTGGAGCCTTTCCGTAGCAGACATTGGGATTCCTCAGATTGTGTGGAGGAAATATGGGACACGTCGCCGGCACGGAATTGACTTTGGCAATCGCTGGGTGGTGCCTCTACGCTACCAACCATCCTCTGCTTGATATTGCATGCGTGGTGGCCTTTGCCCTTTACTTCACGACTGAACAGCTTAATTTATGGCGTTATACGGGTTTTACTAAAAGAAATAGCGGGATTGATTCAGGGTATACCCCTTTCTGCAGTGTCAACGAAATGCATCATATCATGCTAGTCATAGCCGGTTGGCCGCACTACGGCGAAATGATTTTCAGGAACGAGCGGGTTGTATCATATGTAGTTCTTCCAAGGCCAATGCACTGCCTAGCAAATGAAATACAGATCCATGGTTTCTTGATCCACTATCTAGCACCTGATGCCTATGTCAACCTGTACGGAGTATGTTAAATGGATCTATCCCTCATGTGAACCTAGCCCGATTTGGTTAGATCCGCATCTAGTCCCGGAGCAATACATCATGTCTTGGGGCGCGGCCAGCGGTCGCATTTTGCGAAGATTCACTCAGAATATCAACATAAAACTTCATCACCAAGATGGGGAAAGGTCAGTTTAGTGAATCAGCATTCTGGCTACTTTAAATTTCAATCTTAATGCTAACAGACCATTTGCCTGGTAGGGACGGACAAGCTTTACGTATGATACACCTCATTAAAGATTTGTTCTGCGCCGTCTAATAAACTGGTTACTGATCGCAAAGCTCAAAACAGATCACACATTCTGAGTGGGCATCGGGTGATTCGTACTCTGCGAGCGCCGGACAAGGGGGGGCGAAAGGAGGAGACAACGCACCCTTCAAACGCCTTCCTTTCAATTTCTGCTCTCTTTCACTGCAGCCATTCACCCACCCGGTTTGCACGCATTCCGGGACAATTTTCGACCTCACCAATATCCTCCCTTGGATCAAGAAACATGGAAAGAATCCGGTAGACGGTACACCGCTGAAAAACTCCGACCTGATTAAGCTCAACATCGCGAAGAATGAATCGGGTGATTACGTCGACCCAGTAACCTATAAAGTCTTGACGGATAACACACACATTGTCGCTTTGCGCAACACCGGGAATGTCTTCGCTTGGGACACCGTTGAGCGGTTGAATATCAAGGGGAAGCTGTGGCGCGACCTCGTCACGGACGAGGAATTTGGACGCAAGGACATCATTACACTACAGGATCCACAGAATATCGAGTCGCGGAATCTCAGCTCCTTTAATTATTTGAAGGAAGGCGAAAGTGTGCCTGGACAAAAAGAGGAAGAGTCCAATGTTAATGCCAGCGCATTGGGAAGTTCGGCGAAAATCTTGAAGGCAAAGGAGGCCGTGGCTAAAGCCCGTTCGGAGAGAGCGCAGCGAGCTGGCTCTGCTGCTGTTGCCAAGAAGGCTGATGGTAGTACGACTGCAAGTACTCAGTCCAAAACAGCCTCGTTCCAATCTGGGAAACCTACACCATACAATGCAGCCAAGCATACTACGGGTCTGGCTGCGGCATCCTTCACGAGTACTGGTTTAACTCCACATACCTCTGCCGAGCTCGCGCTCCTTTCAGATGAGGAATACATGCTAAAACGGGGGCGTATAAAGCAAAAGGGCTATGCTCGAATCTCAACTACATCCGGTGACATTAACTTGGAGCTACAGACGGAATACGCGCCAAAGGCCGTGTGGAACTTTATCAAATTGGCTAAAAAGGGATATTATAAAGATGTCACTTTCCATCGCAATATCAAGGGCTTCATGATCCAGGGCGGAGATCCCTCGGGTACTGGTCGAGGTGGTGAAAGTATCTGGGGTAAATACTTCAATGATGAATTCGAGGGACCTTTGAAACATGATTCCAGAGGGACTCTCAGCATGGCCAATAAAGGCAAGAATACGAATAGTAGTCAGTTGTAAGTTGCCAATTGTTTGCCTCTTTTTTGACCCCCACACTGTCAGAAATTTGATCGAGACGGCCTGTGCTAACTTTGCTCTACTAGCTTCATTGCGTACCGTGCTCTCCCACACTTGAACAACAAGCATACTATTTTCGGTCATGTAATCGACGATCCGACTCCTTCGTCCACCACCCTAAACAACTTGGAAACGCACCCGGTCAATGCATCAACTAATAGGCCTACTCCAGACATTCGCATCACAGATGTTACCATATTTGTGGACCCCTTTGAGGAGTTTTTGAATCAGAAAAAGGCGGAAGAGACGTCAGGGAAGAATACAACAGCCGATTTAACAGAAGAAGACGGGAAAACTCAGCAGGAAGATGACGACCAAGTTACTTGGACAGGCAAAAGAGTGCGCGGCCCAGGCTCTTCAGGAGCTGGCGGCGATGCTTCGAGCGGAGTCGGAAAGTATTTGAAGGCTGCGTTGGCTAATCAAGCCGCTCAAGAAGAGGATGAAATCGTGGAATTTGTAGACGAAGAGGCTGAGCCCGAGCCGATGCGGAAGAAGTTCAAAAGCAGGGGAGGGTTTGGGGATTTCAGTTCGTGGGATTGAAAGCCTCCCTATTGGTGCTATCTATCTCGTACTGTACGTACCTATAACTTAGGTCATGATATGTCTACACAGCACAATGTCCGGGGTTTGTCCCCGAAGGTTTCTATATGAGTGTATGAGTAGGTTCCAGGATGCTCAGATTATACAGAATTTTCGCTCGATACGGTAGGGTGTCTTATGCTCAGGCGTACACTTTTTGCGATATGGTCAATGCTTCTATGACTTACGGCCTGTAAATTCTTCGCCGTATAGGTTACAAGGTAAGTCGTCAGTTATATATATACTATACATCTGTACGCAAATCATCCGAATCGTACAATACGAGAAAACAATCAATAAATACGAACTAGGAAAAGCAAGGCACACTGGTTAGACGATATAACATACCATATCAGATCATATCGTATAGATTGGCATCTTATGATCCTTGACCCCTACTTAGTCCCAGGGGGAAAAAGCAAACGGGTTGCCTCACTACTGTAAGTGATGCGATGCTGCTTTGGGGGGGATCCACAGGTCCCATTCCGTCCTCAACTACTAGTACTAGTAAAATAGTCTGGGCGGTCTTCCGCCCTTCCGGCACTGGCGTTCAACTGCCTGCGTGATTAGTTAAAACTCTTCCCCGACCTGGGTTTAGCGCGAAGGACGGGAGTGGGAAAGTAACCTGAGTGCCAGGTGCTTTCCCAGCAATGATGAACTAACTACTACGAACTACTAATAATAAATGCCATCGATCCCACCTCTAACCAACCCGCGCTCGCCGTACTTCAACCCGGAATACGTCTTCAACACTTTTACATCCAGAAACCTTGGAGCTTTGATTTTTATCTGATTGTCTTCCTCGTGAGTGTTATTTAATTCCTACCCAAATCCCGCCCAGTGGCTTAGCACACTGTTGTTTCCATGTCGCTGCGCAGTGGGGTTGATCATGATGTGCCCCCATGGTGCCTGATTCAAGGTGACAAATCAGTTTTAGTTGGATAGTGTGACTTGTGATGATCCCTTCAAATCCATGCCTATTTCCTACTAGTCACTGTTTTTTCGCGATGTTTTTTGTATGTCTGGCAGAGAAGGGCCACTATATGTCATGGGCCTGTTGGTTTTCGACCACGCAGACGCCCAGACATTCGTCATCTGATACAACCGCTTCTTGGATATCACCTGAGTTTTGGAAATCAATCATTACCCTTCAACCTACTTAGGTTGGAAGCAAGTTCTAGTAAGCTCAGTCACTGACACTATCTTTATTTTTCTTGTTCAGTTCTTTCCCCTCGCTTCCGCCGCAATTCCTACACTACGTCAGGCCTTGCCAGATTTCGCCTTCCGCCGCCGCCGCCGCCCTCTCCGCTCTAACTTTGGTCTGGTTTAATACCACAGTCCCATACCTACAATCAAGCTGGCAGGGAATAAGCGGAGAAGTTTTTCGAGCCAGGGTGGGTTGCTGAACAGAATGTTCAGTGGCTCCTCGAGCCCACCCAAAGACAAATCAAACTCAGTTCCACATTCCGGTGCTGTCGATACACAATCTCTGAGTGTGCATCCCGAGGAAGGCGCTGTAACCCATACCAGCAAGTCTCTGCCGTCCGGTGGTTTCTTTACGAGAAGGACTAGCGAAGACCAGGGCCCTACCGGGGAGAAGAAGCGCCGGAGTAGTACAGTCACGAAAGCGGCGACGTTTTTCACCAACGCTAAGAATTCACTGAGTTTGAGTAGTAGTCCTCGTGAATCTTCGTCGTTCAATTACACGGTTCGATCTCCGCAAACGTTGCAGTCACTTGGGAGCATGGACCCGGCATTGAGTGTCCCACAAGGGTCATTGAACAATTCGGCTGGCGATTCGCTACCAACTCCTCGCTCATCGTTCAAAGTTGGTGTCACAGAAGACCGGAATCGAAAATGTCGCCGGACTATGGAAGATACCCATGCATATCTTTACAACTTTTTGGGGACCCCCGCACCATTAGCCCGGGCTGATGGCGAGAACGAGACTGATTCTTCCCTCGCTCCTGATGAAGCGTCTAGTGTTGTTGAAACTGACAATGGGTACTTCGCCATTTTCGATGGACATGCCGGCACATTCGCTGCTGAATGGTGTGGGAAGAAATTGCATCTGATTCTAGAGGATATAATGAAGAAGAACCCCAACACACCCGTTCCGGAACTTCTCGACCAAACATTTACCAGTGTTGATCAGCAGTTAGAGAAATTACCTGTGAAGAATAGTGGGTGTACTGCTGTCATTGCCCTTCTGCGATGGGAAGACCGGATCCCCAGTTCGCATTCGGCAACCGGCTCTTCCGCACTTGCTCCCGCAGCAGCCGCAGCCGCGAAGGGCGATTCCAATTCAGAGGCCGATGACACACCCACCCAAACAACTAGTACTGGTCCGTCCATTCTGCCCAAACTGCAAGAGAAAGCTATACGGCAACGTGTCTTGTATACGGCCAATGTGGGTGATGCTCGTATAATCCTGTGTCGCAACGGCAAGGCGCTCCGGTTGTCCTACGATCACAAAGGTAGCGACGAAAACGAAGGCAAAAGAATAGCAAACGCCGGGGGTTTGATACTTAATAACAGAGTAAACGGCGTTCTTGCAGTGACCAGAGCCCTAGGTGATGCCTATCTCAAGGATCTCGTCACCGGACATCCGTATACTACAGAGACCGTGGTTCAGCCGGACTCTGACGAATTTATCATATTGGCCTGCGACGGGGTAAGAAATGGCTTTTGTATATTCCAATGAGTGTTGCTAATGATCATGATTAGCTGTGGGATGTCTGTACTGATCAGGAAGCTGTGGATCTTGTTCGAAATGTCACAGACGCTCAGGAAGCATCTAAGATCCTGGTCGATTATGCTCTTGCACGGTTTAGTACCGATAACCTTTCTTGCATGGTTATCCGACTGGATACGGATCGTGTCAAGGAGGTCATCAACAAGACAGCTGACCCAATTGGTGTGGCTGGCGATCCATCCATGGCTGTTGAGCACGGCGTGAGCGAAGCAGACAAGATCATCGAGAGTGCAAGAAAGAGCATGGCCAATGCAGACATTGCAGATGATAGTGAAACGGTCGAGAAGGGCAAAGGTGCAAATCTGCAAAACATGGTCGACGGCGAACCCGGGCCAGAGATGTCAGTGGACGACCCTAATGATGCACCAGCCGTCAGTCACTTGAACAAGACTGGTGTGAATAACGGAAATCCCTAAGCGTCGGGTAGCAACACCTGCGCGACTGGCGTTGTGTCAGAAAGGGAGGGGGAGGAAAGATTTGAGCTACGTCCATATCTCGGTCCAGACAATGAATTTGCATCTTTGTTTGTTTGTTACCTTCTCTTTCCGTCCTTGTTCACTTCAACAACTTACTGGCGTCGATCGCAGTTCAGGGACTTGGGACCTCTGGTAGCCCACGGTCACCGGTATCATCTTCTTTTCCTACCCTTTTAGACCCAAACATGTGGGTTTTACCGATTCTTCTTTTTCTCTGGTTTTGCACTCTTCTATTTCTTCATCTACTCATAGAGGTATTCATCCTCTGCTTTTATGCCATTAGCCGAAGAAAGCGGTACTAACCCGGTTATACGTGTTCTACCTCCTCGGACAATGACTGCTACTCCTGTATTGGTACATAACGCTGTAAATCTGAACCCCAAATTTGAAATCAAGAGAAATTAATACGGGTCTTCGTAGATAGTCGGAACTACAGCTAATGTTCCACCATATATATTATAACTAGGCGGAGAAGTAGTAATAAATTGACAATTTGCTAAACGCCATTGCATCATCTAAAAATACAAATCTGTATATGCGAAGAACGAATACATCTTTCCAATGTAATGTAATATCCACACAAGTTTCCATCAGTATTCAATACACGCCTTCTTTAGCCCTTAGGCCTTCTGCTCCGGCTTCTTCTCCTTAAACGCCTCATCAGCAAGAACTTCCACACCGTAGTTAGGCTTCTGTCCTGGTATAACGTGACCGCGGGTCAGGTCGAGTTCACCGTGGCGGACACGTCCAGGCCAAGATTCGGCGAGACGAGCATCGTGAATATCAGTCCAGAGGATCTTAACGCCGTTGCTTTCCAGCCCGTTCGTGCTTTCAGGCTCCCGGACCTTGTATTCGACTTCGGATGTGCTCAAGGTCTTTTCCAACTCAGCCACACGCTCAGCCTGCTCCTCGGCCTTGGCTGTCTCCTTCGCACGAGCCTCCCTGCGGCGCCGTCTAGCAGTGCGAGTGAGGTATCCCCTTTTGCCATCAGCGAAGCCATTCGCGATCTCTTCCTCCTGGATGGCCAAAACGGCAGACACATCGGCAACACTAGTAGCCTTCTGGTCCATCAAAGCACGAGCGCGGTGTTTCTTCTCCATCAGCCATCCGACCTTGTCTGCATACTTCTCGTCGAACTTCTTGGCTCCTTCGGGGTCTTTGGGCCGCTTCTGATCCAGGAACTTTTCACTGATCGTGATCATCTCACGAGGCGGGGCGAATTGGCGCTGCACGGCAAATTCGCGGAGAAGATGGTAGGCACGGAGGCCAACCTTGGGTTCGTTGAAATGGACGGAGTAGTAAGGCACCCACATGTCCTTTCGGAGTGTAGCGGGGACGGTCTTTTTGCCGTGGTATACTAGCTGACGGAGGACATTGTTTTTCTAGGGAAATATGCATCTTAGCATATGCTCCTGTGGGATTACAAAACGGGTACTAGAATGGAAATGGTAGTCTTACCTCCAGATACCGCGTCAATGAGTAGACAACCTGGTTGGTGCGGATGTTATGATAGACGAAGATGTTCTTCCCGTGCGTAATGGCATTGATGGCCTTTCGTAACCGGACTCCCTCCTTCAACTGATGTGTCTTGAACGCATTCGAGTTCTGTTCCCGCGCTTTTCCCTGGATTACGCTATGGTTCTCGACTGGCGGGCGACGGACGACATTCCATGTCCCGATTTTGGTCGGGTCCAGGATCTTCTGGAACGGCTTAGTGACGGACTGCGAGGCCATTGCGGCCAGAAACGCACTGCTGCGTCTCTCTTATTGATCGAACTTGAGGTTAAGTTGAGTAGAGTGTTCCCCCCTCTAGTGCATAACGATTCGGGGAAAGGTGAGGTGAGGTTGATGGAGTGTCGGAAGCTGGAAAGTGAGAGCGCGCGGATCAATTTTTCGACGGGGAGTTAGACCAAACCCGACCAAACCAAATGGGCAAACCCGCCCGTAACCTCCGCAGAGCAATGGATGCTTGTGTTTAAGCTCCCATCATTCTTAAAGGAGCATTCGAGTTTAGCGCACATCTCATCCTTGTTATACTTTAATTACTGAATTTGCTTACATTCCAAGCTATAGTCTTTGGAACTGCATCTATAATGATTGCGCACATCAACTAAACGATCAAACTGCCGCAATGTCGCTGACTATTACCTCGGAAGGCATAGGCCATGATGATGCTGGTAATCGTCGCGAGAGATCTTGGCTGTTCCCATCGGTAATTTTATCCTGCAGTAGAATCTCCGCCAATTGGTCTGGGGGTAAGCTGATAGGCTTGTTTTCTAGAACCGCAAGCTTCGCCATCTACAAGGCATCTCGATTCGTAATCTTGTTGTCGACCCCCCGAGCAGGACTCGGGGGAAAACTATTGATGACGAAGACATCCCAAACTCGTTCCAATCGCCGTCGAAGATCCTTGCACAGGATGCGAGTCGCCCCTTGAACCACTCGCGCTCGTTTACAAATCTCAAATCCGTCAATGCAGCCGGTGATAAGTGTATTAGTCGCGAGCCGCCTCCCCGGCAACAGCCACAAAGACGAAACACCTTACCTTGGAGCGATCCCAATCCGCGTGCAAGACAAGTAAAATTGGAGGATATCACGAGGAGTCGAATGGCAGATACCTGGTTCTCCATGCATTGCGACAAGATCGAAGAACCAGTGTATGTGAGCGAGGTCGTGAAGGGTGCAACGAACCCGAGCTTCCGGTCCTTCGACCTGAACATGTGCGGGCCGTTGGTCTCGCGATCGGATAGCTTCACCCTGAAATTATGGGCGAAGACGACCGCTATGGAAGAGTACATGCTGTTGGTGGAATTGCAGTTACATCTACAATCCCTACAGTTTCTAGGAAAGTCGTTGGACAGCTTCCACCAACCGCTACCGTCGAATTCAGTTCTTTTCCATTTTGCGGACGGTGTTTATGGGAATCTGACGGATCTTCCACCGGTTTGGGTGCCTTTGCCTGCGAAAGCATTAAAAACTTCCGATAGGAATGCGCTGCCGACTTCGTCCTACGACGCACTGATGCGACTGGCAAACCTGGATGAGTGCATTCAAGACGCACTTATCACTAGGGAGAAGCTGGAGGCTCAGATAAGTTCAATTCTGGAGAAGAACCAGAAAGCTTTAGCCGTGACTAGCGAGGCTTCGCGAGCTCGGGATAAAGTTACCCTGACGAAACAGGCGGTTGTGTCTGAGAGGAAACAACTTCGCCTGACTAGGAAACGTAAGGAAGAACTGGTCGCCAGTTTACGCGCGAGGAGGGAGGCTATGGCGCGTGGGCGCCAGACGCAAGAAAGAGCACGTAGTCATCTCCCCGATGCGCAGGAGAAGCTGCACTCCAGCGCTAAACTATTGGAAAAAGAGACAGAAGACTCCAAGGGTCAAATCCGGCGCATCTCAGAGGATCTACTGGCCATCTATCCCATTGAGCCGATCCCCGACAAACCGCTCGCGTTTACAATAGCGGGCATTGCCTTGCCGAACTCGAACTTCACCGATATTCATCGGGACACTGTTGCGGCCGCACTGGGATATACTGCACATTTGGTTTATCTGCTGTCCTTCTATCTATCCGTGTCCATACCTTATCCGATAAATCCGTATCTCTCCAACTCGCAGATCCAGGACCCGGTTTCAGTCTCACTCCCACAACGAACATACCCACTGTACCCAGTCAATGTCCATTACCGGTTCGAATATGGGGTGTTTCTGCTGAACAAAAACATCGAGTTTCTCCTGAATAAGCAGGGCCTACGGGTGTTGGACATTCGACACACGCTCCCCAACTTGAAGTATCTGCTGTACTTGCTCACGGCAGGGACAGCGGAAATCCCCGCACGGAAGGCTGGGGGGATTCGAGGCCTGCTACCGGGCCGGTTGACCCCCAGTATGTCGAGACGCGGGAGCGAAGACAGCGTTGCATACAGCGAATCCAACTTACCCCGGAAAATGATGAGTTCGTTGGTGAAATCCAATGGGGACGTCGCGCTTGACAAGGGGAAGAAAAGTATCCCTGTCTTGAACACGACGTCAGCCTCCCAGGTGGCCTAAACCCGGTCCAGTCCCTCGTGGTGGTTTGGATCTGCGGAAAGGGGGCTTATCTTGCTGACCCCGTAGCGTCTCCGCTGTGATTATTTTTACGATCAGTAGAATTTTTTTTTTCTTTTTCTTCTTTATCTTGTTTAATTACGATGTGGGTGGAATTTATTTTGCATCTGTAGCCTTTTGTGATGGGTGATATCCAAGTCCAAGCATTTTCATCTGTATAGTGTCTTGTTGTCGATTTGCTGCATTTTTGAATAGAGTGAGACATACAATGGGACGAAAAGAACCAAGAAAAATAAAATAACGACTGGCGGGAATGCGAACCGACGGGGAATAGGCCATTAGTGTCGAGTCTAATGGGGATTCCTATTGATAACAGATATCACTGTTCAGGGAATTCATTGCAAATATAATTAAAATTGACGTTCGGCTACCCCGCATTTCCTTCCCCATTTATCGACTTTCCGTGGATACTGTGATTTCTTCCAAATTCCATTTCCAATTGCAAACTTGTCGGTCTGACTGACTCTTGTGATGGTTTGAAGGAAGACCACCCGTTCCCTTGTTGTGCGAATACCGAAGGAATTCCAATCCTGCCCATGGGAGAAAAGAAGGCGTGTCGTCGTGCCTGATAAATACCCGCTAACCCCACCGCTTTCTAACGGAGCGTTCGCTTTGCATCGGCTTTCTCCAACCCCCAACCTGACCATAATCCACTTTGTGCGCCGGCAAAGGGCGGCACGACTGGAGGATTGGAGAACATGATGGCAGCAAGCAATGCACAACCTGACACCGGTCTCTATACCCAAAACAGCCAGAATCAGAAATCCCCGTCGCCCCAGGCCCAGCATCGCCGCGGTTATCAGGCATGCGACCCTTGTCGGAAACGCAAGGTGAAGTGTGATCTTGGCAGTAAGCGCAGTCCTCACATCGCAATCATACGATGCCCCTAGTCCCTTAATTCAGTAGAGTGATGACCGCTGACAGGCGTCGTAGGTGTCGACAATCCCCGTCCTCCGCCCTGTGTACGATGTCGTCGCGAAAGCAAGCGCTGCGAGTTCTCCGCCACCCGGCGCAAGCGCAAACCCTCGGAAGTCGAGGAGACCGTAGATGGCGTACTCCGACGCGATAAGAGGATGATGATCGGGGATCCCGCATCCAATGATTCTCCTAGTGATGGATCGTCGTCCTATGCGCAACCTGAACCGGCGTCGTTTGAGAGTAATAGTGCCATTCCGCAGCAGAAGTGGTCGTCCGAGCAATCACCCACGGCCACCTCCCAGGTACCCCAGCCCACTACCAGCAGCCATCAGTTCACGTCAAATACCCCTTCATCTACCACACACTTCCCCGATGCACGGAATACTCGACTGGTATACCCCTTGGGGGACCGAACAACCAGTTATGGTCTTGACGGCGGGCAAACCATGATGAATCGTACCGCGGTTGAGCTGCTGTCGCCTGC
This sequence comes from Aspergillus bombycis, assembly GCF_001792695.1. NCBI lineage: Eukaryota > Fungi > Ascomycota > Eurotiomycetes > Eurotiales > Aspergillaceae > Aspergillus > Aspergillus bombycis. The sequence goes on along the minus strand of NW_019170015.1, from coordinate 89,949 downwards.
GATCAGTAACAGCCACGATGCGTTACACCTGTTGTCCGAGGCTGCAGGCCGGACGGAAGATCTCAACCGTCAAAGTCTTGAAAATCGTTACGCAGCCCGGCAGTCTGTCTCGTCGTTCAACTCACCCATGTCACCCCTTACCCAGGCTGGCACACCCCGAAGCGCAGGAGGCTCTTTCTCGAGACCAGCTCGGTCTGGAATGCAGATGAATAACTATTTTCCAACGACTGGATCGAGCTCGGTAGATCATCAAGCCTCTGATGGTCGTGGCCAGCCAGGTCCTTCGGAAAGTCTTCCAGACCCAGGGTTTACGGATGCTGTCAAGGCCTGGTCACGATTGCGTTTCGTCCGTGCTGGTTGGCTTTCAGTCGAGGAAGCCATGGCTTATGTTGCATAGTATGTTTCTTTCTTTCTTTCATATCATCGCTCACTGACTTGGGTAGTTACTACAAAAATCTGGCTCATTTGAGCCCAATCGTCATTCCTGATTTCTCTCATCCTTCTACGCATCGTACTTTGCTCACCGACGAGCCCGTGCTAGCTGTTACGATTCTTACAACAGCATCACGACATATGAAACCTAAGGGAGACGGAGCATATACCCGTTCCTTTTACATCCATGACCGGCTCTGGTCGTATCTACGTGGGATGATTGAGCGTCTCTTTTGGGGTCAAGAAAAGTTCGGTGGGGATAGTATGGGAATCAGTAAACCACGCTCGTTCGACCTAGCGCCCACATCGGCGAAAGTGAATCTCAAGGGCAATCTGCGATCCCTAGGAACTATAGAAGCTCTATTGGTCCTGACAGATTGGCATCCACGGAATTTACATTTCCCTCCAGGTGACGACGAGAACACACTGCTGGACTTGGATGCCCAGACTCGGCCCGAAAAGGATTCAGAAATGGACGCCGACAATATCCTGAACCGTAACCATAATACCTCGGCAGAAGGCCGACTTGCTTTTCAGAAGTGGCTGGAACCTGCTTGGCGGTCCGATCGAATGTCCTGGATGTTACTTAGCACAGCACAAGCCTTAGCATTCGAGCTGGGTGTGTTCGATCAGAAAAACGACGCGAAGGCGGCGAGCGAATATCCAGCTGAGCACACGCGAAAAAGGCGGCTTCGTCGCCTTATCCTTGTGTACAACACGCAGAGCAGTGGCCGCATTGGTATTCCGTCGATGCTTCCTCTCCCGCAATACGCCAATGACATCCAACCGACAAATGTAGCCAATGTTAAAGGTGGCGATGCGAACATTGACAAAATGCACGATTGTTGGATCGGAATTACAAAGATTATGTATCAGAGTAACCAACTGCTGTTCGCCTCCAACGAACAAACATCAGAGTTGATCCGCAGTGGTCGATATCGAGATCAGATTGATAGATTCCAGCCATTTTTGCGGGAATGGCGTCAGAACATTGACACTCTTGATCGTAAGTTTCTATTGTCCAGTTCATGGGTCAACGCTGACAATCCCAGTTGCACCTCCAATGAGGATGCTCTTGATGATTGAGTATGAATATACTCGTACGTTACTCTTCTAACCTTTGCTGTGCTGAAGACTGACATCCCCCAGGATTGTATGTCAATTCCCTGGCTCTACAGGCTGTAGTTGATCGGTGGACGACCATGTCGAACGAAGCCGCCCAAAACGCAAGGCCAGGATCTGGGGCAACTTCAGCCAATAGCTGGTTCAACGTGCTCATGGAGTTGTACCGTGTCAATGAACAGTATATCCAAGAGGTTGTTGACGCGTCGCGCAGGATTCTGCAGACCGTACTGGAGGAGCTTATTCCTGGAGATCACCTCAAGCATGCACCCGTCAGGACCTACTTCCGAATCTTGTCTGGGATGATTTTCATTCTCAAGGTATGCCTTATCGTCTACAGGGTTTATGCCATATTGACTAACGAAAATAGACATTCACTCTTGGTGCGAGAGAAGATGACGTTCGTGTCTCCTTGGACCTCCAGGACCGAACCGTGGAAGCATTACGGACACATGTGGTAGACGATGTCCACCTGAGTCACGCCATTGCCCGACTGCTAGAGCTGCTCACGACTAGCATTCGCACCCGATTCTTGCGATTCGCGCCGATGGATCGTGGCAACGACGCCGAGCACGACCGCGCGTCTGCGCCAACCTCCCGACCCCAATCACCCCGTCTCCGCGAGAACCGCCGAGATGGCGCGAGTAATGGCTGGACACCAGGGCAAAACTCGACACAGAATTTGGGCTATGTTGACAGTAATGGTCACTCGACCGGCACTCCGATGACTTCGGTGCATGACCCACTGGCTGGAATCCCGGCACAGCCGATCAACTCGTCCAACATTAACGTTTCATTCATGCCCCCACCGCCATCCGTGTACCACAACTACTATGACCCGAATGCAACGCCCCCTGCAGGGGATCTGGACGGCTCGAACGTTCCATCGCAATCGATGCAGGACTCTGGCGGACTGCCGGACTGGTTTGCCCTGCCACTCGACCAATTCTTCAACAGCTCCACCCTAGTGGATCAAGGTCTAGGGGGCACAGGACCGATGGTGGGCGAATTCGACATGCTCGAAGTCCTCCTTAATGAACAGTACGACGGACACGCTGACAATCTCGAGTCCGCCGGCGGTGGCACCATTCCGTCTCAATTTTTGCAATCATCGTAAACAACATGAAATCACGGCAGATATCGACCCCCAGTCACATAGGAATTGCGATTATTCAATGGATTAAAGGAGATAAATACCCTAATGTACAAATGAACGTTACGATATCATCAATCGACATTGTCAATTACATATATCAAAAAATTCAATCCCTCCCCATAGTCACTTTCCCTTAACAAGTCCAAAGTCAAAACTAAGTAAAAAAAACAAAAAAACAAAACAATAGTAAACAATCTATTAAAGAAAACCTCTCACATAAACCACAACTCCCTACTCAGACCACCCACAAAAAAAAATTCTCCATGAATCCACCTATCAACCCCTAATAAACCATCACGAAACAAAACCCCACAAACCAAAAAAAATAAAATAAAATAAGAAAGAAAAGTACTACGTATCCCAATCTACCACTAAAGGGACATCCGAGTCAACCGTTTCCGCCACGTTTCACCCTTATCTGACAGCTCGGAGATCGGCCGGAGATTTACCGTTACATTTAATGTTAATCTGAGAGTGGGGACTGATTCGCGTTTGGTCGGCGACATGTGATTGATTTATGACAATGGTGGCCTTTTTTTTTTTTGTTTGTCACTAAGTATAGTAAGAGATTCAAGGTAATCTTTGGATTTATCTGTGTTGGGAGTTGGTTTGGGGGCTTGTGCTGTTTTTCTTATCCATGAGGGGTGGGTTTCGGATGTATGTCTGCGAGTGAGGGGGTTCAAGAATGTGATGGAGTTGTAGTGCTGTTGAAGGGTGTGTCTTTGTATGTCTTTGTTTCAGAAATATAGATTGAGTTATGTCATTGATTGTTGGACAGTTGCACTTGTAGGGCTGGGGTGGGAATAGAGTTTTGGTTGATTATATCTGAAACGGGGCCTGCTTGAGATTTAGTGCAATTGCATGGCGGTATCCCTGTTCCTGTCTATTAGTAATTTCGTATCCGTGGATGAGATAGAGTGTAACTATAAGAGGATGAATTGTGTTATGTAATTGATAGCTGCCCTCTCGTGTAACGATCGACATGGTCATATATACAGGAGGTCCAAGAAGACAGTCGCAATCATCCATCAATATGTGCCGCATTCCAAACCATCTCTCATAAATCAAGGTCACCATATACAAGAAGAAATAGATACATCGGTAGATCAAATCACTCATCGCCAACAAATCGAACCAGATCGCCCACTAGGGGTTTGGTTCATTAGAGTTAGGCCGTGCAGTAGAGCACGGAGCCCGCATTAGTTGGACGTTTAAGCCTGGGCAGCGAAGCCGAGTCTGGGCCCTTGGGAGTCGAAGACGACGTACTGGCTCTTCAGGAAGACATCACCCAGGATGGAGAGGCCGAGACCTGAGTTGCTCTGGATACCGCCAACGCAGGTGGAGCTGCCCTCCTGGAGAGGGGCGTAGTTGATATGCTTGCCGGGGATGACAGCGTTGTAGGAGCCGATCACGACGGTGAACTCGGGGAGCTCAGTTTCGCAAGGGAAGACGTAGCCTCCAGCGGATGCGTCGTTCTTGGCGCCCTGAACCTGCTTGTAGTAGGCGTCGACGATCTCGTCATCGAGCATGACGAGGGTGGTGCCGGTGTCTGGAGGGAGGTGTTAGTAGCTGTCCAGTCCTTATCGATTTGCGTTGGGATTGAGACTCACCAGCAATACCGGTGATGGGGGCCTGCTGGGCGTCGCCCTTTCCGACAGAGTAACCGTCAGCAGTGAACTGCCAGAAGCCCTGGGAGGAGTCCACATCGGCATAGGCGAGTTCACCAGTGAACTTCTGCTTGTCGATGAAGCCAAAGTCATAGGAGCCAGGAGCATGGTACTTCAGGGTCACAGCGAACAGGGGAGAGTCCAGCTGGCTCTTGACAGTGTCGAAGAATGTAGTCTGGGGCTTGGGCTTAACTGTAGTCTTTGTCAGCCAACACCAGTCATCGGCGTTGTGCACACAAAGGATGCCTTACCAGTGTTGATCGAGCTGAAAGCGAGACCCAGCAGGCCGTCGTTGTTCTTGTCCTCAACGAACTGCTCGCTGATCTTGCTGGCAGCCTCGACGGCCTGGCCCTGGGCAGTGACGCCACCAACGGTGACGGTATCCTGATAGACATCGCCGCTGGCACTGCTGCCGTCACCATAGCTGATGTCCCAGCTAGCACCCTCGAGCTTGGAGGAATTGCCGGAAGGCTTGTAGACATCGTGGCCGGTCTGCTCGGACTTGGGGAGCTCCTCGGAGAAGACCCAGCTGGATTATCATTAGTCGAGCATTTTTCAAAATTTGGAGAGCCGACTATCACTCACAGATCGGCAGAGCCAGTGTCGAAGTCGAGGTTCAGAGTCGTACCACCGATGTTGACAGGAGTCAAGTACTCAATGTCGTTGGGCTCGGGAGAAGTCACGACAGTACCGCTACCCGAGGCAACAGCGCTCTTGATGTGTGCAGGCACAGCCCCACCATACTTAGCAAGGGCCCTGCTGTAGATCGCGGGGAAGCTGGCGGTCTTAGGGCCGACGCGAGCAGTCTGTCTGGTGATCTGGTTGATGGTGAATCCCCGGCGAGCATGGGGGGAATGAGAGGGACCCGTGGGTAACGCAGAGGCGACCGTGGAGAGGCCGACTGCAACGGCAGCAACTTTGCTCAAGACAACCATGGTGATTGCTCTCTAGGCGAAAAGTCGAGACGACGGGAAAGGAGCGAAAGACTGGATGTGAAAGAATGACAAGCACAAGCCTAGACGAACTCAAGAATCTTGTTGAAGAGGATGAGAGAGTGATGGGCAAGTCAGGGCAGCTGGAGGGCGCTCCTTTATAGCTTTGTCTGCCCTGGTGGGCATCATGATGGTCGTGATGATAGTCAACGGACTCCGGTTCAGGGGAGCAGTCCACATCAGCAGCACTAGGTAGTGTTTCTCCTCTAGGTATGGAGCGACAAAGATCCTTGTCATCCAGTAAGCTTTCTTGGCCCAGTTACAAGCTCATCCACTACGGGGTAAGAATAGGTTGTAAAGGTGTTGGCGCCAAGATCCCAATGGACGAGTGTACCTGAATGGTGAGCTGACGAGATGAGAGGAACAAGCACTCTGCCCCATGTCTAGACCCGGATGCTACGGCGGAAATGGTCATTGCTTGTTTAGGACAAGACCTCTGGTCGGGTTCTGCTGATCTCCACCTCTGTATCGCGGATTAATTTGAGGTGGACGGATATCTCCGTCTGGTGGAAAGGAAGACATTCATCATCCATTCGATATCGGTCCGGCGATCGCCATTCACCCGGGCTGGCGTAGCATTGGAGGAGGGGGAAGGCGCAGGGGTACCCGGGTCGAGAAGGCCCAAGAGCAGTGAAGAAGACGATCAAGTCATCAATGCAATCAATCTATCTGGGAGCCTGTGAGGAGGGCCGGATGAAGGCCGAACGATGATTGAAGGAAAATGAAATTGAGAGGGAAGCAAAGGACCCACGCTGGACCTCGACTTGGGGTAAAAGTATTGCACTCGGCCCCTGATTGGCTCTGTCCCTGATACTTCCAGACTAGTACGAGTCCTGACTAGTCGCCATCACATGGGCGTGCCTTAGACACGAGGCCATCCAATTCCTCTCCTGGAGACGAACCGTCGGAGTCCTGAAGATCACCGTTTGTCCCTGAACGAACATCTGATATCGACCAAGTGTACTACTAGTATTCATGTCACTTCACACCGAGTTTTTTCTATAATCTGCACATGAATGGAATGTTCTACCGGGGTTTCCATGATCTCCCGAATTACCCAATTGAAAAACATAAACTGAGACGGCCAATGACCCTGTCATATCAGACGCACGGTGAGATTCTTGTCGCTGCATCAGCAGCCGCCCTCGGCCTTCCTCACTAAGCTCGAACGATGTTACTCTGCCTGCGGCCACTCGTCAATTCCCCACCATCCTTATCAGAAAATACTCAATTTCTCGATTGCTGAGGAAAGCAGAATGTCTCCATCAACCAAGACACTGATCTCTACAGTCCAACCAGGTTTCATCATTAAATGACGAGGGCCAACGCCGTGCTGAATACGGACAAATCACCGCGCCCGACCTGATTTTGGTCGCTCTCCACTTAGCATGCATGCTCCGTAGAAGACGGGGCAAGCGGATTGGGTGGACTGACAGGAAAGTCCCTAATGGTTAGGGCTGTCGATCACCGACGGTTTCGGTGATAAGCGGCTCAATAATCAATGAAATCAGTCCATGGCTCTCTGTTGGTACCTGCCTTATCGGGGGTGCCTATGGACAGGGTTTGAGTTTATCACTGGATAGTATCAACTATCCCAATCTGTCTATAACTCAATTGTTCCAAGTTCTTGTGGAAGCCGTGTCTGCCGCTCATTTGCACCGAATGGGCGGTATATTTACAGGGAAAACCGGCAAAGTATGCCCTAAGTGGCCCTCGAGTGGTATTATTTTACATATTCATGTTACTACATATTTTATATGGCCAGTCTTTCGTCTAGTGCGGCAAGGCTACTTAATGCACTTGGGAACCTCGGGCCATACCATCCATATACCATTTTTAGCTAGCTTGGCTAACTTAAGAAAGACACCGTCTCTTTTCGGCTCCCATCATCATAGTACCCTCAGATAACGACTCCTGCAGGGACCAAATACCAAGAACAATGGCGAGATAATGCACAACTCTAGTAGACAATGACGAGCGCACTAGTTCTTCCAACAGTTCAGGAGAAGAACTGTTACCATTATCTAATAGCGGACCGTTTATCTCGGGAGAAGTTAGTCAGATGCTTGTCTCACAATCTAATATATTCCGTCGGAGCTAGCAATCCTGCTCCACTTCTGTATTTCCCGAAAATCCTTACTTACTGATAGCCTGATGGACGGACCACCGACGGCAAGGTTCCAGATTGGAAGATTATTCACTCGAAGGTATTCTGGATTCGCTCCGCGATGGCACCAATTGCCTGTAATCGCTCGTCTAAGCCTTCTTGAATCGGTAGTCCAGCATTAACAGACGTCTTATTGCTAAATCTCCACTGCACGTCCATCTGATTTGTCTCGGAAGAGGGAATTAATCATATTCACTATCTGCGCGGTGGACGTCATGAATTCGGCCGGAATCTGATCCCATGTTTCTTCATTCAGCAGCCCGGTTTTGATAACCCTATTAATACAATTGACGAGGATTCTGTTGTCCAGGAGAAGGTGCTCGGTTATGGATCGCATGAATCCAACAACACAGTGTCTTGACGCGGTGTAGACGGGGCAGATTAGCTCGGCAACAGGCCAGCAAGCGAACATGACATTATCAGCAACTTTGGAAGATCGCTGTTCTGCTCCCAGCAGAAAGTGGGTGGTATAGATCACCCTGACTAGATTCACATGTACCAAGTTAACTTCAGGGCAGGATGGTAGCCCGTCCTCGCTCGTTGATTTGCTAGTGAGGAATGAATCGCTCTTTGATTTCCCTTGCGTTGGCGAGGGCTAGTCATACAATCAACAAGCAGCGCGAGCGGCATGCGAAGAAAGCAACTGTAGATGAACCAACTTCTAGTCGACCATATCTCTGCCATACAGTCGCAAAAGTTTGTCCAAGACTCTCATAGATGGTGACGTTCGCGAGGACAAATATGCCATTTAGCTATGCGGCTAGATCTTCCTTGGTAGGGGATTCGTCTACTACAGCGATCTGCCAAACTTGGTTTGCAAGTGACTTGCAGACGGCAAGGCCTATGCCAGAAGCTATGGAGGATAACATTAGATAGGTCGTCCCAAGTCTATTCACAACCTGGTATTCTGTCCAACTCACCACCACCTGTGACTAGCGCGACTTTCGCCAGACTTCTTTGGCATACCCAGAATTCTGCTTCTGACCAGATAGGTCATTGCTGCGTAATTGTGTAAATTGGTTATATGGTGTGAGAGACCAGACGTCAATTCCTCAAACCAGACTTCGCCTCTCAATAATAGCTGCCTCACATTACATTTGAGCTTGGAGACCTCAATATCTTATCCAATGCCAGGCGCCCCAGCCGAAGAAGATATAGAAGCCAACGTACACCAATCTAGCAACTGTAGAAAATGGAAGACACCACCAATGCATCTAATCCCTCAGATATATATACTTCTGAGCTTCGTAACCAGGACGTCATGTCAACTTATATTTACCATCCCTGGAACACGAAACTCTGTAACAAGCAAATCCTTATACAACCAAGTTGGCCAGAAAATCATGCAATCTTACCACAAGGAAGTACCAAATCCACAATCCCAAACCAGAAACATTCGAGCAAGCCTCCTCCAGTAGTCTTCAAGAATGTCAAACTAAAATCAAGAAAACGCCGCCCGTCCAAGGCATAGCTAAGCTTCTCGTAAACAAGCTTAAACTTAATACCTGTAAGGCCCCTCCTTGGCCGCCAAACTCAACTCCAAGATAACAAGGACCTCTCCTGTTAGATTAACTTTCGGTCAGGATAAAGGGATACAAAGAGGTGGCTCGGAACTTCGGATAGACACCAAAAAGTGCTCTATTGCCGAGCCAATTGTGTCGTTCTGAGACGCCAGTAACTGATTATGTGTAATGTCATCTACTAGTAGGAGAACGGAAGGAACCCTTTGTCAGCCCTACAAGTTGCTAGTAGCTGATGAAATGCGATTCGCGCATAACAGGCCACCTAGGATATAGATACGAATATATATATTGTCAATGCGGGTCCATAAGGCGTAGACTAGGCTATCTGTAGCTTTGGCTTGGGATATTTACTTCGCTATCGTAGCCTTTTCTGTTCATTCATGAAGATATATAGAACGATATACGAGTTAAGAGTGGATTGTGCATTGTAAACCGGGAAGTTGTTAAATGTATATTCACTACATGTACGGAGTACCAATCAGGGATATCTTAAAAGGCATCCGAAGAAACCGAAACTGAGAACTTGGACAGACAAACACTTAACGGCTTAGCATCCCGTTTCAGCCTACTACTCCCTAATTTAGAGGGGCAGCCTATAGTAACATACTCTCTTCCAACTTCACTCCACAAGTGCCTTAGCGCTTACTGTGATGGCCCAAGAACGCCTTGGCCTGGTTGGCTCCACGATCTATCACAACCTCAAAGCCCCCGCCACGACCAATCTCATTCGAAAAGCCCCGAAACCTCTGTTGGACGTTCTGGCGCAGGGTATGACGCTCGCTTGGGAAAAAAGCTCTTCTAAATCGTACGGCCATCACCGGCAGACAAACATCGCTCATGGTATTCAACACTCAAGATTCGAGTTTCACTACCTACTAGTATCCTCCTTCTTCAAGCCCGATGGAGTCCCAAATTAATAGCCTCCGTTGGTTGTGGCCCTGGGTCCTGGGGGCTGGATCAGCTGGACGCATCCTTCAAAAACCCTAGGGACAGTGGACTCAGTCAGACTGCATGGGTCTTCAAGCACCATCGAGGACCTAGAGCTAGATCTAGACACTAATGGAAGCCCGGCATATCCGCCCGGTATTGAGAGGAACTACCGTGATTCGCTACTTTGTATGAGCCGGACCTGACTAGTTAAGCGAGTCACCCTAAACCTTCCCTAATTCAGACAGTTTGTGATCCTCCCGCTTTTTTCATCAGATCACGTCAACTTCCAAGTAATATTCATACAACAAACTTAGGACAGATATTCTATACACTATGGTTTTATTAACTAGATTAATATATTTCAAAGAGAAAAGATATCTTCTTTATTTGTTTTTTTTTTTTAAAAAAAATAAAATAAAATAAAAAATACGATTCCAATATGTAATATTCTGCATATATCTATCTTGAACTGTAATTTAAGACTAAGTTGCCTGGATCTGGTATAATATAAAAAAGTGGGACTCAGGATCACAAATTGTATCATGTTGTCTGGATCAGGAAAGGTCAGATCGACTCGCTTAACTAGTCAGATCCGACTGAATCGACTTCTCTTTTGTATGCTGCTGATTTCTTTCTTGACCTTCATTCCGACAACTTCTGGCAAGTGTTGGTTTCTTCGATAGACAACCAGTCGTTCCTTCATTCCTTCATTCCTTTCTATTAGCTCTAGTCATTCCTTGAATCTTTCAGTTCTCAATATGCTCTTCAACAATCCCTCAACTACCCTTGTGGGTGCACTGGGTTGCATATCGCTTTTGTCCCAGCATGTGTATGCTGCGCATATTCCGTATCGTCACCGACACAACCAACATAGCCCTGGAGGCTCCCATGATTCTGCTCTGCCAGTTGGTGCCTGTGCAGCCGGCACTACATCTGTAACAACGACTGTGACTGTGACTGTAAACGTCGATGCTAGCCCAACAGTGCAGAACATCGTTACTCCCACGGTTATCATCTCTACCGATGCTCCGGCGGCTACGTCCAGCTCCAGCTCCACCTTTACCTCTGTTGTCGAGGTTCCCTCCGCGCCTGAGTCTGAGTCTGAGTTTGCATCTGTATCTACATCTGTTTCTGCCTCTGCCTCTACATTTACCTCTGTCGTCGAGGTTTCCTCTGCGTCCACGACTGCATCTGCATCTACCTCTGTCTCTACCTCTACCTCTTCGTCAGGTAGCAGCACTTCAAAGGCAAAGGTCATGATCCCGTACTATCTGTACCCATCAACCGGCGCATGGACACCCTTGGAAGAACTGTAAGTCGATCTCCCGCCAAGCCGATATCAGGGAAACTAACCAAACAGGATCCTTGCCAATCCCGATGTGCAGTTCACCATCATCATCAATCCCGATAATGGTCCTGGCTCAAGCACTGCCTCTGACACGAACTTCCTTACGGCAGTTCCCAGACTGGCATCCTACAGCAATGCACTCGTCCTCGGCTATGTGAGCACTCAGAAGGGAACTCGAGACATCTCGGAAGTCGAACAGGATATCCAGACCTACGCCTCATGGCCATCTGCCAGTGGAAAGTCCTCCTTCGCAGTGCACGGCATCTTCCTCGACGAAGCTGCCACGGATTACAGCGCCGATACCGTCACCTACTATACGAACCTGGCGTCGACCATCAGACAAAGTGACGGGCTTGGACCTAACAACTACGTACGTTGAACCCTTTGCACAATAGTAGATTAATTAACTCACTGACCGATATAGATTGTCACAAACCCCGGCGCTGTTCCCGATTCATCCTACCTTGATATCCCCGATTCGACTGTCATCTTCGAGTCGGCATACAGCGAGTTCCAGTCTGCATACTCCGCCAACGAATTCGAGAAGGTCAAGGGTCTGGATTTGAGCCGTTTCGCTACCATGGTTTATGGTATCCCGTCCGATACCGACCTTTCGACGCTGATTACGCAGCTGCGCAGTATCTCCAGCCATACCTACATGAGCAACCTTGACACATACCAGGCTTATGATTCTTTGTGGAGTACGGTGGTGTCGTTGTTGTCTGCTTAAGCCAGTCAAGGTGATGAGAAAAGGCGACCGGCTTTCTCCGGTCGCTTTCCAAGTCTTCATCCCCGGTCTGCGACACACCATCATCCAATGTTGAGTTAACGTACATTACGATTATGGTCATTAACGAAATCAAATAGTCTTCAAGGAACACATCGTTCCGTGGGGTTTAGATTTTGGTAACTTTTGCTACTAAATTAAGTAAAAAGTATAACGGAATACACGTAAAGTTTCCTAAGAAAAGAAGCGTGAAAAAACAAAAGATAATTAATATAAACCGCCCAGACCAAGGCCATTCCCCCAAAAACAAGTTTTGCCTAGACAAAACGCCATCCAACCAACTATAATATTTCATTCCAAACCGCGTATTCTTACCATCTTTAACGGAGGCGAAAATGACGGAGCAGCGGAGGATACCTATAAATAACCGGTGATAAATCAGCCACACTCTAATTCCGCTCCAGATAACAGGACAATTTTGATAATTGATGAATATAAATAATTCGGCCCACAAAATGAAACCCGTCGGTAATCTGGTTATGACCTGCTAACACCGTTGGCGGTTTGTCGGACCATTTTTATTTGCTTTTCAATTTCCCCATTTGTTCACTTCCCTCGATTTTTGTCTAGTATGTCTGTCCTCGGGAACATGCGGCTTGGTTCTTTCCAAGGGTAGGCTTCATCTTTCTTTTTGCTAGATTTCCTCCGGCCCTAATCTTTCATCTTCGAAAGTTAGGTCCTCTAGCATTTTATCCACTCCTTTCATGGTTTATCATTTGCTTTGGGTTCCCACCTCTTTGTTAAAGAATCGCGGCCTACTCTCCTGAAGGACAGAGACCACCAGCATATAACTAAGACTTCCATGGGTAAAGAATCTAAAATCTCCCGACCGAAGTGTCACAATTAAAAAACGCCTATGTATGCCGTATTAGGGTACAGTAAGGTTACTATAGCCAGCGGCCCTCAGACAAGACCAAGGACTACAGCAGAAGCATCCCATTCATTCTCTAGTTAGGTGCCGTTGGGTTTGGCCTTATTCAGATTATCGAAGACAAGCAACACGAGGTCGCTTCGAGCCTCATTCACTTGCCCTTATACCAGCAGCCGAGTCTAGTTGTGCAATAATGCGGCCATCATTATCCCTATTTCCACGACCCCTTCCCCCCCAATGAAAGTCTGCCTTGTCACACTCTGTCAATATAAAACCAAAGCTTCTTTGCTTCCTCTTCTGATACCTCCTCGGATTTCTTTCTGAATATAAAGTTGGAACAGTTCGCTGTGTCTTGCTTGCACTTTGTTAAAGTCAAATGGGGCGGTACCCAGCCGTCATCGTCTGAATGAAGCAACTCCTGTGTATATGCTTTCAGTCTGTGCCAATCTTTATACCGAGAAAGCTCAAGTCTGTGCCTTGATAAATCATCCCTTGTAATATGGTACGGACAAGGTCCGGAGAGGCCTATTTGGCGCCAATTTTCGGAGATCTGGACTAGAGAATCACGGAGTGGGATTATATCGTGCTTCCACATGTGTTCGGTCAAGGAGAGTAAGTGTCGTGCGACTGAGTCGACTTGAGTTAAAGCCAAGTATGATTCAAGGTGATTCTTAGCAAGTGCTGCTTCGTAACATTTCGACAGTAAAGCTTGATCTCTCTCTGTTTTCGCAAAAGCTTTCTCGTCCGAATCCATTTTTTCAAAGTTTGGCGGTAGGTCCGGCTTGACAATCCCAATTTCGTAGTTTTCAGGAGGGCTAATAAAGGGGGGCCATTGGACTTGCATGAACGCAGGCATAGTTGACACAAATTGCCAATCTATTATGCCAACGATTCTCGTAGGGTCCTCGTTACAAACAAATATATTGCCCAGATGAAGATCCCCATGCCACAGGGTTAGTCTAGAGAAGCGCTCAACCTTACTATAGCTCACTACCTTCGGTATAATCTTCATAGCGGTCTCCAAAATGTGAATATGTTCGAGGCGACTACCGAAATAGGGTCCACGAGGAACGAGAGTTGAGTGTTGTGCATGCGCTAGGCCTCGATTAGCCAACGCAAGACATAGGCCAGAAAGACTCGCCCCTATGCGGATGCAAACATTAGCCCGAGTCCAGTAGTTAATACAGAAGGTTCAGGTATGGCAAAAACGGGCCAGAGTACTCTTGGTTGCGAAACTGTGGAAACCACGACGCGTTATAGGCGGGACCAATACAACAATCGTCATTTATGGGGATCACTGGACTTCCGTGTTTAGCTGAATGGCGGAAATACAGATGTCCATAGCCAGGAAATTCTATCGAAGCCAACTGGCTCTCCAGCTGAACCAGGTTTTGAATCAGCTTGAACTGTTGCAGCTGGCCCATCTCACCCCATACTGATATCAACTGCCTACCGTTTACCTTCTCCAACACAATGTACTCCGACCCAACGGGATTCGAGAAATCAGAGTTCCACGCAAGGACGTTGGAAACTGGAATAGAGGTATGAGACCTTACTATCGAACCCCATCTGGATTAGTAGTGGAAACCCGAAAGAAGCCACAGAAAGAACCTACCGTATTCCAAGGAAGCCGCTTCAGATGCAGTACTATACTCCGCAGGCACAACAGTAGGACACGGTATCTTCGTAATAATTTCTTTTCCATTTTCAGCTGTCATCAACAATGCTTTGTTGAAGCCGCCCTCCAATTTATCAATTTTGGATATAGGTGAAGACACGAAGGGCAAAGACGAGACTACTGTGCAGAGAGCATCGAGATCAAATTTGGCATATCGTTTTGATATTTCGTGCTTCTCATTGACCAGAAATCGTCCGTTCGTGTATTCGAAAAGTTGCTCATACTGGATAGGCTCTCCTAAGGGCGGGTATCATTAGACAAAGGGGTTATTGCGATATTAGAGGCATACCACGACTAGTCAAAGAGATGTTCCTGGACATGGATTTTGAAGTTAGCGTGGCCTTTTTCAAAATACCGCTTCGTATTCTGTACATGGCTGTTATCCCACGCAAGACATTGAGAATTGGATGAAGATTGTACCGTTTTAGGCCGTGGTATGCCACTCACTAGACCTTACCTAAACTCGCCCCGAACTCGCTGATTCTTAGATCCGGGTATAGAAGGTAGAGTCTACCCGGGGTATTGAGTTTTAAAATCAAAATCTAATCTGAATGTAGAAAATCTATATAGATTAGATGAAATATGATTTCTCGAAAATTGGAGTGGAATCCAACTAACTTTGCATCGTCACTCTCGCGCTAGGAGTTATAATTAGAAACATAGCTGTTTATATAACCTCGATAGCTGTCATATTCAAATTAATTTCACACATCCTTATATATGATTGTAATAGTGGAGTTATGTTCTCAAGTGTACAGTATATGTACGCAACAGGGATATCGTAAAAAGGTGAAGAATTGAAACAGAGAGCCTGGACAGACAGTAGCAGGAGACCCGGGCGAGAAATAGCCGTGCACCGAACACCGACTATGCTCCGCAGACCAGAATATGTAGAGTTGTATAGCCTTAATTTATGCACAAGAACAACCTGCGAAATTTGTGCAATAGGACCCCGTATGAACAATATGATACTAGTACTCACCCCATCCCATAAAAAAAAACAGGGGCGAACGAAAACAACTAACGCCCCTCCCATCCTGGAACCCCAAAGCATATATGTGCAGTCCGAAATGGCCGTCTGTGACAATACAGACAGTGATCATAATTCTTGCGTGTCCAAACCCCATATCTCGTAGCGTTTGACAGTGTCCCAGCCCACGCGTCGCACCCGACGTCTCCATACACGACCATTCGCGAGCGTTGTGGGCAGACAAGGGTTGAAATCCGATAGTTCTATAGGGCTTTCACGCGACATTCCCTTCTTAGGTGGCGCTCCTGGGTTCAGATCATGTTCTCGCCTTCGTTTGCCTAGCAACGAAGGAGCCTGGCTTGTCCTCGGTGCTGGGCCTGTGGGCGGGGTGTGAGAAGCCGGGGCTGGAGTCAAGATACAAGAGGCGGCTGTTCCGTCGTCCTTCTGTGAAAACCCATTCTGGTAAGGCTCTCGACATCCATTGATCTCCTCGCCCATTAGGTCAGCTGGGGATTGTGATTGCGATTCAACGGTACGCTCAGGGGGAGGGACAGCGGGAATTGTATAGTAGTCCAAAAGCTCGAATGCTTTCCAGCCGAAACCGAAAAATCTCAGCTGACTGAATACCTGTGGATCCGCTAGCGATTCGGAGAACTTTTCGATGAGGATGTCGTCGTCGGCTTCCACGATATCTGCAAGAGATAGCGCGGATGTAAATACTTCGTCGGCTGAACGTGATGATAAGAGTCCCAAGCTCGCTTTCGGTGGCCGTGGAGTCTGCGGCGACGACGTAGCACCAGTCGGAACTAAAAGGCGTACAGCAACCAAGTTACGGAGGAATGGGAGTAATAGCCTAGTGTATCCATGCTGGAGAATTCTGTTGCAAAAGAAAGCTGCTCAAGTTGTGGGCTAGAGTGAACAATACGTGCAATTGTATTTGATGAGAGCGGCCAGTAGGAAGGAAGCAAGAGATGCCGTAGAGTTGCAGCGTGGTTTATAATTATATTATTGAGGTAGGCATCACGGATGCCGGCCTGCAATCCGGGAGAACAGGAAGGTGTAGTGTCGGGAGTATAGGCTGGAGCACTGCCTGGGTTGTGGTGATTATGGTCCACAGAGGGTGGCGTGGGGGCCGGGTATTCCAAGTGTCTGGGTGATCTCATATCGTTGGGATTGGGCGTTGCGTTGACGAAATACAATCTTTCCAATCCTGTGAAATTTCCCAGGAAGTCCGCATGCCTCCTATTGAAACGATCCTGTCTAATGCTCTTGATCCTGACAACATGAGGCGGAGCAATCGGCCAGGTACTGTCAACAAACGTATTCATGAAGTTGTAGTCGTCTGATTTGGTATCAGTAAGGATGGTGACATCTTCAACCATGGTCTGATCGAATGCAAGATTGAACTCTTCGGTATGAAGGGCATACAAGTTCTGAAGCCCTATCTTCTTGACTCGAAGAGGCTGCTTTGCCGATATGCATTTGCGGAAGTAGTCATGGACCATGACGCTGGGCTCTTGCTCTTCTCTCATTCGAGGTGACCAGTGCATATTGAGTTCTTGTAACTTCTTACACTTCCAAAGGAGAGTTGAAATGTCGTCTGGGTAGCAAAGAGGATCGATATCGGTGATTTTCAAGCGCCGTAGATGCGGCATTGCGGGTATGACGATCGTCGGTCGAGGGTGACGGCTCGAGGGAAATCGTATACTCAGCGATGTCAACTTAGGTTGTTGCGCCAGTCCGAGGTAGACGGTTTCCAGCATCTTGGTGTTGAGGTCCCAGCTGAAGCTTTCCAACTCATTCATCTTGTCGATGGCCGCCCGTACCACAATATTCAGCATCATGGAGGAATCTGTCACCCGACCAATGCGCGCATGTTCTTCCAGCTCTGACTCCCGCCAGTTTCCCCGGAGCGTCAGCGACCGAACTAGCGATGCGTAAGGACGGGTGATAATGGCGTTAAGACCCATTGAGAAGGGGCTTGCGCTTCCCATCCCTTCTGGCTGGTCCCCACGGTATCGGATCCTATCGTAGGACGTCAGGGTAATGCTCTTGTACAGCTGCGGGAGCGTCATGTAGTTGAGGACTCGGCATGTTCGACACAGGCGAGCAAGGTCGCCGGGGTCTTCCAACTGTAGGAATAAGGAGTTTTCTAAGTTAGCTTGATCGCTTGCGTATTTCGGAGATGAATCAAGTTAGACATACGTGGGAGATAATGAATGCGATCAGATTCAACGGTAGAACCATCAACGACGCTCCGCGCGGCCGGTCTGTCGTAACGCTGGCGTCAAACATATTCCGATTGACAGCCGCCATAGTGCGACGCCCAGAGGCGATGATGTCGCTGCATCGACTAGCGAGGGGTTTGGATTAGGAGGGCGAGTGCACTGCGTGGTACAGCGTAAGGCATCGATCGATGACGGCAATCGGCGGAGAGCGGAGAAATATGAGTGGAGAGCCTTATTTTTTCTCTTGGGACCACGCGAAGGTTTCGTGAAGCTAAGCCGCGCCGATCAGCTCAAAGACTAAGAGTCCACAAAGAGACCCTGATTACCTCCCGATAATGCTTCCCCTAGATCATAAGACCTCTGTTAGTTCTTGCCCAAATATCTTTAGGCCAATTTGGAGAACTTCACGGATTCGATTTGTTTCCCTCAAGGAGCTCCCGATATCTGTTTCTATCGGTGTGATGTCAGGACGTTTAGGCAGAGTCTCCACGTAAGCCAGTGACTAGTCACAACTTACTACTAGTACCTATTACCTAGTGGCCCGCATCAAATAACTTATACGAGAATCGCTGTAGCTTAAAAACGATACAACGCGGGTCAAGCAAATCAAGAAGTCAATCTGGTATTTAAACTTAGTGACAAAGTACCACCACCACCCCCCCCCCCCCCGGTCAAGCTAGTTTTAATCTCGCAAGTATTTCTACCGACTCTACGGAGGAAAAGCTGCGTCATTCCAATCAAATGAATTCACATTAGTATGTACAGCTTATATAATGGTAGTAACTACAGTTAACTATCTTGATACGTAAATCCCATGGGTATCTTTTGTGCACCAAACCCCGTTTTCGCCACTGCATTAGAACCTTGCTCAAACCTTCGGAACGCAGTGTGTGTGGACCATAGACCCTGCCCAGTCCCGCATATGAACCAAAGTCAAGTGATCCCTGTGCCAGCCCCGATAAAGTGAAAAGAGGAATATAAGAATGAAGATCAAGAAAAGTAGGGCTCCCGGTAGATACATCCAGCGATACTCCCGCTAAACCAAGAATATATCAAAGATTAAAGTAAAGACAAAGAAATTCGACGATAGAGATCATCATGAATCATCTAACTGGGACCGACAAATGCGCGGTCCGCCAAAGTGTGCCCCTAGAACATGAGCCTCGAATTCTCACCGAGTTCTAGAATTTTCAAGGGTGGCCTGACTGTCATTCAGTGAATTGGTCGGCTGAGGATGTTGTGGTGATTGCGGCTGCTCCGGCGCAGATTGATCTAGCTCTTGAGTTTGGCGATGCCTTTCAGCAACGGAAGGTCTTTGGGGGTCGATATATGTATCATGACAAGCGTTATCGGTCGACTGAGGCTGAGATTGAGCTTCATCAGGTCCCACAAGCGCTGCCGCTTCGGGGTCATAACGTAACTCATAATTGCCATAGCCAAATTCTCCTTCGTTAGGGGCTGCCCAAGGCGCGGCTGTGTGAGCCTGTGGTTGTATCACCCTTACTGGCAAGTCAGTGCGACTTGGCCGGGGCTGCTGACCTGGGGATGGTTCAAGAAGACTGGACTCAGTGAACCACTCGGGCGACCATGTGTGCTGGCCTCGACGCCTGGCGGGGATGACCGTAACCGGCAACGGGGTATCAGAACCTTGCCGTCCAGTGCCGGGCCTGGGTTTGCGATTGAGCGCGAATAAACGATTGATCGTGGGTCGCGACGAATCCTGCTCGCTGGTCTCCCTGTGGTACAACTCATCTCCATCTCTAATAAGGACATCCTGCTCCTCCGCTTGTGCTGAAGCAACTTCCCTAGGTAGAGACGCACGCCTGCGCCTGAAGGGGTTGAGTATCGTACGCCATCGGTCGTCCACGTTGATGATCTGGGGCGACTCTTCCCTGGCATGTTCCACTGAGCTGCGCTCACGAGCCGAATTTGATCGATGCTCCTCTACAGCGGTATCCAATTCCTTGGTAGCCACATCGCCATAGTCGTCAGGTTCGTTTTCTTCCTCCATATGCGGCATAGCAACCGGCGGTGTAGGGCTGGAGACAGGATGATAATGTACATTGTACACAGTACTGGCAGCGCTCGTAGTGTCCGCCCGGCTGACAGGTGTGACAGCAACGGGTGGTGGAGTAGGCCGGGCTGCTCCCCGGTGGCGGGGGTCATTGGCAATGGCAGGGTTTTGTGCATCCGCACGAGTCTGCCGGTTACGGCCCCCAGGATGACCAACTCGAGTGCGCAATGGGCGCTGAGCCAGCCCCATCATTCCTCCCCATCCCGAAGATGTGCCCGTGCCTCCTCCTCTATCGTTTCTATTGTTTTGTCGAGGCCAGTCGACCTCTTCAGAAGGAGTCACTTCAAGCATTTCATCACCATCGAAAATTTCCCTGCCGAGAATACCATCCTTCCTTTCATCTCGTTCTAATGCTTCAATGCGTTCTACCCACTCCCAAACCACAACGCTAGCAGCCGCCGATCCAACCCACCTGATGTATGTACCCCAGCCAGCGACTTCAGGTTTTGCGATGTCCAGAACGAAAAACACAACTGGTATTAGAACCGCACATAAGGATAAGAGGGCCACTAGGCAGATATTCCTCATCTTCGGGTGAAAGAACGCGAACCGATGTTTGGATAGCGAGTAGAAAATGACCCATGCCGCATAAAGCAAATTAAGCGCAAGCTCAAAAAGATAACTGAGCGCGGGTATTGCATCTTCATATAATCGAGGCCTAGTAGTGTTGCTCTGGACCAAGAATTTATCTAGAATACTGAAAATCGTGTCCAACACAATCAAGGCGAAACCAGCCCATTTAATCATAACCTTCTCTTTATGTCGAGGAAAGAGTCGAATCAGGGTTTGGACCTGGGCAAGCCAGAGGAAAGTGCTCGATATGACTCTGATAACGCGAATTTCCATGCCGTCGATGACCTCCGAGGCAAGCGCATCGGCATCAGAGTAGCCGTGTATATACTGATCCTCGGCCACCTTGAATGAATCGGCAGTCGCAATTGTCAACGATATAGCAACGAGCAGCGCAGCCACTTTCTGCAGCCATGGCCGGCCACCAACGCCCACCACCGAGGAATTACCGCTATAGGAGCCACTGATCATGCCATGACGACCTAGGAAGTTGGCCCCACCACCAGGACCACCAACATAAAATGTGCGTGGTGTTATAAGAAGAATAATGACGAGAAGGTAGCTAACTACAGTTGCGCAGCCGATAGCATATAATTGCGGAGTCACCGAAGCGTAAAAGGGGTCACGGGTATCGAGCATTGGAGATGGACCTCTCGATGCGGTCGCTGTACTCGTGCAGACTGGCTCGAAAACGGCATTTTCTGACAGAGCTATCGAATAGGAGAGATTGAGATAAATGTAACCTAGAAAAGGTCAAACAGTCATGTTAGCCAGATTTGATGAGACCCGATGCGCAGGCAACCAAATTCTTGCCCGGAAGTGACATCGTGTAGAACCACATCCTCACTTGCAGCATACCTTCACTGGGGAGTACAAATGGAGTACATCCAGGGTGGTAAGTCTTCGTAGAAGACGTTGTCGGTTGTGCCCATATCTGGCGAGGGGCTAGACGACCGTCATCCCCCATGGTCGAACGATCAACCCGAGCAGATAGACCACGCGGTTGTAGTCACTCATATATTCCACAGTACCATCCGAGTTATTCTCACCATTTCCAGCAGAGGAAGCATTCGAAATAGCTCTCAAACCTCCATTGGTCCAGCGTGTTCAACCGAGAAGTTGGTGACTATATGCCGAAAACCGGATCGGAAAGTGACAGAAAAGGCGCGACGGCAAGGATCAAAAGAGTCAGGTACACGGATCCAACCAAAGCTGTATATGCAGATAAATCGAACGAAGCGATACAAATTGTTGAAGCAGTAACCGGTTGGGATAGAAGCGAGCGAGTGTCGGAGTCGGATAGTGGTACATTTTCTATGCGAGTTAACTTCGTAACGCTGAACGCCATAAGGATCCGCCACTGCGGTCCAGATTCCAGTCATTGGCGTCACCGCCTAACAAAGACGTCGATGATCAGCCGATCACGTTCTGCCCACATTTTCAAGAACTTAGTTTCTTTGAACCTTTCAATCTTTCCTCAGTTGAATATACATTGCGTCGTCCATATTCTATATATACAGGTTGTCTGAGGGTTGTATATACACAAAAATTTCAGACTCTCGAATTTCAAGAGCTTGACACCACACCGAAGCGAACCAACCGCTGTATGCAAGTAAATTATTCAAAAACAATGCCAAGACCCCATCATGGACACAAAAAAAAAAAGTGAATCGTTATGAATCATTGGCTTCAAATCCAGCCTGAAGTCTTGTATAAAACAAAAAAATAACTTTAGTAGAACTGCGCTGGGTATTTAGCAAAGGGGATGAATGGGCACAGATGCAAATAGGTAATGTATCTCGACGGAGGCCGCCGTTTATACCCGAGTCAGAGCGTCTCGTCCACTGCTCACGAAAATTGCAATATCAAGATTATCTCACTTATCTTGACAAAGGACCGTATGTCATCTGCGGTGGAGCCAAATATGGTGATACAAGGGTTGCTCCTGTAGCCCTGGCTGCATTCGCACGCTCTTCCTCACGTTTCTTGATTTCTTTTTCATTCTGTATGAGAGTGCAGCATGTACAACAGGTCGCTCTAACGCAGTCTGATGCAATGTCTCCTCGGATACCATACGCTTTGCGGGTTCGTCTATGTTGAATTGTCGCCATGAGCCCTATGGAAACCGTTAGCACCCAGTGCCGAAACCGTGGGATAGTAATGCTCACATTGGCAACCACATAAGAAAGCCATCGCTGTACATGACCCATTACATGTCTCATGACCTAACATGTTTGTCGGGTCTTCTTTCCTTGACATCTGCGAAAGACGATACTGCGTCTTCCCATATAATACACAAGGGCACACGATCCCAAGGCAACAGGTCCAAACATCTGAACAATCGCACATGCCATGACTCCATGTTCCACCTATTATATGTTGATTAGGGTGCGATACCTGGCCTGGCCGATGATAGGCTGCAACTTCGTCTGCCAATGGCGTGTAGGATGTCCCTGAGGCCGTCGGTGGTCCGGGAAAGTAGGGTACTTGTGGAGACTGTAGAGGATTTGTGTCCGGTACAATAGCCATAGTTTGCAACCGGGTTACTTGCGCTGGGGTTTCTGGATATGTCTTGGCCGGAAGTGGTCCTGGGGAGTTTGGAGGCGGCACCGCATACGAGTAGTCCGGCACAACTGCATCGTGTTGCTGGACCGGCTGAGGCACCACGTCTGCAAAAGGGGCAGAGATGGCAGGATGCTCTTCAGAATTCGGGCCCCCGGGGTTACCAGGGGCCATCAATTCTTGCCGCACATACTGTGCCTTCTCATTCAATGGTGGTAGGCGTTGTGGTTGTCCTTGCTCTGCTGCAGCCTGTGCGGGTATAGGATCAGACTTGGATCCTGCTAATGATTGCGACGGCGGCGGTTCTTGCTGCTGTTGACCATTTCGTAATCCAGAAGCATGCATTTCCAGTGGTGTCTCAATGAAGGAATATCGCTGATTGTCTCCAACGGAGGTATCCAAGCGTAGCTGCCTGTGCATCTTGGCAAAATGCTTTCGGTTATGGGAGCCGTTGTGAAGTCCGAGAGCCTTAATATACAAAATCGGGTCACTTCATACAGGTCAAATTTGCAAAATGACCTTGCAAAAAGTTTCTGTGACGATTGAGATTGTTGCGGCTAATCACGGTCCCTTCGCACTCAAGCAGTCTTTCGAAAAGATCTACATCTACGTATGGGTGAAACATGTGCAAGTCCTGGATCCTTATCGCATTGGACGACATCCAAATTAGAGAGGTTGGGTCAGTTGAAAGTAAGAAAACGGTCAAAGAAAAATTAGGAAAAGTGATAAGAATCAAGGAGGCAGGCAGTAATTAAGTGTAACCTTTAGGTCTTGCTGCGGTGGAGAGAAAGCGCTCGCCATTGTGGTGCTGCGGGGAGACAAGTATCGGAATCGCCAGAAGCTCGAATAGAGCATGGGAGGGGCAGTCGTTGCGCCCGACCCCTGCTCGGATGTGCTTTCGTGCTGCATGCTCTCACGCCAGTAGGGATTATTGTTGGTCTGGCGGTAGTTCGGAACCTGCCGTTGGACTGTCACTGCTTCTCGTCACATCGCCGGCCCCGGCGCATCACGCTTCATGTTCCAATGATATTGAAGGAAAAGCATAACCACTACCTGGTACGCGCAATGTGACTGTTCCGCAGTGTCAACAAGCGTCTACGATATTTTCTCACCCCAGAACAAAGGAGAGGGCGAAAAATAACGTAAGAAGAGTGAGTCAGCTGAAAGAAAAGAAAAAGAGAGTAGTTAACACGAGTCTGCAACCCACATGTGCTTTTTAACTTCGATTCAAAAGGACTCTAATAGGAACTCTTCGCAACCATTGAACTTAAGCTTGATTATTTAGCAGAAAGCTATACCTAGTAACTACCAATCATCGAACGCGAAGGAAAGCTACACCGAACTTCAACGAAGGTCGTAAACAATAGCATCGTTCATGTGGATATATATACTGGAAAGCTTCCCCGCTGCGCACGATAATAGCACATGGCTGTATTCAAAACCGCATAGGCAAGACAGTTAAATTGAAGGCTGGCTTGGCTTATTCTCAGTACTATACTTGATTAGAGTTATAGTTGTCAAAAAAAGAAAAGAAAAAGAAAAGAAAAGGTGCTGAGATTGATTCAAATGGCTTCAACAGCTGTGCTAATCCTTTATCCACGTTATGTCGGAGGTGACCTGGTCGGTAAGCCTGTCCCCTGGTCTCTAAAAGTACCGATATCTGAATTCTGTATGTATTCATACCCTCCGAAGGAGCCCAGTTGGCTTCAATTCACTACATCCACTAACTACTTCTCGGATTTCTGTGTTCAAATTCCGCGTTATAACCAAGATGTAATCTACCTGCTTAGCACATGAATGCCGCTCTGATCATATAATAGTAAAATCAAGCACTGATAATCTTCATAGCTAGTCTATCTTAGAGCTATAGATGTGGCTGACGGACCGGAAATAACAAAGCAGTAGAGCATGAGCCACAACCGCCTCTGAGATGGTATGGACCAGCATATGGACCGGTTCATCGCAGAACTTATCTTCTAGTTAATTCTGAATAAGTTGCGCTATAATTAGTACCTACGTAACGAAGTACTATCTATTCTTACTCCACAGGCTGTACAAACCATGATGTGTGGGCATAACTTGTTACTTTCCCTTTCATGGTTCATGTTAAGTGTCTCAGAACTTGTCAGCTGCTTGGATGGTATCGCTTTTTAACGACTGAATAGAATGGTCTATCCAGTGTATATTATATGGAAGGTGCTATTGCATCTCTGTTAAATTGTAGCTCTGTAGCTATGAAAACAGTATAACAACAGCTGACTTGGTCATGCACTCTACCGACGGCTTTAGGAGTTTGCTGAAGGAAGCTTTAGATGAAAACTTCCTCTCTCGCTAGTAACATATTTATAAGATGCAATGCGAGGTCTGAAGTAGTAATTTCATTTTCCAGTTGTACAAACCCCGATACTCAGTCTCACAACAAACAAGTATGGAATTCAGATATATTGAATCCTAACCCGCATAACCTGTCTGCGTTAAAATAGTTCATGGGCTAGCCACGGTCCAAAGAGAACTTCATTTAGAGTCACTAGAGTTTAATAGATGTGTGTAATGCGCTGAATTCGCTTGGACTGCTGTGAAGCTCGGGCTGATTATAATTGGAAGCTCAATATGGCGGCTATTACTCAACCCCTGGCCGAGGTGGAGAACCGCTTCCAGAGGTGACTTCTTCATGTACATACTTGAGATAGAGCAGAGCCCATTGTCTATATCAAGCGCATGAGCCAGCCGATCATGGAGAATAGCTGGCGAGTCGTTCTGAACTCTGTAGACCAATGAGCGGAGTAACAAGAATTAGGAACATTTCGATACCGTAGGATCAATAATATGGTAGGGCGAGTACCTGAGATATATACTAGTACAGGGTAGACCAACGAGAAGTTCGTCAGTGGCGGAGGCTCAGCAATCCATGGCTCATAACGAAGATAAACCAAATGCACCACCTTTCTCAAAGCATGGTTGCGTTTAACTTAAGAGTTAGCCATGGTCAGCAGAGTTAGTTAGCCGATGTGAGGACTGAGTTGGGCTCAATAAAATGTTTTACTCAGTGCATGCAATGTGACTGTTCATTACTGTCAGCGGGCGCCTGCGGAATCGGCGGGGAACCTATCGCATAAACGTCCCAGTTTCCCAGCTTTGAAAATGAACTGGGTTGTAACTAGTATATATCCATTTGTCTATACGTTACGGAGAAAGTATAACCGCTGCAGTATTCTGATTCGCGTACCAAGACATACGTAGCCTATTCCTACCCAGTGTTGACTGATATATAGCTCCTTGAAAGCACTTGGTTTTCTTGCTCGCAACCTCACCTCCAATCGATGAAAGATATGGCTATTCAATGTATTGTAATTAGCGAGAATACTATTTTGATCTTGTTGAGAGCACTTGTTGGGAACAGGAAAGGGTATTATGTTTGTTGTTTGGTATAAGGCCAGTTCAATGATTAGCTAGAACATTAGGCCACTGGGTAATAATACCGCGAAGTCCAATTTCGAGGCACGTTAGCTGATACAAGGGGAAAGTATCCATCATACTGGTGTTCAATACCATTGCTCTATATACTTGGCTTTTATGTGGCCAATGGGCTAATATATGATATAAATCGATAGATCCATTCGTGCATGTATCTGTCTCACTCTGAATGAATGAAATCGTAGTGTTCCGCTAGCAGGATACGGTGTCAGATGATCAATCTTTTAAGAACCATGGTTGAAGTCTGTAGACCTCGGTTTGCTTTATGCCCCCTGAGTTAGAGATTCCTTCCACGATTTGTTCTGATCTCGCTGGTGTTTTGATAGACCAACATTCCGGTTGTTAATTCACCAGCAAAGTTGGAGATAGGGAACTACTTCCAAATGCGTTGATATCCCGAAGAATGACTCGAATCCAGTAAGTGAATGAATGATAGGATCACGTGGAAGGGCTTTGGTGGGATTCCTTTGAATTTTAGATTTGGTAATGGAAAACCCAATGACTGGAGAACCAAGACTTTGAGTTTTATTCTCGGAAAACGGTCCGTTAAAGACCAAGAAAGGCCGTGTCACTGAGGAAGCCGTCTGGGCGTTGGGTTCTGACAAATATGGTAGGGTTCCCCTTTCTTGCACATCACGGATGATCACCCATGGAGTCAGCCATGTCCTACCGAGGCGCGGGTAAACGGCATCGTATTGGTCAATTTCTAGATGTGGTGCTACTCGCCGGAAGCCCTGAAGGTACCCCCTTAGGTATCAGAACTTGGCATAGAGTTATGTTGGGAACTCAACCAAGTGGTCTGTCTGAAAGGAAAAGCGGGAGATACGGGGGACACTCCGGCTGCAAGGAGGAAGGAATCGACTAGGATGGTATGTCTAGTTCCATGGTATATAGATAAGACAGTGAACCCAAGAGTCTCAAGAAATGTTGATGCCTTATCATCCGTATGCCGGAAGGTACCATGGCCAAGCAAGTCGATCACGTTGCTCGATGATTGGCAGGTTGGGGCTGATCCGATCATGTGGATGTGGAGATGAAGCGGAATGGAAGGAATGAAGATGGAATTATAAGCCATTATCACCGTTACGTTATGGATAGTAATCGGGATACTTAGATTCTAAGGGGCGGTTTTATTGAATGACGAGATAAGTAATTTCATGAGTTTTGGGGGAGACCGCAAGTTTGAGTACCTGAGACTTAATTGCTACCTATACCGACCCTCGCACGCAAGTTGTCCAATGGAAGCTGCATGGGACTTTTGAGGGTCTTAATTATTTGCCCAAGGGCAAAATTCAATCGAACCCACCCCCTTTAAGTTATACAAGTCATCCTTAGAACTATTGTTGATTTGACGGGGTCTGCATTCCGAGATCTCCGATCCTCTGGAGCGACATTTGGTTCGTCGTCAAGATTTGATTTACCCTGTATCATATGCAAAGGGATGTACTTATATCATGTATGTAAATGAGATGTTTCATTCCAAAGGCTGGAAGGAAATTGAACACATAAAGATCATTGTCGAACATTGTGGTATCTTAACCATAATATTCTGCCGTGGCCGTTGACTCTATTAGCAAGACTATCTGAAGTAGCTAGACTAGTAGTCTAGTAGAACTATCGGGCTTGGATGAGAACCCGTACTAGTACAGTAATACCCCAGAGAAGTGGCGTATCCACAGAAGTTTCCAATAGCTTGGGTATCCTTACTGCATGGGACTGGATGAGAATCAGATTACCCGCAACTGTATGGAACAGATGACCACCACCCTTCTGTTTTGGGGGAATGTCCCCATTCTTCCTACTACTGCCATGACTAGTGATTGGTTCTTATCCATTTCCTCAGTCCGCAGTGGGAACAAGAGATGTCCCCGTCGGTGACTTCATGATCATTTTTCTTTTTATCTCCAGTTTCATATTCTTCTGCCATCCTTTCCAGATCCCCTATAGTTCAGTTTCTTATTTTCTCCTAATTCTCATTTACTTTTCCATCCTTTGTTTTCGCATTCGTGTGCAGTAGAAAACCCGATAGAATCCAGTCCAAAACCAAACCCCGTGGCCATTGTTTCTGCATTCCCCCCCTGTTGTTATCTTGACATCGCTGTAAACTTTCTTTTTCTTGTATCTTTTAAGAACGCTGCTATTCCCTTTTCTTCAATAAACTTGTTTTCTATTTTATTTTCCCTTTGTTTTTGCTTTTTCATTTGCTTTTTATCCCTGGGACCCACTAAGGCGGTGACGAAGATCCGCGTCATTTCTCGACCAACTGCTTTTCTTCTTTAGTGACTTTACCCTTGCAACTTAACTCTCTTTACCACTAAGAACACTTTCCCCGGTAACTGTTCCTTCTAGTGCTTTACCTCCTCCCTACTACTACTTTACCTCCTCGGGCGGCGTGCTTTACCCTCTTAGAACGACTTGTACTCCGTAGTGCTACTCGTTTTACCTGACCTTCCCACCCCTCCTCTCCACCTACCCCCAAAACCCAATCCTGATTAATTTATACTCAATTCCATACATCATTACCTCCAAACATACTACTCGAAACCTCCCCGATCCGATAACACTTGCATTATTCCCCCCATTATCGATGCCTATCATCTCCGGTGGCTGCGCTTAATTTCCAGCCTGTAAGGTGCCTTTCTCTCGGAACGTGGCTAAATGCTGCTTGATTTGCTCTGTCTTTCCAATAGTGACTCTATTGCCTAACTCGTTGACGCCAGATCCTCACCCCCTCTACCTAATCCTTTCGTCGTTGCGCCTGAGGTGAAAAAAAACGCACCAACCATAGCCTGCCCACTCTGGCCTCAATCCTCGATCTTCCTGTCGTCGTGCACGCCCGACCAATGTCCTCCCCATGTCAAGCCCTCCGTCTGTATCAGAAAATACCTGGTCTGGACCCCTGGTGACACCTGTTGCGTCTGCCCAAAATGATTGCTCTGACGGGCCTGAACGCCGTCATCACAAGCAGCCGCGCCACCACGCCCGGGATCAGCTCCTCCACCATGGCATCCAAGAAGCTCCTTCTCCTTCCCGTGCTGAATCCCCCACCGCTCATCAATGGGCCAAACCACCGGCCGGATTCGCTCTAAAAAGGGCCACAACCGTCCCCCACGAAAAGCTCGCCCGTCCTGACCTATTTCACAGCCCCCAGTTGTCGGAGAGAGATAGCATCTTTGCTACCCACTACCTCCCTTCTGATAACGAACTTAGTAATTCGCCGCAGCTTCCGCCCGAAGGAGACACAGATAATGAACTGTCCACGAGCTTGAATCTTGCCGGCGAAAATGCATCCGCTTCTCCTTCTCCAATTCCCTCTTCCAAGGTCCTCCCCCGTCACACTATCGCCAACCTCTCCCACATGGAAGTTGACGTCCACAGAAATCCTTCCTTCCCTCCGTCACTATTACCGTCTGCTATACCGACTCGTCGTTCCCCACTGTTTTCGGTCGGTCCTGATGTAGACCCGGATCGGCAGCACGAGACGGCTCAACGAAGCCCGCAGATCTCGGGCTGGGAGAGTTTGCAACCTCTGCGCAAGACGGCCTCGAATGGTACCGCTGTTGAGTCTCCGGAGGAGTCGCTCATCAGCCGCAGTTTGATCTCTTCCTCCCTCAATGATGCATCTTTTCTGCAGCGCCACTCAGTGGTCCCCTTAGACCGTCTGCCTGCAGAGACCCAGCACGAGAAAACGTCATTTCCAAAGCTCGACCAGCCTTCACGGCACGCTGCGCCTGAACTTGGAATTGGTCGCAGCTCGAGCCGTGGTCGTCGTGGCAGAGTAGATCACTCGATCGAGGCAAACCTGACTAACGTAGAGCCGACGTCTCATGTGCGCAGCCGTAAGTCAAGCCATTATCTGGGTCTATTTAAGGAGAATACTACTTCACCGGATCGCAAAAGAAGGGAGGAACGTGGAAGACGGCACGATGACTCCCTAGAGCCATTGGACAAGCATCAACCTGCTATCCACTCTGAACCTCGCCGCCTTCCGGAATTCTCTGACTCACAGCCTCAATTGCTGGTGTCCACGGATGATTCTAATCTTCGAAGCTCGAAAAGTTTATCTCACCTGTCAATGGCTGATGCTCCGGTGATCACCCCGATCCCGGAGGTCGAGACGTCGGAGCACACGGTGAGCGATGATGTTAGGAATCCTTATAAAACCCTGCCTCGCAGCTTACTTGAGGAGATCCGCAATTTCCATTTAACTCCAGGCGGTGCTCGCGGTACTTCGTTTTCCAAAAGCATCCCCACACAATTTGCAGAAGGCGGCAGGGATTACTTCTCGAAGGAGGTCCCCGGTCTCTCACCTTCGTCGGATACAGATCGAGAACGACGCCGTGGCTCTGCACAATATGAAGATGAAGACGATGAACAAATTTCGTCCGCTGTGTATTATCCCCATGAGCGCGTCACTGTTTCTGAAGAGGTTGCGCAGGTCCAGTCTTATCCGGATGGTCAACTTGGTGCGGAACCATTCGACCCATCGCCCACGAAGAGTAGTCACGTTCTAGTGCCCAAGAGACATAGCGTCTCTGATGAGCAAGAAATCAATCATGTGGATATATCTCTTCGATCTAAAAATGATAGTAGAATTCTGCACGGTGATCTGCAAGACAGACAAGCTCCACAATTAGAAGAGTTGATTGAAAAGCCCCCGAGCGCCACAACCGATCGCAGCAGTGAGTATTCAACTTGCGGATCGGAGTTTGGCTCGGCGGATGAAAGTGGCATGTCTACTCGCGACGAAGAGTCGAGTGTGACCGATGAGGCTGAAATGACACCGACTGCGACACCAACTCAACGTCAACGTATCCCCCGCCGTGAACGCAAGCACAGTGCAGCGGCCCCTTTGGGTGCGGTAGAATTGAAACCTTACCGGCATCAGGTGGGTGGCCATACGACCGTCTTCCGTTTCTCCAGGCGCGCTGTGTGTAAACAGCTCAATAACCGGGAGAATGAATTCTATGAGCGCATTGAACGCAGACACCCGGAGATGCTCATGTTCCTTCCAAGGTATATTGATACTCTGTTTATCTTGCCTTAGGCCTGTTATTGTTAATCCCTTTGTGGCACCTTGCTAATTAGTGGTTTTCTTCAGGTACATCGGTGTGTTGAATGTAACCTTCTCTAAAACCCCCAAGCGTTCCAAGTTAACGTCAGAGGGTAATACGGAGATTTCAAATGCGGAGCCTGCCACGGGTGAGACAAACGGTGCCCAGCAGACCAGTTCAATAACTGCCGACGGTTCTCGTATGTCTGAAACCGTGGATCAGCCACGGATTTTTAGTCAGAAACAAGTCACTGGAATCATTCCTAAGGTGATCCTTGAAAATAACCGGCACATTATCCCGGCTGACTTGTTTTCTCGCTCACAACGGCCAAAGACTGCGGATGGTATAACAATGAGTCGAGAGAGATGTGCTCATGGTGTTGCGGCGATCACTGGTGAACAAAGGTGGAATAATGGATCTCTGGACGACACTGGAACTTCTCCCCCAAAGCCCAAGATTAGCTGGGGTGCCACGACGGTCAACCGTAAGCTGCAGGAGCAGGTTCTCCGAGAGGTCTTCAGTCCTCCTGCCATTCACCATCACCGGCGTCATGCTCGAGGCCACACCGCATTACCAAGAATGTCCTCGGACAGTGTTACACGCAGGAGGGCTAACTTGTCGGAGGATCACACTGCTAGTAACCGTCGCAATGCATCCGTTCCCAATGAGCCACCACGGTCTGTTGCCATAGATATCACTAAACAAACAGGTGACGGCCCCGGCTTATCATCGTCAGCGTCTACCGCGTTAGACTCGAACCATAACCGCCTCGAACAAATTCGAACAGAAGAGTCCCAGCCACGCTCTAGCTCTGTCTCGCGGTCTCGCCGGGTAAGGCGCCGTCATTCAGGAAGTGGCTTACAAAGACGACGGAGCATGAGCCCGGGTAAGAAAGACGGCGAGCTCATGTTCTTCGAAGACGACGGGTATGGCGGTGATGGAGAGGACGAGATATTCTCTATGGAAGCGGATGCTCAAATGGTGCCGTCAGTTCCTCAGAGTGTGAAGCCACCCAACCTTGAAGCCTTGAAGGCCGATACAGCCGATGCATTACAAGCTGAGGATGGCTCTGTTGCCGATATGCTGCCGAAAGATCCCATCCTTGTTCAACCAAAAGAGGACAATCGCTTCCTCCTTCCTTCCAATCCCAAAGAGGCACAGACACGAAAGGATGAACGTGTGCAGTTTTTCTTGCTATTAGAAGACCTCACTGCTGGCATGAACAAGCCTTGCGTCCTCGATCTCAAAATGGGAACACGCCAGTACGGAATCGAAGCTAATGAGAAGAAAAAGAAATCTCAAAGGCGAAAGTGCCAGTCAACAACCTCTCAGCAGCTAGGTGTCCGACTCTGCGGCATGCAATCCTGGAATGTGAAGAAGCAGGAATATACATTCGAAGACAAGTACTTCGGTCGGGATCTAAAGTCAGGGCGTGAATTCCAGGACGCTCTCACCCGGTTCCTCTACGATGGTGTCAGCTATACCAGCGTGGCTAAGAAAATCCCTGTCATCCTTGAAAAACTGTCCAAATTGGAGAATATGATCCGAAAGCTGAAACGGTATCGGCTTTATGCTAGTAGTCTTTTGATCCTTTATGATGGCGAGCAGTCTTCCCCTGAGAAGATTCCACAGGAGGATGACAAGAGTGTTGACAGCAAGCGAATTCCATTGCAACGCCGTACCTCTGATGAGGGACATAATAACATGGACGTTCAGCTGAAGATCGTCGACTTTGCAAACTGTGTCACTGGAGAAGATGAGCTTTCTCCGGATGCGCCTTGCCCCCCACATCATCCGGATGATATCGACCGCGGTTATCTTCGTGGCCTACGGACCCTCAGAATGTACTTCCAGCGCATCCGAAAGGAGCTCACCCAGGATGAATATATTGAACGAGGAGAGGGCGAGGCCATTGCTCTAAGATCCCAGGTGTCTGGCCAAGAGGACTTGTCCGATCGCTACTGGGATGAAGGAGTGGTGGAAAGCGATCCGGGTGAAGTCAGCTATTAGTGTTGGTCTCGCATCCTACTGTTACTAACCCCCCTCCCCCGTTTTTTCTGTTACATATCCCATGCTTCATCTCTGGGGATTTCTTTTTTTCTTTTATATTCGTTTTGGTCCCTTCACCGTTTTCATCAGTCTGTTTCACCTTACCGAGTTTGGAGTTAGCGGCTTTGTATTCTCTTTCAAGCCAGTCGATCAAAGAATCATTTGAGAACAACGGGATACGGCGTCAAAATTGCATGGCAATGGACCAGGCGTTATCGTTCCATCTGTTTCTGTTCTTTTCCCTGCCCACGTCCAATGATGTCGACGACATTTTAACGACTCACCCCAGGGATGTGGTGGAGGAGTCTTTCGACAACCGATAATACGATACTGACGATTGATCATGGCACAATGCCCACCTCAGAGCCCTTGTCTATACATGCCTGGAGCATCATAGAAGGTCTTTCGTGCGAGAGCGATTCGATTCTGATGGCGTGTATGAAATTGTCCTTGTTTATTTATTTCTTTTTTGTCTAGGTTTTGTTTCTATTTCGGACATGTCTTGTTGATTATACCTCCCGGGAACTTGTCCGATTCCCTGGACCTTTTTCCATGTTGAGCTATTAGGGTGACGTTCCAGAAGTATGTTAATGTACATAAATGGTGGGAGGCTTTAGACAAGAACTTCATAATCATACGTGTTTAGTTTCGTGGCTAGGCCAAAGTAGACTCTGGCACAGTATGCAAGTCACTGGGCCGAGGGAATTGCCTAAAAGGGGGATATTGAATGCCTGCCCAGATAAGCACGATCACGTGCAGTCGGCGATAAGCGGTGTAATCGCCAGCAGAAGCATGACTCTTTCTCCTCATCCATCCCCCTACCTGATTTCCATAGGTCCACCTGTCTATCTTGTTTCTAGTGTGTGTGGGTGGGTAGTTTCTATCTCGAGTTTATTATGTATAACTCTTTTGGAAATTTGTTCTCATAAACATGCCCTTTCCTTAAACCTCC
Organism: Aspergillus bombycis; assembly: GCF_001792695.1. NCBI lineage: Eukaryota > Fungi > Ascomycota > Eurotiomycetes > Eurotiales > Aspergillaceae > Aspergillus > Aspergillus bombycis. The sequence continues at coordinate 55,343 of NW_019170015.1, read as the reverse complement.
TGGTGACGTAGCGGAGCCGAACCTCGGAGCTCAGTCAACTGATCCCCCTCCTACTGCTTAATTGCTCACAGGAACAGTACATGGGACCCTAGCTTTGTTAGCTCGGATAGGCATATATATGATTCTTGGATCTTTGTTGCACGAAAATTGCCTTTTTGTCACTTCCTCTCCACGAGCCAGACTGACGACAAAATGTCTCCGTTTAATGGTCGCGACTCATCTATTGATAAACGAGACTTTGACACAAACCGTCCATTACTGGCTACCTATGACTCCGGTGGAGATACAGAGGGTAGAGATATACACTCGCGACCGGAATCTAGGATCTCTACACGCCGTTATAGTGACGGCGAAGACGGTCTCTTGAACGATGTTGTTGAAGAAATAGTCGAAAGGGATCGCCGCAGGCTGGCTAAGGAAGTGGTACGGATATGTAGCTTTGCCTTGGGGGTAGTAACCTGGTGAGCCCAGTGTCAAGATCTCGTTACATTCCGCCCCAACCGGTCTTGCTGACAAGACGATGCAGCTTAGGAGCTGGTAGCATCACTGCGTTCTCCTTGTACGGCCCCTTGTTTCTTACCCGTCTTCATTACACTCAGCTCCGAGTAAATGCTGTATCGATTGCTGCTGGTGTGTCGATGTATCTTCCCGTCTCAATCTTCGGATACCTTTGTGACCGGTATACCCCGTCGCCGCTGGCTTTGTTTTCCGGCACGGTTTTTGGAATAGGCTACCTTTTGGCTGCAATCGTGTATAAGAACGGTCCACCTCCAGATGCAGGTGGAAATGGGTACCCTTTCTGGGTGATGGTAGTAGCTTTCGTGTGCGTCGGGACCGCCACAAGCTGTATGTACTTGGCCGCAGTCACGACCTGTGCCAAAAACTTTGGCAGGGGCAAACACAAGGGCATTATGCTTGCCATCCCCATAGCTGCTTTTGGCCTTAGTGGCATGTGGCAGAGCCAAGTGGGTACTTACCTTTTGTATGAACGGTTAGAAGATGGCAGCCGTGGCGATGTAGATGTCTTCCGATACTTCATTTTCCTCTCCGCACTGCTCTTTGGTATTGGTGTCATTGGGACTTTTGGATTACGGATTGTGGACGAGGATGAGGAGAAATACATTGATGAAGCAGTTGAAGAACTTGAGAGGAGTGGCCTGTTGGAAGAGAGCGAATTCTTCCGGTCGAGAAGCGAGGTTAGAGCTGCCTACGGGACATTCTCACAGTCCGATAATGGAGACGACGAAGAACGAACGCTATCACTGACCCAAAGTGAGGAAGAGAGGGAAGCAGCAAGGCTCGAGAAAGAACGAGAGGAGGAGGAACGCAGGAAGAAAAACTGGCTATTGAACTGGGAAACAAAGGTGTTTCTTCAGGATCATACGATGTGGTGGCTTGCCTTGGGCTTCTTCTTGGTTACTGGACCGGGTGAAGCATACATCAACAACGTAAGTGGCACTCACATCGCCATCGTACATCGATTTGCTGACCTTTCTAGCTGGGTACTGTGGTCGGAGCACTGGGCCCAGAGTCAAGCTCTTCCAATGTTCCTTCACCTGCCGGCAAACCATCTACTCATGTCACAACTATTGCGCTCACTTCAACAATTGCCCGACTCCTCACAGGATCCCTGTCGGATTTCTTCGCACCCCCAGCAACCCATCTTTTCCCAACCGACGCAGAAGCTGGGCGTTCCAGCTCACCGTCCGGCTCGAAGCGAGTTACTTTATCCCGACTAACATTCCTCCTCCCATCCGCTCTTCTCCTCTCACTTGGGTATCTTCTCCTCGCATCCCCCTTTCCAGTCCAGCACCCGGAATTGTCCCACATAACCACAGGTCTTATCGGCTTCGGTTACGGGAGCGCATTCTCCCTCGTCCCCATCATCATCTCCGTCGTCTGGGGTGTTGAGAACTTCGGCACAAACTGGGGTATCGTTGCCATGTTCCCGGCAGCAGGCGCTGCCCTGTGGGGCCTCGTCTATTCCAGCTTTTACCAAGACGCCACGGATGGAGGCAATGGCTCGACGGACGGCCAGTGTCACGGCTGGAAATGTTTTGGATACTGGGCGTTGGGATGTACGCTGAGCGTATGGGTGGCCGTTGCTGCGTGGGGTGTCGCTTGGAGATCTTGGAAGCGCAGAGGCGTTTCCGTTTGAATTGCTTATATTCACTCTTATATAGTTCCATCAGGATGGAATACTGGATAGAGGCGTACATTGGATGGTTTATTCTGCATCGGCCATATTCAGGCAGGCAAGGCGAAATTGGCAACATAGGTTATGATATCTACTCTTGAATTCATTATGACTGGTTCATTTCATATTACCGTTATGCAACATATACATGATACCGTATGAGCGTACGGAAAGAAACATCCCACCTAACAGACAAGAAAGAAGCCCCAGCCTCGTCCTAGACACCATATACTCCAATACCTCATAATAAAGAAAATGAATAACCAATAAAAGATAGCAGGATGCCATATACAAGGTATCATCACCAAGATAACCGCACCTACTATATGAACCAGACTCAGATATCAGTCGCAGACGGATCAAGACCCATAAAGACCTTGTAAAGCCGTTTACTTGCCGCAGGCCCGATACGAGAATCTGTTAGAGCGCCGTTTCTGTCTGCAGATTTCTGTAGGGACATGTTAGTTTATTTCCACAGACATATTGTATTTAATTTGCTATGTTGCAAGTCAAGGGCAGGTAAGGTTATAGCCCATACCTTTACATCCTCCAACATGGCCGGACCATGCCTGCGCATTCCGCGAACTAGATCAACAGCACTTGGGTATTGAGTCGCAATGCCGTATGCCATGGACGCCGTGACACGGTTTACTTCCTGGAGCATTTTGATAAAGGTATCGGATTTGTTTTCGCCGGGTTTGACCTGACCTCCGTCCATGCAGAAGGCGGAGTCATTGCCTTCCATTCTTTCGCGGCGGTAGGGGACGGTCGAGACGTGTTCTGTGAAGTTTTTGATCCATTCGGCTGATTCAGCGGTTGCGTTGGTGTGGTGGATGAGACAGGAGTGTGTGACTTGGAGGGAGAGGAGCGCGTCTTCGATTGTGTCGTCGCAGACTGGGGATGTGGCTTCGGGTTTATTGGCTGTTGTTTTCTTGCGGCGGGAATTGGTGGTGGTGGTGGTTGGTTGGTCTTGGGGTTGGGATTCTGAGTATTGGCGGCGGACTTCGGCTTGATAGGCTCTGTTTCGGGCGTTTTGGGTCTTGCGCATCCAGGCTGTGAGACCTCGATTAGGTAGATTGGTGTGCTGGTGGGGTAGGCGGATTTGAGTCGGTGGACGTGGTGATCGAGGTCGTTCGTGCTAGATGAGGTGTCCATCACCATGTCTACGAATTCTTGCGCCGTTAAGAGAACAAGAACGTGTTCTTCTTCGCGGATATGAAACGGACATGGTTCCCAGTAGCCTAGGGCGTCGTTGTACCTGGCCGTGGCCTTCCGCCGCCACTTGACGACATTCGGGATCTCGCTGTCGAAAAACGTCTGCTCGACCTTGAGCCGTTTCATGAACTCGACCGTCTGATTGCCCACGCTCATTTCCTCGAATTCCCGTGCAAGATCGATGATCATCTCCGGCGTTGATTCCTTCTTGTCCACCTTCAGCTTATTTACCTCCGCAAGATCAGCCGCAAGTTGTTTCTCCCGCGCTTTCTCCTCCTTGGCCTTCTGCTTCTGCTCCTTCTCTAGCTGTTTCTCCCGCTCACGCTGCGCCTTATTTGCCTCCCGTTCCCGTGCCTTGGCTTCCTTATCTGCACTCGAAGGCTTCGTAGCCGTCGTCCTCCGTGGTGGTTTAGACTTCCGAGACTGAACCACTTCCTCCACCTCATCTACCTCCTCGTCCTTATCAACACGCCCCCTCCAATCCGACGATACTCCTCCACCAGACCCCAACTTCGACCGATCAAGACTCGCCAGCAAACTCGCCGTCCGACTCGATAACCCAGGCCGCTTATTCGTTGTGGTATCCACCCCAAGCAACTCATTCAAATCCGACATCCCGATCTCATCACTAAAGCCCTCGATCTCGTCGCGCGCATCTCCCCTCCCAACACCTCCATTCCCACCACCACCGAAATCATAATCATCATCATCATCATCAATCGTAATCGTATTCGCCCCGCGCCCTCCGCCCTCCCTCACCCGAGCCACACTGTCTGGCCCCGGAGCCGAAGACGTAAAAACAATCGGATCCTCCTCCCCACCCTCACAAGCCTGTGGCCCATCCGACGAAGGCAGAATATCATCCGAGAAAAGGAACAGCGGGTTCCTCGATGCCGGGATATGCGAGGGGCGCGCTGGTTTCGGCGAGGGCGGTTTGAGTGGACTGGGCTCTTCGCTTAGACGGAGTCGTTTCGGGGCGTTGGAGGAGTCGTTGTTATCGTCATTGTTGTAGGTGGGTTCGGGGAGGTCCCAGTCTGAGGAGAGGATTGGGAGGGTGAATGATCTTGGTGGGGGGATTGGGGATGAGGGGATGGAGGGGCGACGGGGTTGGTAGGACGGAGGTGGAAGTGGAGGCGTTGAGGAGATGAGGTTTATTACCTCTGGCATTATTTTGATCTCGGAGTTGTTTTTTTGGAGGTTGTTTTGGGGGGAGGCTTGTGTCCGTTGATAAGCAGATTGATATGCACGTGTCGCGTGCGGATCGCGAAGTCACGTGGTGATAACGGTGGGTTGTATATACTAATCACTTGTAGATTCATTGAATGCGAGAGGGTATTGTATTGGTTGGTGTCTATTGTACTGTACAAAGTAATGGAGGTTGGGGGTATTATCAGCAACAACACTCAAAACAACTTCAGGGCAAAAGCAGCAAGCAGCGAGAGCACGACTCCAGATAGGGCCAAAAGGACGACAATCTGCTGCAGCCCGGCGAACGGACGTCTCTCGCGCGCGAGCATGCCCGAGATCTCCTCCTCGAGTCGGTCGCCCATGGCCGTTAGGGAGAATTCTTGCTCCACCCTCTCTTTCGCCGCAACGGACATCCTGTCGAACTCCTTCTGGTCCATTCCGTAGAGCACCTTATCCATGACCGCTGTCCAGTCGGCATCCTTCTTGGCATCGCGGAGCCACCCCGTTTCGCCCTCGACGATCGTCTCCAACGGGCCGCCGGTATTCGACGCCAGGACGGGGATTCCAGCGCGCATGGCCTCAACAGGTACAATGCCAAAGTGCTCGTTGATAGGCGTATAAAGGAGCAATTTCGCGTGCTCGAGGAGCATATCCCGGAACGCAGAGGGCACGGACAACAAAAACAACACATCAATGGAATCAGGCACGGACAGGGCCGAAATAACCGTCTTAGATGTAGCAGTCTGCAATCCCAGACTAGTCGCAAGCTCATCCAGTTCCCGATGGTACTGCACATTCTCCTGGACCCGGTTATCATAACCACCTATAGCACCATCGTCAGCCCAACACCATACCCCGACCTCAAGAAAGAAAAGAACAGGGAAAAAAAAGGACATACCAGCAACAACCAACCTCGTCCCCTTCCTCTTCTCCGGCCCCAACCCATGATACGCACGGATAGCAAGCGCCATATCCTTCTTCCTCTCGAACCGATTAATACTCAAAAGGATCTTCTTCCCACCCCACAGCACCTGCCCATCCTTCACAACCACTGGCTCCTTCGAAGCCACGGGTTCCGTGTCAACACACGGATAGACAACACTAACATCGCCAAGCTTCTCACCCCCGAAAACCTCACTGACAACACCTCTCGTAAACCTCGAATTCGCAACAACCTTATCAGAAGCACTCATAGCCCACCCCTCGAACCAATCAAACGGGTACCGATAAAGCGTCTTAACAGCACTCAAGAGAGACCCTCCCTCCCCGCGAAACGCAAGCAACTGGTCCGGAAAATGACAGTAGAAGAGGATACGTTGTCGTTGTCGCGCAAACGTCTTTAGAAAGGGTACACAGGCGGGGACCTGGTCGACGATGAAGATATCATCTTGTAATTTCTCGCTAACCGTGCTTTTCTCATTCGTGTCGGAAGTATGGGCTATCTCTCCCAAGACGGAGATGGTGAGATGTAACTGTCTCAGGATCGCCATGAGGACATGGAATCGTCGGAATACATGTGCGGGGAATATCGTGTTGCCCCGCACTTTGACGTCGAGGGTGCCATCGCGCGCTTCTTCAAAACAGTGTGATTTGTCGCAGTGCGAGGTATAGATCGTTACTTTGTGGCCGCGGTTTTGCAGCGCAAGCGCCACGTCGATAATAAGACGCTCGGCGCCACCGATGCCCAGATCCGGGTGGATGATAATCACGTTGGAGCGTTTGAGGCCCGACATGGCGGTCTCGGAGAGGAATTGGGGGTTTTTTACGAGGTGGGATGGTGAGTGGGCATTTCTGTAATTGCTGTTGCGAGCTGGAGCTTTGGTCGAATATGCGACACGCGGCCATTGGCTACGTCATGTGATTTTATGGGGGTTATCTATCCTTATCTGATAAGGATCTCAAATAATCGATTCATGCCTGTGTTTGGCTGTTCCCCCGAATTCTTTGCTCCATGCCTGTACTCTTATGCTAGCTGCTTCAGGGACTTCATATAATTGTCCAGGGACCCTAAAAACGAGTTCGTCAATAAATATCAGTACTATCACACCCAACGGCCAATCATGTCAAATCATGGTGCAGACAAGCCTACGAAACTACGGTGAAATAGAAGTGAACTGTCCAAAACTGTCACATGACGGTCTTATATACACATCGCTCAGCGCCATTTGTTCAGCCTAAGATCCGGTATGTATAGACATGCAAGTATCAGGCTAACCCAATAAACCACACAGAAGCATATCATAAGGCAGGATTCGTAATGCAAAAAAGAGGGGGAAACGGGCATGGAGGGTAAACAGAGGAAGTAGTGCAAATCCACACATGAGAAGGAAAAAAAGGTATCGCGAATCGAACAAGGGGAATCGGCGTCGAATTCATAATACAGGGGAATGAACATCATATCTTAAGGGCCAAACAAAACAACAAATCTATGAGATAAGAAAAAAGATCCTGCAAGTTCAAGGATCAGAAGCAGTTCAGGGTGCTCTTCTTTTTCTTCTTGTTAAGCGCATTCATACGCTCTTCAAGCTGGGCTCTGGCGGCTTCAGCTTCACGGCGAGCATTTCTCTCCTCTTCCACAGCTTGGAGTGACAGGCGCTGAGAGTTGCGTTCTTTGCGAAGAGTGGTCAGCTCCTCCTCCAGCTGCCAGGCCTTCTTCTTCCAAGCCTCACAGTCAGACTTGACCTTGTTACTCTGGGCTTCAAGGTCTCCGAGAGCTTCTTCCAGAGTAGCAGTGAGCTGCTTCTCAGCGTAGAGATGCTTCTCTATGGTGCGAATACGAGCCTCCTGGTCCTCGACGACCTGGGTACTGGCCAATTCTTTGCTAGCGTGGCGAGAGCTTGGGGGAGAGATGCTACCAGAGGTTCCGTTGGTAGCGGAAGCAATGGTAGGGAGAGGCGGGAGGGGAATAGCAGGTGGTGGAGATGGGAGGGATGTTGCAGAGGAGCTCTTCCGCAAGTTAGAGGTGATAGAGCTGCTGCGGTCGTGGGAGGTAGAATCCTGGCCTGAGCTATTCTTGATTTGAAGCTGCAGATCCATTAGTGGTTGGACCTCATCGGTTATTGTGGGACGACTTACCTCAAGCTGTTCGATTCGTACTTTGTAAGTTTCGATATCCGTCTCGTAAGTAACAATCTTGGCCTTTGCATCCTCCAGAGCCTGGTCACGCTCCTGTTGGATAATAGAGAGACGGTTGTGGTGCTGATCGAAACTGTTGGTGATCTGCTCTTCGAGCTCCTCCACGAGACGAACACTCTTCTCCTTCTCGGCCGAAATCTCCTCAACAAGCGCTTCCTTCTTCTTGATCTGCTCCTCTCTCTGGTTGAGAGTATCTTCAAGTGTAGCAACCAAGACAGCAAGCTCGTTCACCTTTGCCTCTTTCTCAGTGTTGCTCTTAGTCAACTCGTCAACACGATCATTGTCATTGGCCTTGAGCTCCAGTTGCTTGCGAAGATCTTCATTCGTGCCCATCAACTCAGCATATTTATCAGAGAAATGCTGCTTCTGGGTCAGAATTTCCTGAATTTGGTCTGCCAGGTTGTCTGCGGTGACGTCGGAGTTCAGAAGGTTAGAAACCATCTTGAGCAACTTGACCAGTTCGTCTCGCGACTCCGTGATCTCGGATCTCAGAGCCTTCAGGGCGTTGTCATGCTCGGTGTCCTTCTCCGTGAGTTGCAGTTCATACTCGGCCTGTGCTGCAGCCTTAGCCCGTGCCTCTAACTCGACAAGCTCTGCTTTGTGTGATTCCTGCAAGAGTCTAAGTCCTTTTTGTAGGAATCGGCATGTGATCTGTGGGACTCGATTTCCTGCTCAAGTTCAGAAACACGGTTTTGGCGCGCGTCGATTTCATTTCCACTGGCGTCTTTCGAGGTGAGGAGTTCCCTCAGCTGTTCCTGAGCCGCGCCGTGGGACTTCTCTAGAGAGGAAATTGTGTCCACGTGAGCAGCAGCTGTAGATTTATGCTGCTCGATATCGCGCTTCAGTCCCTCAACAAGCTCCTGCTGCTGGGATCTCTCGTCCTCCAGAGCCTTTGCGGCCGCCTCCTTCTCGGCAGACGATGCTTCACCAGCAGCGGCTCTTTCGGCGCGCATTGAATCCAGAGTGGCTAGAGCACCGTTGAGCTCTGCAAGCGTGGTACTAAGCTGCTGCTCTGAAGATTGCAGAGATTCTACAGCGCTCTGGTGCTTGGTCTTCCATTGGGTCAATTCGCCCTCAAGAAGGCCGATCCTCTTGTCCTGCTCCTCAGCACCTGCATCATATGCTTTAGCAGCTTCCTCTTGAGTCTTGAGAAGAGCCTTCAACTCCTCAATTTCAGCAAGCAGATGCTTTTCTCTGGCCTCATGCGCTTCCTTCATCTCGTTGATGATGTTCTCCTGCTGGACAACTTGGTCGCGCAACTGGGAGACAAGACCCATATCCACTGATGAAGCGCTACCTTGCAGACTGGAACGTTCACGAGTGAGCCCAGATATGATGGTCGATTTTGTCTCCATTTCCTTCTTCACGCTTTGGTTTTCAGCTTCCAAGGCTTGAATACGTTCCATGCGATTGTGCAGTTCATGCATAGCTGAGTCCAAATGTACCTCGAAGTTTTGCATCGTATCAGGACGACTCTCAAATTCTTCCACTGCAATGTTCCGCAGGGCAGCTAGAGAGCGATGCGCTCGGTCGACATTTCCAATCAGGGTTTGGCTTGACTTCCTCCGAATGACAGGCTTATAGCCTGGTGTTGTGGGAGGAGAAACTCTTGGCTTCTGGAGTTCGGACTTGAGTGATTCGATGAGATGTAGGGTCTCAGCGTGTTCGGCTTGTAGCTCAGCATATTTTTGGGTCATAATACTGACACCTTCCTGATGCTCAGAGAGCAGTCTGCGCATGTGCTCGACCTCTTGTGCCTTGGCCTCGTCGATTTCAGACACTGTATCTACATGGTTTTCTGCTTCGGGTCCGGACTTGGCGTTAGATGATTCGTGCGAAGCAGCAGGCTCCCCGACCAAGGATAACTCCGATGAGAGTGATCGCGAGGAGGACTGTTGTATTCCAGTCTTCGAGTCGGGGGCCTTGACATCCTCTAAAAAAGACACGGGTCGCGAAGTAGGGGCTGGTGAAATGAGATGGCGGGTATCGGGTGAGGCATGCCGAGCTTCGTCCACAGCATCCTGCCGCAGGTCGGCCAATTCCTTCATAGCTTGCTCATACTTGGCTTCGAGCATCTCGTACTCGCTCACTGTAGACTCGTGCTGCGTACGCAAATCGAATAGCTCCTGAGTGACCGTCTCGAGCTTATCCGCAACGACCCTGGACTGAGTCGGGCTAGGGGTCCGATCCTGGACTTGTTCATTCTGGTCGACCTGGAGGCGATCGGCAGCATTCTCCAACACTTTAAGATCGTCGTTAGCCTCAGCAGCCGGCTCCGAATTGAGGGTGTCATCCTCAACCTCGGGGGCGGGCTCACCAGAGTCCTCGTCGGATTCCGGTATAGCAGTTTCAACGGCTTCGGTCAACACATCAAGGGACGCCGCCCGCCTTTGAGGATGGTAAGCACGCTTAACAGGCGTCTGCATCTCCGGTTCTTCGTGGTCCCTTGTTGTGCTGCCGTTCTGCTGGCTGTGATCAAGATCATATAGGAGGTTATCCAATTTGCCCAAGCTCCTTTGACGCTCGATGACATGCTCCAGGCGATCCACTTCTCGCTGCATAAGTTCCATATCTTGGTCGGCTTCCGCCAGGCGCTCTTCCAACGTCGTTATGTAATCTTCACAGTTAGCTTCACTATCGCGGGCGCGAGTCAGTTCTTTACGAAGCTCTGAGATGATGGCCGCTTGTTTCTCTTCACCGGAGGACTGCCCATCAAGCCTAGACTCCAGTTCATGGAGGTAAGTTTCTGTACCGGATTCTCGTTCGAGAAGCTTCTGGATGCGAGCTTGAAGTTGTGTATTTACAGTTTCGACGTAAGTGCATCTGGTCTCACGCTCCAGAAGCGTACTTTCGGTTGCCGATAGTGAGGATCGCGTATTGGAAAGGGATGACTCGAGACTCTGGATGGTCTTCTCATATTCCAGCACCACTTGCTCAACAGATTCCGCAAAAGAATGAGACCGTTTCAACCTTTCAATGGAGTTTTTGCCGATGTATGACGCGGCGTCATTCGGATCAGTATTCTCTTCTGTTTCCGAATCTCTAGCAAGCTCGGAGATCAATTTAGCATGTCGTTGGCTGAGCGCATTATAGCTTTCCTGAACATCGAGGAGCTGGTTCTGGAGGTCAGCCTCCCTCTCATTCTGACGCTCCGACCGGTCTTGGGGATCGACGCTGCGCCTTTCATTATCCTCAGCATTGCGGAGCTGCTGTCGCAAAAATGCCACTTCCGCTTTGAGTCGTTCAATCACGGCATGCTTGTCGCTCTCATCATGGACTTGTTGAATTCGAGGTTTACTTTGGATCGCTCTTGCTCTCTGCGCATACTGGACTGTGTTCAGCGTTTCACTGAGGTGGAACTCGGCTGGCGTCACACACGCAATCATGTAGGTGTACGCATTTCCACCCAGAGAGTCTTGCAGGAGCCGTGTAAGTTTTGAATCACGATAGGAGACGTGCGAGCCTGCTTGACGAGAGGACAACTGCGAGATGACCTTGCCCAAGGCAGCTAGACCAGCGTTGATAGAAATACCTTCTTTGGCGCGCTCTCCGGACGCTCCGGTATTCTTCAGCCGTTCGCTTCCAGCCAGATCAACAAAATGGAACTTGCTCTCCACGGTAACGGAGACATCAGAACCAGAGGGTAAATCGGCGGGCATGGACATCCGTTTGTCCTTGGTGGAGGTGACTCCGTTCGCGGATTTGCGCTGAACAAGGTTCAAACTGAACACCGCGTGCGATCGAGAAGACTTCGCGTTAACCGCAGTCGAGTCTGTCTGTCGAATGGTCGAGCCAAAGTTCAACGCGCCTAGGAGGTCATCGATCGAGTTGATGTTGACCTGGTGCAGACCGGTAGGAATGATGCGACCCTTCGTGTCTTCGCGAATGGTAACCGTGCTGCGCTCACCTGTGGGCGTTGAATCTGGGATAAGGAGATCTCTCAGGTGCTCATTATAAATCTACACATATCAGCCTCATTCTGATTCGCCATTGAGGTATATAACTGTACTTCAACATAAGTAGCTTTCATCTGCCAGTTTTTTTCAGTGTTTGCCTTGCTGAAACTAGAAGCTGAGCTAATCGAATATCGCGCGGGCGTCCGTAAGCCTGTCGAGCTGTTGCGGCTGTGCTTCGGGGGACCTTCCAATTGTTCGAAAAGATATTGGGCGGCGCGTGGGATGATTCCTGATTCCGTGAGTCAACTGCATACTCCAGCCGCGCTATACTGAAGCAGACTCACCCATTCCTTGACTCGAAGTCTGTTCATTGGGCCCCGATGTTCCCATCGTATAGGATTTACCCGCACCGGATTGGCCATAGGCCAGAATCGAGACATTGTATCCCTGTAGGAAAGAAGTGACGCTGTCGTTGAGGTAATCCCAGATACCAGCCTGATCTACCGTTTCGGGAAAGACCCGGTCAAACACAAACAATTTGCGACCCTGCGGAACATCCACGGCTAAGTTGGTTGGTGTGGTGACGTGGACCATGGAACGTTGGAAACGTTGCGGAATTAATTCATAATTTGGGTCGTCGGGCTTCAAAGGGGGTCGGACACGGACGGCTGCGAGGGTATTAGTGCTGTACCGGAGAAGATCGATAAGGCAGTCATGTTTCCGCGATCGCGACAAATTTCCGCGCAAGCAAAGCGCTCGGGACTCAAAATCCCAAAGCGGACGGGGAACATACCAACTTTGACAGCGTCTTACCATCCTCATCAGAGGCCCGGCTTCCTCCGCCTTGCTTAGAACTCATGCTCAACCGACTGGTGCTCCTGGGGGTACGCATGATGCCGCTGAGTCGCTGAGGCGCACCTGACGGCGAACCTGGCGGCGAGGCCGTCATGACCCTTTTATCTGGACACTTCGAGCGGGTTCACTTTTGGGCGAAAAGGTCGGGCGTGGTGGGATGCGAAAATTGCTCTATTGGTCAAGAATGGCAGAAGGAGGGTGTCATCAGCGGTGATTAATTGTAAGGGTATTTGTTGTCTAAGGCTTTTTTTTTCCTAGATTGTGTTTTCCAAGAAGTAGTCGCACGGTATGGCGGCCTGCGGCAATCGGCGACGTGAGTGGTCCCCTTATTTGCAGGGCAGACAAAGCATACAAAAAGATCGAAGACACCTAGTTGGGGATCCAGCAAATTAGACACAAGATAAAATCAAAAATCGAACACAAAAAAGCCAATGGTAGCGAGCAAATAGTCCAGCGCCTCGAAGTGCAGCGGAAACAAAGGAGGGAAAGAGCACCGACGACAAAATGACAACAACACCAGCAGAAAAAGAGAGATGGATGGAAAGGAAAAAGAGTGCCAATGACAGGTCTGGGGTAGAACTTACCAGGTCGTTAGTCGTTAGTCGTGGCAGCAGCTACGGTAGTAAGCATTAGTCGTAGGGTACCTGAATCCTAGACTGGTCGAAAGAGTACGGAGAGAGAGAACGTAAACTAAAATGGGTAGTTTAGAACTTAGTTCGTCGTGACTCCTGAAAAGGCCGGTCAAAGTTAATTGGTGGCCTCCCACAATTGAAGCGAACCAAAACTGGGGCGGTTGATCCAGTTGGCTAGAGTTGTTCACAGTGGAGGAGACTGTAGACGGTAGACGGTAGACTACGGCTAACAATATGTGAGAGTAGGGGGGGTAAAAGGAGGGGCGGTGCGTAATTAATTCAGGAACTCATTTCCTGAAGAGCACACCTTTTTTTTTTTAAAAATTAAAAAATAATAATAATAATAATATATGCAGGTTCATATTTGCCCCCCTCTATCTCGATTAGTTGCCTATGTGGAGTTTTCTTATAAGCCACCAGGAGAAGAGGCGGAAAATAAAAAAATAATAAAAATAAAAATACAAGTAATATAAAAATACCAAACCATAAACCATGGAGACAAGAGGCTCAGACCCAAGCGGCGGGCAAACTGGGCGTTGTCTCCTTTCGACTATCCAGGAGGTATTCCAGGTTGATCCTTGGGCATACACCTACTCCGTACATCTACTGAAGCCCAAAGCAATGATAATGATCCAAAAAAGAATGCATGAAACTGGCAACGCTGGCGAATACCGTTACGGAACACCAACCACGCCAGGGGGAGCCACCGCAACCAAGTCTAGGCCTAGATCGGCAACCATCTTGGTCCGTTCCTCAGGCCACCATTGCTACTGTACTTCGACGGAGGATTATTAGTGAACTATCGCCGGAGTATTGACTGACTATTTCCTCCGTACCATACAAGCACACCACCTCTAGGGAAATTATCCCTCTTGCATATGCGGATCGAAATATCAACCAGTTCACGACTGGGATCAACTGCGGTGGGTGTCAAAATCGGCGAACCTTCGACAACCAGTTTACCCCTGAGCAACTGTCCACTAGCAATGCATGACGGGTGTCCGCACCACTGGGTAGTCTTGGCTGGTTCCCATGGTTCGCTACCGGGCGGAACAATCCAGGAACCCCGACGAATTTTCCACGATAGAACCTGGTAATACCGTCATCTGGATCAATAGCATGGGTGTCAAAATATGGAGAAGCTGCATGTGTATCGCTATCTGAACCATAGATCTGATATGCAAGATCTTTTTCGTGAGCAAGCGGATTGTATGATCCATATCCATAGGCTACTGCTAGCCCTGCCTTGACCGCTTCGTGAACGACTACAAACTTGAAAACAGAAAAAGCAAAGAAACACCCCCAATAGATCAAGACATATTTAAAACTCGACCTAAGTACAGTCATTTCCTAGTCTCAGTCCTCGTAAACAAGTGCAAAGGACAAAAAGTACAACGCAAAACAAAGGCAGCTACCTACCCTGGATAAACTACTGGAGAAATAACCGCAACGGGGAACGGTTCAGGCCTGACAAGCTAACCTAAGGCTCCCGCGGAAGCAAGCGAAATTAAGACGGACCGGAGTCACGACGCCCAGACTTTCATCGCACGTGCGATGAGGAGGCCGGATGCAAAAGCTTGACGCTGAGTTGACACAGTCCGTTGCTTCAGCGGAGGTGCGGGTCCTCCTGTATCCAACTGTCAGTGGGTTGACATCGCGGTTCCAGCTCCAGTGTTTCTATACTAAGTACACAAAGACGGGACAACCGGCAGTGTCGGATGAACTCCTTCGAGGAACCGATGTCGAACGGCTTCAGGCCATGAGCAACTGAGGATAGCCGCCATTGCCTGTAGGACTTTTTTCGGCCAATCCGCCAGTTACCCTACGACATCCCACTAATCGAAATTTTGGTCATTAATGCTAATTAATAACTAACTCCGTGCGAGGGATTTTTCCTAGGATGCGAAAAAGCAAGACAACACAAGGCCCTAGCGCGAACCACTAATGAGAGTGTGGAACTTCAATTATGGGTGTTTCTCTTACGTCCACATGGCATGGCTGATATCCATAAGGAGCACTAGGGCTTAGCTCTCTAATTTGACGGTTGCATGATACTGTGTACATTCCGACCCATACTCTGCCCCTCATAAAGGCTCAATTAATTAATGTCAATAATTCAGGTTATACGAACAAACATATTAAAGCAATTAACCTCGTTGTCGAGCTAAACCATTAGCCAGTAAAATATCACTCGTTGATAGCAAATTGCCCCCAAGGATCCAGAAGCTTCCATCCCCAAAACTCCAAATCCTGATATGAAATTTGTAATAAAGACAGAGAAGGCAACAAGCCATTCAAGCCGAATACTCCAGAGTAAGTCCTGCAATCAAAACAATCCAAGTCAGACGGAGACCCCTTTGTGCCGAGGCCATAACTATGAACGATAACATTAGCAAGAACCTAGAGATTCTCAAAGCCGGCCCGGGGTCCACAACGGTTACTATAATAACCCGATGTTCCTCCTTAGGGTAACTGCGCTACGACTCCAGCGCATCACAATCTCCCGGTAGACAGTGCTATCAACGGTTATACATGTCGTACACCGCTACTGTCCAGACAGAGGACTCATGAGGGAACGCCTGACTCGAGCTACTCTAACCACCAATATTTTTCCTCGAGTCCAGCCAAGCCCGTCGTCAACACCAGTCGATCTTTTACTTGCTTGACGTAGGCCTCGGAGTAGTACGTCCAGTCTAGCGATGATAGTCCTGAGGTCCGTGCCATCTGCGCTAGCCACTCAATCTCGAAGCGGCCGAGGTTCCTGCGATCGTGAAAGACATCCCCTTTCTCCTTTCCTCTATTCACCCGTACATCGTAAGCCCAAGTGAGCCCTATGGTGTATGATAGCACGGGAGTCCCAATAAACGCAACTAAAGAAGACCCTCCATGCAGAGAGTTCGCAGCCGGCGGACCGGAAGAGCCTGTCTGCCAGAGAATAGTGGAGCAACATAGGTAAAATTAGCAGTAACCTTTCTGGGAATTGTAATTAGAGGGCGGGCAGACCAAGAGCCGGCCCCGGAGTTTCAGGATCGATGATCACATACTCCATTTGGGTACAGTCTAGGCCAGTTGGGGATATTCAGGTTTTCAACGGTTCGCCAACCCGTGCATATGTACGGAATACATAGTGCAGGGGCGTCGGTGATACAACCGCCACGGCTTATTGTGATATCATATTTGGCCACCTCGGATATCACGCGAAAGACGAACCTGAGCTCAATAATGAGATATGACCCAGCCCCTTGATCACCCTAGACTGATATTAATGACAGCTATCAAGCGGCGCAAGGGCCCGAAAGTCTACTCAGGGTCCAGGATAAACGCTGCCCTATGCAAGGACACTCCCAAAGGCCTTCAGTGAAAAGGAGTCCTGCAATCGATTGCGATATCGAAACTCTATGTAAGGACGGGAATCTATCGCGGACATTAACTGAGAGATGTAAGCGTTAGTTTGTTGCCACCGATACACTTTGTTCAACGTGATCTGGAAATCAATAGTGTCATCCCTATGTGCATTGTGGATATCTCTGGAAGGAACTCGATAGAAACGAACGTGAACATCGCAGGGCCATTGGAGCTAAGCCTAAATAGGCTCACATCTGGTTTGCAGGTTGCGAGGTGGCGTTTGCGCTCATGCAAGGAGGATGTCAATGTCGAGATAAAGTAGACATGTACGGAATTTCGGCTTGGGTCTATCTGAGCACTCCGAGCAGGCGAGCTCCTGAGCATAGCA
Source organism: Aspergillus bombycis (assembly GCF_001792695.1). Lineage (NCBI taxonomy): Eukaryota > Fungi > Ascomycota > Eurotiomycetes > Eurotiales > Aspergillaceae > Aspergillus > Aspergillus bombycis. The sequence continues at coordinate 38,492 of NW_019170015.1, read as the reverse complement.
GCTCGTGAAAGGGATAAGGTTTAGGATAGGTAAGAAAATCGGGACTCCGTCAATGTGTATTCCACTCTTTGCCCCAGTGGCAACGATTTCCAACAACGGCGTTCCAGTGTCCACCCTTCAGATCGGGGCTATCTTAACTTTAAATTTAGACTTTATGTGGAATGCAATCGAAAAGGACATTGTGTTCGCGTCAAGATGAAGTCGCCTGACTTCACTTTGACGCTCAAAGGACTTGACTTCTGATATGGCTATATGAAAGGCCTATTGTGTGGAACTAACTAGTATTGAAGACATACTGTATACTTCTTCGACATCACATTGATGTGGTAAGGGGTTGCCCTTAATACACGAACAAGTTGTATCCCCACCACCACACGGTAAATCCATAAAGCAGGCGTGAAAGATAACGAGCAACCAGATAAAGCATAGGATGTACATGGACTCTCCATCATTGAAGCGACAGAAGCTCTATCCCCATTCTCGATGAGGCCACTCTTTGGCTTCACCGTTTTGAGACTCGCTTGGAACCAAGAAACGACAGATCGAGTAAGTTGAAAGCAAACTAGGGCGGCAAGCCCCAAGCGGACCGGACAACAATAATAAGGAACTCTGTTCTGGTACAAGGGAAAGCTAAGGTTGTCGCATATGAACTAAGGTAAGATATAATGTAGTAAGAGTACTCTCACTCTTAAGTTGGAATGAGATACTTTGACCGGTATTGAATCCGGAGGGGGGCGAATTCCCTACATCTATTGAACTACCAGCTGGATATGAGTATCGGCCTACGAATAACTATCAGGTGATGTCTAGTTACTAGATAGGATGATCTGCTATACCTACATTTAGTCCTCTCTGGCTCTATTTGATGCCCGACTCGCAGGGGATTCGACATTACACAGATTCTTAGGTGAACGGATTAAAGAAGATATATGGCGCAGATTCGATGGTGTCTTTCATTTCTAGAACCCAGTGATAACCGCTAAACGTATTCGTTTATAAATCTAAGCGATCGAGAATACCACGTCATGCTAGTCATGGTGAAGTCATGAAGAATGGCTGTTTTCACAACTCTTCCCTCCCCTCGTGACGCTAACAAGTCTCATTCTTTACGATCATCGAGGGCTCGACTCGACTACTATAGGAGGAAAATTCATTTAAGATCGCCGGGAAACTCCTAGCTTATCAAACTCTTTCTTTACGATGTCTCTGCTCGGTCTCCCAAACGAACTACTACTTCTGATCATCGAGGACCTGGATAGTGAGAAGGATATTCTTTCTGTTCTATTGGCAAGCCCCCGGGTCTATGCTATCCAGCAAGCAGACCCTCTATACAAACACAACATTAGGTACTCCGGGAGTTCAGCACTGCGATGGTACTCGGCGAACGGGCGCAAATCAGCTGTGGAGGCACTGCTCCAAAAGGGTGCTAACATAGAGTGCAAAGACTATGCCAGTAACACACCATTGAGCGTTGCTGTTTGCAATGGACATGAGGATATAGCCAGGCTGCTGCTTGAGAAAGGTGCTGATATAAAATTTAAAGATAGCTATGGCAGTACGCCGTTGACAGCTGCTGCACACTCTGGATATGAGAGTATAGTCAAACTGCTGCTCGAGAAAGGTTCTGATATAGAATCTAGAGATGGCTATGACTGGACACCATTAGCAGTTGCTGTGTTCTCTGGATATGAGAATATAGTCAAACTGCTGCTCGAGAAAGGTTCAAATATAGAGTCTGAAGATAATCATGGCTGGACACCGCTAACAGTTGCTGTACTCTCCGAATATGAGAGCATAGTCAAACTGCTGCTCGAGAAAGGTTCTAATATAGAATCTGAAGATGGTCTTGGCTGGACACCACTGACATATGCTGCTATCCAGGGAAATGAGAATGTGATCAAGCTGTTACTCCACAACGGCGCTGACCCCGGGCGAGCGAGTCTCACGTTCGAGCAGGTCGCCAAATTAACACGCCTTTTGAAGTGAATCTATTCGAAATATCAAGATACCTGGATTCTATGCAAAGGTTGATGGTCCTAATGATAAAGCAATAAGCTATCTAATGCCCTACTCGATTGCAATGACTACATCTAGGCAGGAATTAGAGTCATCTCTAAGAACTTCTAGAAAGCTAGCCTCCCAACATGTATCCATTCACCAGCAGCTGACAAACATGGCAAGACACCCCAGCCAGAGATTGTATGCTTACTATCCAGGAACCCGTGGGCCCTATAAGCCATCGATCTATGGCTAACTTTAATCTCGTGCAACTACGTAACTACCATGGACTCTTTCAACATGAACAAGATAAAAGCGCACGCTGTCATGCTCCGATTCAATACCCTATGGTATACTCATGCTACATCATCGCCTTCGCTGTGAACACAGAAAAGAAAGCAAAAACACCGCAACTGAAAGAATGCACATCACCCCACATAAGCACTAGAAAAGATCATCAACCTCAAGTGGAAACCTCCCGTTTATTTCTTAGGAGCCTCCACGAAGCTAGGGAAACATTCCTGGAGCGTCTTGCTGTGCTTATTACCAGCATGCTCGGTCAGGGCCGGACCACGAGTAGTCTTGAGGAAAGTCTGTCTGCAAACGCTGCAGATGATATCCTTGGCAGCTTCGTTCTGTAATCTGTGAGCTTGACAACCAATCAACTACATTTGCCTTGTCCAGTAGATACACATACAGCTTTGAGCTGCGACTTCGCAGAACCCTTTGCGTCTTTGGCATTGCGCTCACGCTTAGAGGCGGCTTTGGCTCCCTGGTGACATAAGATCAGTCACTTCTCCCGAGAAAAAAAACGAGAAGACATATCGTGAGCGCCCTTACGTTACCCATGATGACTAGTGATAATTATAATTCTGTGGCTGTTGCAAGAAATGCGATTGCAGGGGAATTTTTTGTTTTTGGACGGATGAAATTGTGGGGGGCGGAGAAGTTTTTTTTTTTTTTTCTGCCTTTTTGCCTCTTCACGGTTGGCTGGATGAGGTCTAGACCGGAACCGTTGTTGTATCACTGTTCTCATACTATATCAATTCTGGGCGTATCGAATTCATCCACCACATTGTCTTTTTTGTTATTTGCTAGCTACGTATTCTTACACCATTCCAAGCTCTTATGTATCATATATTTATACTGCAGTTGCCACTTATCCCAGAGTACTATACAATAATCCCGGTACTATATCTGGTTCGTATATATAAATTTGTCTCTTCGTGGTACTCCGTATGTATCTCTATTGGATCCTAAAGAAAACTAACTACAGTACATTATCATGATACTATAATCGACACACATTAAATTCGAACCTTGTCCCAGATACCAGTTCCCGTTCCTAACTGTAAAATTCTAAGATAGACATATAGTTTTACTCCGTAGACTGCACAGAGTACTAAATTATAGAAAAGGGGCTCCTCCAAGACGGGACGGACCCATGGTTCGCAATGCAGTAGTTCATAAAACCCATCCAACTACTACTAGTAAATAATCAGTAATGGATAACGACAATTATATGATAAGACGTCTTCATATTCTCATAACTTCATAAACTATACATGTCCAGACCTTGCGTACTAACTACCTTTATCATCTACTCCGACATACCTATACCAAAATATATACAAAGGAACAAAAACGTCCACATACATACCCACAAAAAGAGAATCAAGAATCAAACTCCGGATTCACCCACCCCGGTATCTTCGCTTTGGATCTCAGGAACGCCCCGTAGCGTTGTAACACAGCGAACACGCTCGTTCCAGCAATAAGCACAATCAGGGCTTGTGCTGTGAATGTCCACGTCCAGCCGGAAGAGGTCTGCCAGTTGGCGATGAAGAACTGTATCTTGTCAGCGTCCTGTTTAATCGGCAGGTGGGTATGAGGTATGAGGTATGAGGTATGAGGTATGGGGGTTATGTACAGGGTTGATAAAAGCACTCAGGTTGAGGAATACGGCGTAGAAGATGACGACGCTGGTTGATTGGAGCGGGTAGCTGTCGATTATGTAGCTGCTTGTGACTGTGTTGCCGATTTGGATTCCCGATGAGACTGCAATGTACTATGGCATTAGTCGCTGAGTGGTGAAGAGGGGAGGGGGCGAGAAGTAAAGCGTGGTGACGACTTACATAGGAAGAATGCTACCTGTCCGATCATCCAGTGGTAGCTTTTGTCAATGCTGATGCCCCAGACTATTAACCCAACTTTCGTTAACCTTGTTAGATATACCGCTCTATCGATGGGTTCTTTGGGTGACGTAGACTCACCAGCAGTGATCAGGATGGCAGGATAGGCTAACCATAACCTCATCTCTGGGACTCGCACACCCTCGTTTTTCCTTGCTAATCGTTTAACAATATAATCACTGAGTCTCCCTGAGCAGCACACCTCCGACACTAGCGTCCCGATAAATAATCCCAGGAACAATAGGCCCTGGATCAGCGGCGAATACGTTGCGTACGCGGCTGGTACCATTGTTATCACGGATAGCACCCACCAATACCAAAGAAAAGAGTACCCGAGGACGGCGAGAACGACAACAGGGAATTGAAAGGTAAGGAAGAAGCGTAGAGTGGCATCCCAAGGTTTTGGATGGCGCAGGCCGGGGACGGGGCGGATGCTGAAGAAATTGAGGGCCTTCGTCCGAGGTATTGTATCTATCTCTGTATTCTGTATTGTCGCTTTGGATGTTGCTTCGCACTTCTCTTGGGGCTGCTCGATGTCTGTTGAGTATGGCGAGGGGTCTTTAGGCATGTGTTGGAGCATGCGGGTGCGTGGGTAGAGAGTCTCGGGCATGAAGAAGAGTTCGAGGAGGAGGAGGACGGCAAAGAGGATCGCATTGAACCAATTGATCCATGCTGCGCTCACGAGATTGAGGAACCCGCCGACTGAAGAACATAATGTTAGAATTGTAGAACTGATCTGGGCACTGCTAGCAGGGAGACTGGGAGGGCAGCGTACAGGTAGGGCCAAGAAGAAGTCCTGAGTCGAGGGCCAGAACCCATAGTCCCAGTTTCTGTCCGCGTTCATAATCAAAGAAGAGATCATTGACTGACTTCATTAGTAACTTGCTAAGATGCAAAATCAAGGGTCTAAGGCGTACATACCCACAGCCATGCCCACTGTTGATCCCGGGCTGACGCCGAACCCTTGAAAGAACCGAGCAGTCATATACCCTCCATAGGTGTCAGCCACTGCCGCACCAATAGTAGCTACCAAAGAGATGGTTGTTCCTATGATGAAGATGATTCGACGTCCGTAGATATCGCTCAATGAAGACCAGAATAGCGGACCCACGGACAAGCCTAGAGCGGGGATAGCCACGGTCCAGTTGACCTGTGAGTAGTTGATGTTGAACTGAGACTGGATCTCAGGGAACGAGGGGACGGTCGTGGTAGTGATGTAAGTGAAAAGGAAATATCTAGCTTGAGTTAGCACTATCTAGCATGGCTATTAAGGCAAAAACATCATACTTTAGCATGACTATTCCCAGAATGGAGTGCTTCTGTACCCTAGACCAATTTAAAGGGTCCAGGGGATCCGAGGTTGGCGGGGGATGGAGTCTCACGCCATCTCGCTCGACACTCTCAGAAGGAAATGGTGGACGTTTCTCGTCACCGTGAACTATGTCGGTATCCATGGGGCCGAGGGAGACGTCTTCCTTCTTTTCCTTCTCCATGGTTGTGAAGTCTAGCGCGATGAGTGGGAATTTGGGGCATGTTGAATCAGAGTATATATACAAATTCAGGCATAAAAAACAGTTATCAAGACCTGGTAGTTTAATGTGTAACATACGGTGCCTGCATAAGAACAAGGATCAGAGTACGTCAACATACAGGCCATCGAATCAGACCCTTGAGACATATCAGAAGCATGCCTTATCTCTTCGGCCATGAATTAGGGTTTAGGAAGACAATACGTTCCGAGGGAATGCTTAGTAGCATGCACTGTTACAACCAATGAACACCACACGCTGGCAGTCACCAATGTTTTCTTTATATTTTTTACTCCGACTCTTAAACCATCTATCGAGACATCCATAACAAGCAAAGTTGTTGTCTTCTTAAGTCGGGTAAACTTGCCAAAAAATAGTTAAGACCTGTTCAGGTGGGTCACCGTTCTGCCGGCCGCAGTGGTGCCCAACCCTACTTGATTCGTCTTAAGACAACTGGAAAAGTGATTGAGAATCCATTTCAGATCCAAATAAATTGATTTCAAAACAATTTAACCAGTTATTAATCGTAGCGGAGAATAGAAGGCTGATTACCAGCGAGATCCTCAGAGAAACGGTATTGACATACATGTAGATGGCCTTCGAGTCAATCAAGCATGTGAACGAATACGTGATATCATTGTCTCGTAGACTCTGCTGATTGTCCTGAGCTCATTTTCAATCTAGATGGGTCTTTCACCGGCGCTTTAAGCCTTTATTCCGCTGATTCTATGGGCAATGTCCATTCTCCTCAGACCATCATCTATATATACAGGCTGGATCTGCTAATGCGACAGTTTTTACTACCTCAGTATCATTATATACTAATTCACAACTCGTTAAACCAGATTCAACAGAGATGTATGCAATTGAATGAGCCGTTGTAGTACTGGCCTCTATCTCAAAACGATACCCCTACTAAAAAACAACCTAAGGAAAAGATTGAACAAGCCTGTGATACTATTAGATCTACAAGAAATCATACAGACAGACTATCTAGAGCTTCTAGATAGCCTAATAGTCATACTAGACATTCTAAATAGAAATTAATTAACCGGGATCATTTAGCCCTAGTAAGCCCTAATATCAGTACCCCCGGATTATACTGTACATTACGTGCGGAACGTATCAATATTCTCTGAAGTACACTAGGTATGAGCGGGGCATCGAGCCATAGCCAATTAATCCTATAATTATCCACAGTCTACAGCCAGGTCTCTGATAACGTCTCGGACGGAACGTGGGGTAGCGATAAGAAAAGTCTCGCCATGGTTTAAACTCCAAGTCAGGGTATACGATCCTTTCCTAATCAGGAACTTGTTTGGAGAAAATCGAATGTCTGCAGGCGAGTGGGACATTCCACCGACTCGTTCCTTGCTTCATAATTGATAAGGGATGAGTTACCACATAGAATGGTGACTCGGCACTTTTGGCCGTCCTTTATCATGATCTCGGTAATTGAATGACTTCATCGAATTTCTGAAACCAGTCTGGATTATGTGGGTCCGTCAAGGCTATGATCGAGATATTCGTGTTCGTTCCGATGTATTACGATGATAGGAATTTGTATACCTTTTTATGCCTTTGTATGAGGCTTTTCTTATTACTTCTGATCCACTTGTGTACTTTGTATTAACCAAATAGAGCCAAGAGTTTGAGCAGTCTGCAAGGTGTCTATGCAACAAGTAATATAGACTCACGACTCCTTTCACTTCAAATATAGAGACTATTTTGTGTGTGCAGTACTGGTAAACCGGTTTTCAAAATCCCTCTGACCAAACTCCGTAGAGATGTATCGTCAACGTTCTCCTTGCTATGGTGACACGCCTAATACTGAAGAAGAGCCAACTGAATATACCTCTCTCCTCCCAAAGCCAACGGACATCGACGATCCTGAAGATACAGATCGCTCTGACAGCTATGACTCTGACGAAGAGGGCTGGAGGCAGTACCTCACCGAACTCTGGATTCTGTTCAAGGGTTCCATTCCCGTCATACTGGCGTATACACTCCAGAACAGCTTGCAGACCGTGTCCGTTTTGATAGTCGGGCGCTCCTCACCCGAAAACCTGGCCACGACTGCATTTTCCTTGATGTTTGCTATGATCACAGCGTGGATGATCGCGTTGGGTGGCACAACAGCTCTCGATACGTTGGCCTCGTCCACGTTCACGGGTAGCTCAAACAAGCATGATCTCGGTATCCTGCTGCAGAGGGGGTTCTTCGTTCTGAGTCTGTTCTACATCCCCGTTGCTATTCTTTGGGCATGCTCGGAGCCCGTCTTCCTGCTTCTGGGCCAAGATCCGCAACTGTCTAGGGACAGTGCGAGATTCTTGACCTGCTTGATCCCAGGCGGTTTGGGGTATATCTATTTCGAAGTGATGAAGAAGTATCTGCAAGCTCAAGGTGAGACTCAACTCGCGCTGTCACCGCTAAACCCTATCACTAACTCTGCTGCTTCCCAGGCATCATGCGTCCAGGAACATATGTGCTAATGATTACATCGCCTTTTAATGCCCTTCTCAACTACCTATTCTGTTACACCTTTGAGATGGGCTTAGTCGGAGCACCATTTGCCACTGGCATTTCGTACTGGTTGTCGTTCCTCTTGTTAGTCCTCTATGCCCGGTTCATTGCCGGGTCCGAATGCTGGGGTGGATGGTCACGAGAGGCGTTCCAGAACCTGGGTACCTTTGCCCGTCTAGCCTTCCTAGGTATCATCCACGTCGGCACGGAGTGGTGGGCATTCGAGATTGTGGCCCTGGCAGCAGGCCGGCTGGGGACGATCGCATTGGCCGCGCAAAGCGTTATCATGACCGCAGATCAAGTACTCAACACGATCCCGTTTGGAGTGGGCGTCGCCACGTCGGCACGAGTGGGCAACCTCCTAGGTTCTCGGAACGCACCGGGAGCAGCCAAAGCAGCGAATACAGCCGCCTGGCTCAGCATTCTCCTCGGTGGGGTCGTACTGGTGGTGCTGATGGGGACGCGGCATGATTTTGCAAAGATCTTCAACTCAGACGAGCGAGTTGTGCGCCTAACCGCCGACGTCCTGCCGTACGTTGCACTATTCCAGATTGCAGATGGCTTGAACGGCAGTTGCGGGGGTAGTCTGCGCGGTATGGGTCGTCAGCATGTCGGAGCGATGGTCAATCTGGTTAGCTATTACTGTGGTGCGCTGCCGCTCGGCATTTGGCTGGCATTTCATGGCTGGGGCCTCAAGGGCCTCTGGGTGGGACAGTGTATTGCCTTGTATCTGGTGGGGGCGTTGGAGTGGATGATCGTGGCCCTGAGCAATTGGCGCAAGGAAGTGGATAAGGCGTTTTCGCGTATGGATGTGCATGAGCGATTGGAGGATGGAATGTAGAGTAGAGTGGTACTAGTAGTACGGCGATTCGGCCGTGGACGACGGTATGGAGATAGCAAGTATGGCAGAGTTGTTTGTGCTCATGTCACTGTGTCGAGCGGTTGGCCAAGAATCCCTGCTTCAATGAGTTAGCGCTGTACCCCAGACTAAAGAATGTCAATTTTTCCGAGGACAGACCAGACGTTCTAGAAGTTGAAGCTAGTGGTGGTGCGGGTGCATTGATAAGAAGCCGATCGGCCACTCATGCGGAGGATTTCCTTGTCGTGACGATAAGAACTGATAACCCAGTAACCTTGACTAAATTTAATCGCGCTTCCTGGGCTGACCTCATGTTCGTCTTGTCGTGGATTCTCTCCCCAACCTTTCCGTTTTGGGAAGCTGAATGGCAATCCGTGCATTCGGCTGCATGTTCAGATAGAGAGTAAATCCTCAGCCTGTCCCACTCCCCGTACCCTCCAAAGTAGGAAGTTGTAGGGAGTGGAGCAAACGCCAACTGTATCTCCTTGGTCCTATCCCAGACTTGAATCTCGAAGGTTTGTCGGGGTCTTTCCTCTGTCCCTTGACTGGTTCAGAGTAGGTTGGTCCATCCGAGACGCAGATGGTAGTTACCTGATCTCGAACATTGCACAAGAGAAGCAGTCAAAGCAAATTATGGATTGACCAGGGGCATAATCGGTCGGAAGTAGGCGAGGGGAAAGTCCTCTGAGGAAATGAAGTTTACAATTGCCGTGAAGGGTCACATAAATAGCAGTTTTGTTCCCTCCATCACACAAGAACATAGATCCCAGTCTTCCAATTAAATCCATATTGAATTTGACCTTCCCTCTTCGCAATCATATCAAGTATCAGTGCAAACATGCTCGTCACAACAGTGAGCCTTCTCGCTTTGTCTGCTGTGGCTTCTGCCCATAGCAAACACCAAACCCCCACGTCCGGTCCGCACCAGAAACTGTGGTATAACACCTTGCCAGGAGACGGCGGTACCCAGGTATGTGTGCAGCTGCTACCTATCCTTTGTATACATGCATACTGACGGTCTCAGGCCGACTCCGTCTTCTCAGGCATTTCGACCTTCGCTCGTTTGCCCTACTTCCCGTGTCTCTCCAGCGACGATGAGAAGTACGATATTGCCTTCATAGGTATGGCTAGAGCATCAACTTCTTCTGATTCCTCTCGGCCACAGCTAACGCAATACAGGAGCCCCCTTTGACACCGGCACCTCCTACAGACCCGGTGCCAGATTTGGTCCCAGCGGCATCCGACAAGGCTCCCGCCGTCTCAATCTCTAGTACGCCATTCCCACCGAGCTATTGCTTATAGTATTCAAAACTAACCAACAACCATCCAGCGGCGGCTACAATGTCCCCCTAGAAGCCAATCCCTTCGTCAGCGATCTCAAAGTCATAGACTGCGGCGACATCCCCGTCACCTCGTACGTCCCAGCATCCCACCTCCCTACCCTACCCCCCCCCCCCCCCCAGAAGTTAGAACTAACAAAAAGACCGCAGCTACGACAACGCCTGGGCAATCCAGCAAATCGAAGAAGGCCACAACAGCATCCTGATGCGCAAGCCCTTCACCGACGCAAACGAATACGGCCTCTCACGAGCAGGCAAGACCCTCCCCCGCGTCATCACCCTAGGAGGCGACCACACCATCACCCTGCCCCTGCTGCGCAGTATCAACAAGGCCTATGGCCCTGTCAGTGTCATTCACTTCGACAGCCATCTGTACGTCGCTCCAACACCATATTCCCCGCTATCATCGTATTCCAGGGCTGATCACTAATAATAACCCAACAGCGACTCCTGGAAACCCAAGGTCTTCGGCGGCTCCCCAAGCCAGGTCGCCTCCGTGAACCATGGAACATACTTCTACCACGCGGCGATGGAAGGCCTCCTCAAGAACGACACGAACATTCACGCCGGTATCCGGACTACCCTCTCCGGCCCCTCGGACTATGAGAATGACGGATACTGTGGGTTTGAAATCGTCGAGGCTAGAGATATAGACACCATCGGTATATACTTCCTCCCACCCCCTCTTCCTGCCCTAACCACTCACACCTAAGCACACAAAACCCCAAAGAACAAAACACAACTAACAAGACCCAGGCACGGACGGCATAATCAAACGAATCCGCGACCGCGTCGGTACCGAAAACCCCGTCTACCTGTCCATCGACATCGACACGCTCGATCCCGCCTGTAAGTCCCTTCACCAACATAGTCCTCCAGCAATATATGAACTATCCCCCCTTCTTTCTCTCTCTCTCATAAGGATAAAGCAAACTTCCCGAAATGCAAAATAAGGGCTAATAGGAAATGTTTTAAAAAAAAATTGCAGATGCCCCCGCTACCGGCACCCCCGAAACAGGCGGCTGGTCGACCCGCGAACTGCGCACCATCATCCGTGGTCTGGACGGGTTGAATCTCATCGGTGCTGATATCGTGGAGGTGGCGCCGGCTTATGATACTAATGCGGAGCTGTCGACTATGTATGTTTTCTTTCTTTCTTTCTTTCCTTCATATTCCGGGGGTTGTTCTTGGTTGGTTTGTGGAGTTTGCTAATGACTTGTGTGGGTAGGGCTGCCGCGGATGTGCTTTATGAGATTCTGACGATGATGGTAAAGAAGGGGCCGCTGACTGTTGATTCTGATGGGTCGGTTGAGTTGTAGGTCTGTTGTCTTTTTTCTCTTTTTTGTTTCTAGTGTATAGGTGATTATGAATTGAGGTGGGTGGGGGTTAGTTGGTTTACTGGGTTTCATCCCGATATGTCACGGACTGTCACGGACTGTCACTGTCTATTATACTAAAATGCAGATACTAAGAATTGAGCTGGATATCTCGAATTAGACCGTAACGCCCCTTTCCGTGCTGTGCCATGCATCCAAAGAATGAATAGATATATCAAAGTAAGAGAATCGTTCGATTGGTCATCATGTCCCAGGCCAGACGGCATGATCGGGTCGAATTGCAAATCAGAGAATCAACAGAAGAACGAGTAATTGGCGGACGCCATAACACCGCTGTTCCCCTCTTAAAGCGAGGAACTTGCTATCAAAATCTTTTTTTTCTAAAAAAAAAAGAGAGAGAACATAAAGGTATTTGAGATGTAGGCGTCATCACCTACACATGGCCGTATAGTTTCAACCGATACAGACATGTATCGTTTCCACCCCAGTTTGACTTGACCCGGAAAGCCACCTTGTCGACTCGGATGGCTGGAACATCAATGATAGCGTCTAACTCGAACTTCTGGATATGGTTCGAGGCGTGGAGATCATATGTCCATTGCCCCACACGATAGAACGAAGGCCCCAGGAGTTCGTCGTTCGAGTATGCACCCTCGGGTTCACCTTTATATGCTAACCGAAGGGTATCAATGATGTGGTCGTGGAGGGACGCCTGCTCAGACAACATCCCGGATTTGCGTAAGGGATTGGGGGAAGGAGACGAGTCGGAGTTCGATTCATCGACGATATGGAACTGAGCCCATAGCTCCATATCCCGAGGTGCAACTTCTGGCCGGATGCTTGCCCCCTTCGGTATGTGTTCTACAACCACCTCCTCTGGCACGATTTCACGCCCCAGCTGCAGTGCAAGCTGAGACATACCAGAGCGAGGCTTGCTACACCAACACTCCCCCACGTCCTGCCAGGGTGTCAAAGCTGCAAGGGGAGGCTCCGGCTGTCGCTGCGAGCCTCTAGACAAAAGTTGAGAGTGGAGTTTGTGCAGGAAGCCCACAGACCGCCCCGATGTGGGACTTGTGTTGTACGGGTCTACAAAAACACCCATACCTATAGATAGAAAATTGGTTTTCGGGGTCTCTTGTTGAGCTGGGATTGGCTGGACAATGGTGGTGGGAGCAGGCACATGTTCAACCTCAGTTTTAATGACATCCATCTCCTTAGACAGCGAGGAAACTTCCTCTCCAAGGCGAACCACTTGGTTAGAAAGACCGTGGACTGCTTGCAACGCAGTCGCATTCAAATCGCGGAAGGGGCCTCTGTACAATGGAAGATGCCAGCCGATACTGGAGGAAATGTTGGAAACTTGGTCGCCAAAAAAGCAGGCGGTGAGAATAGCTGCTGTTAGTACCACCAGAGTGATTACTTTGACAGGCAAGCCTTTCTGGAAACTAATTGCTGCATTCCCCACTGAGCGCACGTTGCTTTTGACACGTTCTCGTAACGGGGACGCGTTCTCATACGTGCTGTCATCAAATGAAGCCTCCCGGATAGGATTGCTGGGAATAATTGTCCTAGTGGGCGCTGAAGAAAGCTCAGGTTTGGATGCGATCCTGGGCGCTGGAGCGGGAGCGGGAGCACGAGGAGGCGTGGGCTCGCGCTCAGGCTCAGGCTCCCTTTCTGGCTCTGGCTCTGGCTCGGGCGAAGGCGTGGACCCGGGCGATAGCGCCACTTCGGACTCTGACAGCGGTTCAGGCTTAGGCTGAATGTCGACTGTCGCAGCCTCAGGAGAACGTGATTTAGATATAGAGAGCTGGGTAGTCGGTTCGTCAACTTCTTCAATAGGCTCGTGGGCAAACGCGAAGCCCGAAAATCGGCGGGGAGGAGCTGTAATGTTCTTTCCATGCGGTCCATCAAGATACCCATTCGGGCGTGTCCGTTGCAGGTCATCATCATGGATATCACGTTCTACGTTCCACGAGATAACTGATTCATTGTCGACAGAGGTTGCAAAATTGGGCGAGCTCAGCGAGATTGCATTCCGAGCAGGTGATCCATACCGCAGAAGTGGAGACGGATAAAGTTGGTCGGTAGTCAAGACAGGGTATTTGGGGTTCGTAAGAGATTCAGTAGCAGGACTGGATGCTGTGGACAGAGTGTGTGGAATAGGAGGAGTGGGAGTGGGAGTAGATTGCTCTCCATGGTCTTGGCCATTAGGAGACATAGTGGCTTCACGTAGCGAATCAAGCAGCTGCAGTTGATCTGGAGTTGGCTCACGTCGACTTCGCCGAACAGGGGATAAGCTTGCAGAAACAGATTGCCTTCGCGAGCGTGTGTTCATGTGAGGTCTGTCAAAGTCTCGATCTTGGGCGACCCTGCGGCCTTCATCGATATTGGTTGCCATCTCAACCAGATTCATCCTCGGCTTCGCCGCAAGCTCACGGGGAAGAATTGGTGTTGTTGATGAGCCATAGGCGAACGATTGCTTGGTCGGTATATCAGGCAAGGCAGGATTCCTCGCATCGGGACTTGACATGTTAGGGATGTACGAAGGAGTCCCGCGGTCAGAGGTCAGAGTCACAGCCCCGGCACGCCGAGTAGAAGAGCGCTTGGGAGGCATGTTGATGGTCTCCTATTGAAGACAAACGTCTATTTTCGTGAAAAATTAACGTAAAGTAAGTGCCCTGAAAGCAATGTTAGGCAAGATTGCATGGAATGAGAATGAGACATTCGACGCATAAGCTTCAAGGTACTTGAGACTCAAGAGAAAGTAAAGCATACACTTACAGTAAACCCTTCGAAAGTGAATGACAACGCTGTCGCACCCACACGTTTGGGGTATAGCAACACTGATTCAATTCTCAACGGCGGTTGTGGAACGACCAGTCGGAGAGTATAATATTACAGTCGACAGCTCAGTGAGTAGTTACCTAGCAAGTACTACACATCGATTAGAGGCGAGCTCTAAAATGTTGACTGAGTCGCCGCCGCCTTGGTGGAATCTTCGTAAAGTCGAAGTGAGGCGCACCACAACCGCGGCACAAGGAGCCCCCCACACAACGACCCCTAACTCCCTCAAGGTAAAGTCAATTAGAGGAACCAAAGAAACTGCCTAATTGAGATATCGAGGTAGTGAATGATACAGCTTCACTTGCATCCACGAGAAAGGAACACGGCGCGCGGATGCGACGCGGGCAGAGATTACTGATGCTCAACACCAGCGTGCAGTGTGCAGAGCGCACAGCAGTTCTAAGAAGATATAAAAGATCACAATCAATTCTTCAGTGCTTTGCGACCATATCAGCACGCGTTTTGGTGTATTTAACGCTAACTTGGCGGTGTCGATGCTGTCGCGAAGTCCAAGTAAGTATTTGGTATGTAAGTCTGTAGAATCCCTGATCCAGTAAAGCGTGACTTGTTCGCCCCACCCAAATTACGGAAGGTCAGTTCGACGTAATCGGGAATCCATGTATTGACCAGTTGGCGACTGAAAAATGAAGATACCATTTCATAACGCAGTTATTAAGGTCTAAGAAACCCAATGGTTGCGGCTTTTGCCTTGCTGTTTCGGTATCCTTTGCCATTTCTCTAAATTTACTCCCAATCATTTATATTCAAGGTTCAATGTGTTAAGAGACCATCACTTCAAAGACATTTTACAATGCTGTCGGTCCTGGACAGCTTTTATTTCGCTTCTAGAACACTGTTGACATATAATATACACATTCAAGATGCTCTTGAGACTTCGCAGGAAATATAATGGCAAGTGCCCGCATGTACATCCAAATACGTCCAAAAGCCAATGCCTCATAGAATCATTTCTAACACGTCCACGCGCCAACAATACCGTCCTGGCGACCTTCAACGAGAAATCCGTCCTTGAGACACACTCGGTCAACAGTCGCAGGAAGCGGTCCTTGTTCATCAACACCAACGCCGGCACCACAGTCCCAGTGGTTGCCGTCCGCCTTGTCGTAGACCTTGACCACGCTCTCTCCCGCAGCAGCCACGATTCGTTTCGCGTCGAACTTCATGCTGGTGACGGGTTTGTCGTAGGCGAATGCGTCGTAGATGGACCCCATTCGGAGATCCCAGATCTAAAACATGTCAGCAATGGCATCCTTAACCTCGCAGAGTCAGTGTGCAACATACCCGAATACTACGGTCCATACTTCCCGTCACGAGATGCACATCATCAAACTGCAAGCATGTAACGGGGCCTGTGTGGCCAACAAGACTACGGTGAACCTGGCCACTGCGCAGATCCCACAGACGGACCATGCTGTCCGCAGTACCGCAAGCCAGGGCGGCATCGAAACATTGAAGCGCCCCCACAAAGTCTGCAGATGCATCTGGTACGCGTCCGGACGGTCGCCATGTGCTGTCTCCATTCAATGTATCCGCTTGAGCTGCAGCCCAAAGAACATCCAACGTCTGCACACAACGTCCTTTGACGAGATCCCATTGGCGTAGAGTCTTATCAGCCGAGCCAGAGATCAAATTGTCGCCTCGGAAATGGAGCGCTGTCACCTCACCGACATGGGAATCTAGTGAAAATACGTGGCAATCCTCTAACGTTGTTGAATGGGATACTTGGGAAGCGTCGTCAGCAGCGTCTTCTTCGTCTTCTTGCTTGTTAATGCGGCTGCTTCGAGGTCTAGAGCGGGCGCGACT
The DNA here is from genome assembly GCF_001792695.1 of Aspergillus bombycis. Lineage (NCBI taxonomy): Eukaryota > Fungi > Ascomycota > Eurotiomycetes > Eurotiales > Aspergillaceae > Aspergillus > Aspergillus bombycis. The sequence continues at coordinate 22,046 of NW_019170015.1, read as the reverse complement.
CAAATCCCAAAGCTTGACTGAGGCATCCATAGAACCCGTAGCCACGATGTTGTCCTCGATCTGAAGACATCGAACCGATGCGTTATGCCCCTCCAGGAACCCAGTACACCTTCCAACATTGAGATCCCAAACTCGCACGGTATCATCCAACGCTGCGGTAATCATTGTGCCAAAAGGATAGTCGAAATCAACGGCAGTCACCATATCAGTATGCGCTTCCATCTCCTTAATCAAGGATCCGGGATTGAAGTGCTCGTGTAAAACAGGCATAGACCGTTTTCCTGAGAGAATTAGCTATTAGTCTAATGGGAACGGCCCGAAGAGGCGTACTCTTTGATTTGTGCTTCAGGCTCTTCGGCGATGGAATCTTTTGATAGATTGATTCCGACATGAAAGATGCGTCCATGGCCGGATCCTCGGAGCCCATCGATTCATCGTTTGCGGATGATTTCGGAGTGCCCACAACAGCAGAAGCGTCCGGTGTTTCCTCTTCAATATCCTCAAGTTTATTTTCGAGTTCGGTCACTGTTACCCAAAGTCAGAATCAAACCGCGACAATGGAACCAAATCCAACCCACGTTCGTGTTCCAATTCCGCCTCCTCCATCTCTAGTCCAGCCAACCGGTCCAAAACAATCTTGCGCATATTGTGAAGGTTCGCGATCTTGTTGTCTATATCGTGTATCTCCGAGCTGCACATGTTTTTGCGCACACCCATCAGTTCCATGCGGCGACTTAACAGATCACGTTCCTTCTTCAGGTCCGCCGCGGCGGACGGAAGGGCCGCCCGGCTTTCGCCATCTTTCAACAATTTCTTCGATTTGGAAACGCGCCGTCGATGGGCCTTTCTATATTCAATATCGTCTTGGGAGGCCTGGAAGCCTTCAAACAGGGAGTAGGAGCTGCTGTCGTCGGGGATGTTCGCAAGGAGATCGTCGGGGAGAGAGGAGAGAGCTCGCGATTGGATTTCGGAAGTCGACAGCCTGGAGCGGACAAGATCCGTCGGCGTGGTTTGGGTCAAGGCGAATACCCTGCGCTGCGTATTGGGCCGCCGCAGCTCGCGCTGAATATCCGCCATCGCATTGTGGTAATGGGCGGGATTCCCGTCGGCCGTAGGGCCCATTAAATGCCCGGCTGTCGACGTTACTTTCCTCCCGAAGGCCTCGATATGTCTGGTCTGAGTACCGGAAGGCTCTATCAGCGGATCCTTGGGCGACTTGGGAGAACAGGCAGATATAGAGGTCCGTAGGGACTTACCGTCAGGCCGGTCCCTAGAAGACCGTCATGCTCGACAATATCTGACAGACCGGAAGGCGACTCATCGCGGCGGTGTTTGTCCATATCACCGAGCTGAGCAGTTATTGGGGGGAGTTAAATGCCCATGCGGAAGGTCTGGAGAGGGGGGTGTGAGGCAAAGCAGGGCAGGTCGAATCGAGTCGGCAGTGCACTTGCTCTATTTTTCGGCTCTCTGGAAAAGAGAACTTTGAGCTGGAGCTGCACGCGATAAATGAATTACCGCGTTGCCGGAACCTGAACTATGTACCGTAATATTACCGCGGACTAATCCCCGTAGCACATGACAGTCGTCGATAAGACAGTGTGAGTGTTTGCGAGCTTCAGTACGGAGTCGAAGATTGTAAAATGTGGGTTTGCAACTTCTTCAAAATTCTTTGTTTTTCCCAGTCCGCATCCATTCTTAATGCTTGGCTTTTATACGTTGTAGTAATACCGTCAGTACTGAAATCTAGACTTGAAACCCTCCTTGCAAATGAAAGTTACGTTACCACATGACGGCATCAGCCAGAGGAACATTTCAAGATGACCATCGGATCCAGATGGGATCCTTCGTAAACGCGATCCTTTCAGCTGATGCTCTGTGAATGCTTTCTGGGCATCTACTTATGTCTTGGGTTCTTGTTCCTTTTCTTTTCCCTGCGAAACGATGGATCGGCGGCTTAGCGCTTTTCCCTAAATCGACGCAAGTGCTGGGTTCAGGCTTCTGTACTCCGGTTTAGGAAGGGTCATGAAGGGTACTCCCTGCTATAAAAGCACCTCGTAAATGGCTCTTTGTATATTTTCTTCAATGATAGAGCCCCCAGTTACTACCTGTCCGACTCATGCTTAGCTGATCAGAACTCAATATAAGCCGTGTGAACCTCGAAGTATTCATCATACTTGGTATACTCCTCCCCAGCCCAACGACCCGAGAAGGAATATCTGTCTGCGCAATCGGGGCCCCGCAGGAGACACTCATCTTGTCGGAAACAAAACGAACGAGAAATTTAAACCACAACCAACTACGGAGTAGAGCACAAAATAAAAAAGAAGCCATGGACACAGCCATTGACCTTTCAGACGCCTCCAAGGCCCTGGATTTAGCCAACATTCGGTTCCAATTGATGTAAGTCGCAAGGCATTTATTTCTCACGGCTTACACTTTGCCCCGCAGTCGCACGGCTACCGTCTAGACCAGACAAAACGACCACAGAATTCCGAAATCCCTGTGACATCCCTGAGCTGATCATGTGTAATGCTACAGCCGTCTTGAAGACACCATCACCTTCCACCTGATTGAGCGTGTCCAATTCCCCCTCAACAGGCCTGTTTACGTCCCCGGCGGCGTCAAGATCCCCGGCGATGACATCCCTCTGATGGATTATCTGCTCCGCGAGCAGGAGCGTATCCAGTCGCGCGTGCGTCGCTACCAGTCCCCGGACGAATATCCGTTCTTCCCGGATGTCCTTGAAGAACCGATCCTAGCGCCGCTGGAGTATCCGAAGATTCTTCATGATAATGACGTGAACGTGAATGATATCATCAAACAGCGCTATACCGAGGATATCCTTCCCGCTGTCTGTCCGCGGTTTGGACGCGAGGATCGCGGCGAGACGCAGGAGAACTACGGGTCCGCTGCGACCGCCGACGTGAGCTGTCTGCAGGCGCTGTCTCGGCGCATTCACTTCGGCAAGTTCGTGGCCGAGTCGAAGTTCCAGAAGGAGCCGGAGCGATTCGTCAAGATGATCAAGGCGAATGATCGGGTTGGGATCGATGACGCTATTACCGACGCGAAGGTCGAGCGGAAAGTGCTGGAGAGACTGGCGCTGAAGGCAAAGACTTACGGAACAGATCCCGCATTCGCGACAGAGACCGGCTCCAAGATCAACGTGGAGGCCGTGGTTGCCATGTACAAGGTGAGAACTACTTCCCCTTCCTTTCTTGGCTAGTGACTTGCTAATCCCCGTCTAGGAATATGTCATTCCCTTGACTAAGGTCGTAGAGGTTGAATACCTTATGCAACGCCTGAAGGGAACCCAATGGGAATAAATGAATGATGGACGAAGATTTACGAAGATAGAACCAGCCATAAACGCATGAACATATTTAAAACCCCGAAAAAAGGAAACCATAGAGTTATTAATATATTTTCAAAAACTGGATATAGACACGCTATGGACAAAGCGCAGAGCAACTTTTTTCTAACATCATAAACCATGCCGTAACCATCAGACTCATACCGGAGGCTGCAAGAAGTCCTTCATCTCTTTGATCGCACCCTCGAGTTTATCCGCATCGAAAAGCATCAGACTTCCATTGGTCCTGATACCCGCCTCCTGGAACGCGCGCTTCGAATCCGAGTGTCCCTCATCGTGTTTATGTGTGTACTCGATAGACCCGAAGCACCGCGTGTGCTTCTCCAGAATCTCATCCTCAGGGTGGAAGTAAAACTTTTCAGCCTTACCAGCCGACTTCTTCTTTTTCTTCTGCGGCCGCGAGTCCTCCATGTCCAACTTCGACTCAACCTCTTCATAATTCTTGGACACAATCAGGTAATGCGAGAACTTGTAGGGCTCCTTGTCTTGAATAGCCCACGCAATCTCCTCCATCAGCATGGTGTACATCGCAGGAACCACTTCGGCGGGCATATTGATCAATCGCTCGGTAAGAATCAATCCGATCGGAGGAACGGGTGTTTGGGAAAGGAGCTGGGAAAGAGGGGCGAGGTCGGGATTCGACGATGCTTTACGCTGGAGGTAGGATATCAAATCTTTGATGACGGGTTTGTCCTATTCTGGATATTAGCGAGCGATTTTCTCTCTTGGGTGTTGCTCTCGCAAAGCGTACCTTGTGTTCCTGGAGGTTGAGCACGGTCAAGAAGGCATACGGATCCGACTCGTTACCGTCTACCTTCACTGTTGATCCCAGCAACGGTTGCGCGAGGATCATGTCCGACAAAGCGGACATGTCGAAGAGCTGGGCATCGGAGTCGAAGAGCTGGCGGAGGAGGACCTTAAGACCGTGGAAATCGATCGGCTGAGGGTCGAACCATTCGAAATCGACATTCACAATGTCCATGTCCTGCGACCATGATCGGCGTTAGAAAAAAAATTATGATGTATGCGAAGGTGGTGTTTTACCTCGTCGGACTCATCGCCGTCCACGCGGGGGTCAGTGCCGCCCATTTCGACATCGTTATCTTTGATCTCCTTGCGTTTACCCATTGTGATCAATATGGTGATTGCAGTGTGGGAATAAGGTCAATTCGTGGGGTATTGGTTCATTGGAATCCGTCGTTTTGGGCTTCATCGGCGGCCGATAAAAGTTGCTCCGCTCTCGCTAAACCTTTTCCGTACATTTTATCGCGGGGGTTAAACAAAGTATATCTCATGAGCAATAACAGGTCAATACCTAAGTCAATATAACCTCCAAGTGATACGGGGTACATGGCTCTGAACCACAAACGGCCTAAAACAAATTTCTCTAATATTTTCCTCTAACAGGTCCACATTCAATCGTGAACACATTCTATCATCATGATCACAATCGAAGATGCCACCCCAACACATCTATATATCCAAACCATCCACCACACGATCAAACATCACTTTCCACCTCCTCAACAGTAGGCACCTTGTCCAACACCACCCCATAGAACCCGGCAACGAGCTGAATACACTCCCAAACAACCTTTACATCCTCCATGCTGACCCCCAACCTCCTCGTCCCTCGAATGTGCCAATGCGTCTCATTCTTCAGATTCTGGCTCATGATGGCCGGCAACACGACCATCTGCGTATCAACATCGTCCAAGATCTCTCGATCCGACAAAAACAGTCCATACGTAATCTCCTTCGACAACCACCCGAAATCCTGATGCGCGCGGAAAAAGTCCAGCGTCCCGGCCGTGTTCCGCGCATACAGCTTCTCCAGCCACGCTACGCCGCGGTCATGGTTGGCCTGGTCGCATTGCCAGTTCTCCCGCGTGAAGGTGTAGTCTTTGTCTTCTTCACGTTCGTATTTGCTGATTGCTAGGATGGCCTCGATGGGCTTGCACACGCCCACTATGATGATGCTTTTGAAGAGGGCTTCGCGGAGGCGCCGGACCAGTGCTTGTCTAGCTGACGGGGTGCTGTAGGGAGCTTGGTTGATTAGGTGTAGGTAGAGCTGGTCGCAGCGCTCCGGGTCCGGGCTGGCTACTATTGTGGATATGGCGAGGATGTACCATTTTTCGGCCGGGAGGGAGGTCTGCGCAAAGCGGGTGGAGAGGTCCTGGAAGAGTTGGACGTAGCGGGGGTCTGGTTGCGGGGTGGGTGTTGCTGTTGATGCTGTTGACATCTTGCGGGGTTGGGGTTGGCGTGCTGGGTTGGGGAGATTGCGAGTAGGGTGGTAGAGGGGTGTGTGGTTACTGTAGGTACGTATTGCTGGTGATGTTGTAGAGATATTGTAGTATTGAAGTTGTGGTTTGGGCACCGAGATCGGACGTGGGTTGCTGAGGATCAATCGTGGTGGTGGTGCCCACCTAGTAGTACTACTACTAGTACTACTACTAGTAGTAGTATAGAGGTACACCTGTCTTGCATATCGACACATGATCTGTAGAGACTAATTGGCTAGAAGATTGTCAGTGCGAAATGACGGCGGAAACATGACAAAGCATAGAAACATACCGAATTATGGATTTTCTTACGATTTTCCATATCCGTCTAATCTCTCATAGATCCGGGAGTGTAAACCAAACACCAAAACAAACCCACACAGGCCCTACCCAGCCCCCCAATCGAGAAAAAGAAAACAACAAAAGCGCTTCTAGACCAATCCCACCTATGATTCAATCATGTCAAGTCCAAAGCGCAATTCCATATTAATTGGAGTACCCCCTTCCAGGTATTGTTGTAATGCGACCCACCTATGATCTCAGCGACCTCAGCCATGACATCACATCATGGCATACAAGATACTATAAAGAAAGTATCGTCTTGACCTCTATTCCCAACCTAATGCAATCAACTCTCTAATTTTAATTATTCTCGAGTACTCTACCACTGCCTCTTTCTTCCTCTTTTCAAATTTCCTACAATCAAACCTCAATTGATCAAAATGTCAGGCCAATCTAGCGTGGGCAACCGCAGCCTCTACGAAGCAGGCGACCAGCGCAACGTGCCTCAGTCCGTCCTGAACGAGCAGGACCGCTACAACGAGGGCCAGAAGCACAGCCATAAGAACTTGGATTCGAGTATGTCCTTCTCTGATTGCTCGCCATTGATGGGATGTTGTTGCTTGAACCGGTGCTGACTAGAATGCAGAGGACGAGCGCTCCATTGCCAACAAGCTCGCTGCTCGTGAGAGGCAGCCTGACCCCAGTCATCATCACAACTATGATGTTAACCCCGAGGCGGAGATTAGCAAGAAGGACTCTACTAAGCCGGTATGTTTCCCGCTTGTGATGATTGTCGATAGTTGTAGCTGACTTGCATGTGACCAGGCCAAGATCCATGGCAATGAGCCGTCGAAGGGAGCCAAGATTGACCAGGAGCTCAAGGAAGAAGACGAGCAGAGACTGAGGGAGAAGGGTATCAAGAAATAAATTTGCCCTGGAGGCTATGGTGTAATGACCAAAGGTTATGCTTTTTCGTCCACAAGCTGGTTTAATGTGGCATCTTTTGTAATTTTAGCATGTACCGGTTGACGAAATAATGGGAATTGATCAGCATCAACGTGGAATTTTGCGTCCATTTCTATATCCTCTGATATTATGCAACATTATGAATGGTATGTATATACATATTGTAATCGGCCATGTCGTCGTCTCGTAAACAGCGTGTTGCGTCCCTTTTGACTCACAAATAGGCGCTCACATCCATGCAAGTGTCGTGTCAAAAGGTAATCTATGCTAGCATCTGTGATAAGGATTGTCGAGCCGAACACTATGGCGGTAGCAGCTGCAGATGGGACCCAGATTAACTAGAGTGGTACTCACTGGAGCTAATTTAGCCTTCGTCAACAAACTTAGGGTCGTCATCGTGTGGTTCTGCAAAGACTGTGTTCCAGTAGCTCTCGACTTTCTCACACACACCCGTTTTGCCTTCCCACGTTCTGAATTCTATGTCGGGACTACAGCTAACCCATTTGATCTCTTCCCAGTAGGCTCTCTCGATGTCAATCCCAAACCGGCGTAGGACGTCTTCAGGGGCAGTCCATGCGCGCCCCTCTGTGCCATCGGGTCGAAGGGTAGGTGTAGTTTCCCAATTGTACCCAAAGACATTCTCTGCAGGATTGAACTTGGGGTAGTTGGCATGGATGAAAAATACGCGAGGCGGCTTGTCCACAGAGGGGTCCTGAACTCGCCATCTTCCTTGGCTCGTCAGCACATGGTCTCCAATAGGGTCCGATTGCGCCATTGCTGAGCCAGAAAGCCCTTCCGGTGTTTGATGGCCGAGCGCCTGAACTCTCTCGCTGACCGCGTAGAAAGGTTCACCCACGCAGTCGCAGCCTGCAGGAACGTTTCTTTGTCGCCCTCGCCTGGTGCACCCTGAGACAATAGTCGGAAGTAATGCGACGGTCCATAGTAGTTATAATAGGCAGCGAGTAGCAGTGTGAGATAGTGCGTCTTCTTGGAGACGAGGAAGATACCGGTCTCCGAGGATTGTCGCTCGGTCATCGGAGGCATGGGCTGCTGGGAGATGTTATAATATGCCGGAGAAACCGACGACGCCCAGAAATCGGGCCAAGTCACTAAGCCAGTGGACGTGAAAGGTTCATGGTTGAGCAATATCTCGGGTTTGTCCATTGGAAAGCAATCGGCATCCATCCAAACAATCTCCTCGAACGAAGAAAAGAGGACCGCAAAGACCTTTAGTTGGTAATGTTGGATGACATCCTTGCCTACAACATCGGAGAGGATTAGGCATCGCGCACCCATATCTGGGAGGACCTTGTCGCAGATTTTCTTTTCATACTCGCTTGCATCCTTCATGTACACCTCCACAGGCAAAGTTGACCCTGTGCGGCGTAGCATCCGCAAGGATGACAGAAATACGGGAAGATAGGAACCCCCGGCCGTCGTAACTATACCCCGAGTTCCGGGAGAGTGGGCCGGACGCAACTTCTGCGCCGTCCTGATATCATTGAGATAATTCGCATGTGCCTCTGTCAGCACGTCGAGATCATTCTCGCCAAACACAATCAAGTCGGGACGTGGGTCGACTGTTGTGGCATTGAAATGAACTGCGCTCACAGAAGCCTGGAGTGTGGGGGACGGGCAATTTGGTGCATGTGCATCTAAAATCGACCTTAGCACCTTCCAAAAGGCAATCTGACGTTCGGTGAGAGGAACTTCAAAGACAGTGCTAGGAATCGTCGAAGCCGGAGGCGGAGTCCAATATAGATAGAAAGTACAAATGAGAATTAATGCGGCCGTCGCTGAGAGGACCGTCCTCAGCCGGCCTGGCCGAAAGATTGACATTGCTATGTTTGACAGTCGGTTGAAATTGATGGCAGAGAATGCTGTTATAGTTCTAACTCGGGTGTCTACACAATGTGACCCAATGGGCGCGGTGCAAACACGATACGCCCCAACACTTAACGAGAGAACCTCGATCGCGGATTCCAGATAAGAGCAGTCTTAATTAAAGAGGAATGCCAGCATGACAGGCGATGCTGGCCGCAACGAGGTCGTTTATTCGACCGCCTCAACACAATTCAGGAGGTTCGTTCTGCGCGACCCCCAACGGAAGACGTCGATCCGATGTGGCCGAGGCAGTCTTTGTCGAACAATTAGCACTGAATTAGTGACAGGCAGGCGTCAGAGGGGTTCGACACTATTGCCGAAGCTTTGAGCGATGAAGGGCAGTAGGCTTGAATGTAGGTTGTTGCCTGAAATCACTGCAAAATCTCTCCACAGTTGAAATCTGATGTATAGACAATGAAATTCAGGAAAAAACAAAGACTTCCCCTGTGCGGAAGGCGGTGGCAGAAACAAGGTACATTCCGACGAGGCCCCAAAAAGGCCGACCATCTCACACTAACCCAGTTGATTATACTCCTTATTCCGAGAGCGCATAACTTAAGTTTTCTCAAGGCTCCACCCCTTCGCAGCTTCTTTCCGTAAAGGACCAGAGTTTCAATTGTCCTCTACGGCCGAGATGGTATCCTTGGGAACTCTGCGGCGCTTTCCAATCAGCGAACGCTCATAGGCCGAGGGACAAGCTTTGCCAATTTTAGAATGGATATCATAACATAATATGTGGATATCTCCAAGGGACCTAGGCTTTCCCTTGTCAATAGTGGATTATTGGATAAAGCCAAGAAGATCTGGGAGAGTCAAAGATCGAAGAAGAATATTCCGAAAGAAAATGAGACGGAACCATCTGAAGAACCGCTGATCCTCAAGAAAATACTTTCAGCCACAAAATTCAAAAGTACTATGGAGTACACAGAAACCCAAAACTCTGCAGGCAAACGGCTCTTAATTCCTCCCTGGTAACCAGCAAAGTTCCTTACTTTGAGGCTAGAGAGTGGGTCTTTGGCTGGTATTGCCGGCCGATCTGTGCAACGGGAACTGCTCTCAAGAATTGCTTCAACTTTGCAAATACAAGAAACTTTGCACGTGACGGCACATGATCCCGTTGATGATCTCGCATACTAGTAGTTGAACCGTCCCTAGGATTGCTATTCAGACCGACACGGATCTTTTGCTTTCCCCCACCACCCTTTATACTATCATCGTCTTCTGGCTCGGCTGCGTCACCATTTTGGTGTGTCAAGACTCAGGCCAAGCAGCACTGCAGGAGGTCCAGTCTAGCGAGTGGCAAACGCTGGGACTCGGTTCGCGTCGTCATAGAGTTGGGGCTTTTTAATTTGATACCTTTCCGTGACGAGGCTTCCCGAGTTAAACCAATCAGTATCACTTATCTCTTCCTGGTTAGTTGCCAAATTTTCGTTTCGGCTCTACGATCAACTAGGTGATATTAAAGGGCGGGCGAAGCCGCAGCGATCGTCACTTATCGTCCGTCTCTAATTCCGCGTGGCTAGCACACTCGGGCAAAGCCAGAAACACCCCAAGACACCGGTCGCTGGGATTTTGAGGCTAAACCGCTCATTACTATAATCCATTGGATTTATTTCTTCTTTCTTCACCTCCCCACTCGCTTACTCGACTTCTCTCGTCTTTACTTTCCGACCTTAGCGGTTGCTCGTCGATCGCTCTATCATCTATGGCACCCCGCAACGCGGGTCTCTCCGCCATTCCGCCTCTCCTGTCCCTGACCAGTTAAGCCATTTAAGACTATCGGTTCGATAGCGATAGCTGGTCGACCGGGTCTTAATATGGAGCCGGCTTCCAACGCGCAAACCCGAAAAGCTACCTCGGCCACGGATCAAGCCCCCCGAAAGAGACGCAAGCGCACCGTCGTTACCGGCGCAGCGGAGGATTGCTTTACCTGCGCCCGACAAGGGTTCTCCTGTGATCGGCGACGCCCTTATTGCTCTCAATGCCTTGACAATGGCCGAGAATGTTCGGGTTATAAGACTAAGCTGACCTGGGGTGTTGGCGTTGCTAGCGGGGTAAGCTTAGGGGGTTATCTCTTCCGGTGAGCGGGTCACAACCAGCTGCGACGCCGTCAACAGCACCTTGTCCGGAAGGCCCACACGAATCACCGTCTATACCCCCGTCGCCTTACAAGTCTACACCCTCTCACACAGTCACGACTTCATCCACGACTTCACCTGCGTCTCAGGATCCGCAGCGGCCTCCAATAGTAACCGAAGCCCACGGGAACATAATATGGACAACTGACGCGTCTAACACCCAACCATGGCCCACTGGAAGTCCACTCTCCGCGCACCATCACCCGTGGAGTAAGAATGGAACCCACGGAACAGATGTCTCACTGGGCATAGCGAACCTCGATGTACGCCCACACTTTCAGGAGAGGCCAGACCTATCTACGGGTTGTCATAACTTGATACGCACAACAAATGGATGGTCTAGTCAGGCACAAATGCTATCAACGATGCTACAGTGGCAACACCCGGGGAATGCCCCGGAGACTGAGGCAACAGAGGTAGTTGAGGAACAGCACGAGCGAGAAAGTACAGGCAGTCCTCCTCTACGCGTAGAAACTTGTCATTCGCCGTCGCTATCACAGCTGCTCCTAGCACGCTCTGTTGGGCGTACCCCACGACTCAGATATTTAATCAGCTATTACGCCGAAGTCATAGCGCCGATGATCGTTGCTTTCGACGGCCCAGCAAACCCATTCCGCACATATGTTCTACGCCTTGCACAGGAGAGCTTATCACTTCAGGAAGCCATCGCTACGTTATCTACATGTAACATACGGCAGAGGCATGAGCGGAGGATGAGGCCAACGGAGCGGTCCCTTCCAGCACGCTTATCATCGTTAGCCCATCGCGCCTTGACTGACGAGGCGTTCCGAGATGAATACGGAGTGTCAAGGCCTGAGGGTTTTGCTCAAGAGGAGCAATACCATCGGGGCATGGCTGTCAAAGCTTTGAATATGGAGTTGGCCGATCCCCGTGAAAGACTGTCGGATTCCGTCCTTGCAACACTGCTAGTTCTTTGCTTATTCCACATGTGTGATACTGGCGTCGCTCAATTCAAAACCCAGTTCGCTGGGGTGACGAAGTTATTGGCTATCCGAATGCGCAGCTCACCCCAAATGTCGGAGGAGTTGAAATGGTTCGTTCGTGTGTTCACCTGGTTTGATACGATGACGGCTACCACCAATGATCGCGAAACGCAACTTCGCGGTGCTTGTTTAGATATTGCGGCAGTTTCAGACGGCGAGTGGGGGCTAGAGAATCTTGCTGGTTGCGATCCCAGTCTGTTCAAATTCATTGCGCAGCTCGGTCGTTTGAATCTTTTGAGTCAAGACCAGGAAGTCAAAGCGCCGGGGCTTGCGGATGTGTTTGTACCCTCTTCGGCGCCTCCCCCATCGATGACATATTTCTACTCGCCTTCTACGTTGAGGTCGGACATACCTACAGTCAACCACACTTATTCGCATCCGCTACCCTGTCTACCACAATCGAGCGACCCTCCGAGGCGGCCGTCATCACCAGCGTTTTGGGCTGAGTGGTATTCATTACGGCAAAAGCTTGAATCATGGCGTCTCCCGCGCCAGGATAGTCAACACTTTGGTGCTGCCCCTGCGACTACCACAAATGCCTACATCTCGCCGCCTTCATCCCCGTCATCTCAGGCCGTTGTTGCCCCTCAGAACCGCGAGGATGTCTTTCATATCTCCGAATCATTCCGCCATTCCGCCATTCTCTATACTGAGCGACTTGCGTATCCAGATCTGCCATCCAATCACCATCGTATTCAATTACTCGTGCACCACGCGATGCATCATATCTCACTGGTCAAGTCGGACGTGTACCTATTATGGCCGCTTTTTATCACTGGCGCCGAGTGTGTGCTTGAAAGACATCGTACATTCATCAGAGAGCGTTGCAAGGACCTTTCCAAAGATTCTGGATTTCTCAATAACCTCTCATGTCTAGAGCTGCTCGAAAATATATGGACCGAAATCCCTACCGCGGCCGATGTTGGCGATAACATTGATCGTGCATCACGCGGCAGATACCCTGGCGCATCTGAAGACGTTGTGTCAGCCTTTGATGATAATTCGCCTTCCTATAGCGGAACATCGACGTCCGCGACCCCAGCATCGGTTGCGAGACCGCATGGATTCCGATGGCACCGGGTGATGCAGGCTAAACGGACCGAGGGGGAATATATGGTGGTGTGACAAGGTCACGAATGTACGTTCATGATACTAATACGCCAGTGGGCCTATTCGGTAATCTGGCTGATGTGCTTGATGATATACAACTGGATATATTACGAATATAGGTATAGCATTACGAAGTTCTACATGTATGTATGTACATAGCATGGCTATAGCAACGATGGTGGCAGCAATTGTGCCTACCTTGAAGAAGAAAAATCCCCCTCGTATAAGAAAAGTCACGTAGCAACCACATAACAACCTAACTGATCTCATTGCCAACCACAGCAACCCGATGAAATAGCAATTCACCAATAACACCCCGCAATTCCATGACTAGCTATAACCCAACGCCAGATCCACCGGTAACGAGTCTGGCGTCGCCAGCGTGTCAGGCGCTGATTTGCCGATCTCAACTCCACACGTCGGAGATTTATGTAGATGCACCGTGGTAACCGTAGAAAAAAAGATGGTGGAGGCATTTGGGCCGGGAAATCCATTATTGGGCGCATGTATGTACAAACCATAGTCATACATTCTGTGGAAGGATCAGGAGGGGTCGTGGTAAGTTGATAGGGTTGGTCGGTGACACCTTAGCTATCTGGCCACGTTAGTTAGCGTGGAGACAATCTAGTATCTTTATGCACGTTCAGTCCGAACAGGGAGTCCGAAGTACCGCTCCACCACACTGGACTACCTATAAGAGTTATTACTCCTGTGAGGGGTACAACCGTACCCACCGAGCCACAGATGTAGCTATGACGACGTACAGTAACTTTACTTCTTTGGTAGCCCATCGCTGTCTCTGTTGGCTAATCGAATACGAACTAAATGAGGTCGCGGAAGCCGGAAGGGCTGCATGCAGGTTGGAAAGAGTGTTCGGTTCGTTGGCGGTCTCGGTCCAGCCCCAGTTCAGGTACTATGATCGACTCTGAACCGGCGAATGGGAGTTGAGAGGGGTGTGTTTGTTCTACAGTAAGTCTGACACTATCTGCAAGGTTCGCCTGTATGTTGTTTCGGTACTGGGGTTAATAGGCACTTGCTAGGCTTGTATTGACGCCTAGGCACTGGGGTCCCATTGATGTCTAGTTTGCTGACTAGGGCTCAGGGTAAGGGCTGAAGTCACGCGCACAATAATGCTCGTTTCGACTACGCGATGGATTCTTCAGCTTATTGGAATGGGGGCGGGCGAACAGACCAGAGGATGAGACAGACTACGTATACATCCCCAGAAAGGAAGAACCTGGATGGGCTAATCAGGCGAGAGGTCCAGTGCTGTGGCTTTGTTTTGTGTGGAATTCTTCATCAGGGCTGAGTATGCAGGATTCAGGTCTCCTTTGTACAGAAGTGGGAATAAATTATGGTAATCTAGGCTGGAATATGAATGCCTATGGGGCTAGAATGTGGTACGTATCGTACGTAGTAAAATAGGTAACTATGTATGTACCAGTACATACCGTACGCACATGGGATCCTCACCCTTTGTTCGCTACATTTTTTGACCCTTCATGTGGCTTCCCTCTTTTATCTTAATAAGCCAGTGCAAAATATATCGGCCGGATGGTGTAGTTGGTTATCACGTATCGTTAACACCGATAAGGTCCTGGGATCGAGCCCCAGTCTGGTCATATCATTTTGCATTATATTTTTTTAGCCTCCGAGCTCTGGCCAACGTTACACGGTTGGAATTGACGAAAAAGGGTCAACTTGACTCAAAGGTGTGTTACATTGCCATTCCACTTCTTTTTTGCTTTGCCGCTCCGGCCATGTCTTCAGGGATTCGTAGAGAAAGTCCCCCCCTAACCTGAACGTCTTCCTTATGCGCCCACATGCCAAATTATCCCGTGTCCAAAACGACTAGAAACACTTGACCGCCGTATAGGATTCTAGATCGGTTTCTAGAGCAAGGGCAGGGTGAAAATTCTGCTGGTGGGCCTTGGCTGTGGAGAAGCCGCTTTGACTTTGATGCAGGCAAAAGTACCGGTCTCCCGTGTGAACCTCATATTCATTTCCCCTTTGGGGGGGGGTTGAATATTACAAGAGGTGTTCTCCCTTGATTTAGAGTCATGTCCAGTGTACTCCGTACGCCGTGCTACGTACTCCGGCGCAGACGGACTCGGAATGATGACCGTGTCGGCAGTCATTTAATATATTGTTCTAAATTAATCTTCAGGTGGCTGAGGGAGGGGGCTTCAATCACATCACTCATCACACCTCGGCCAGCCTATGCAATTGAACCGTTGACGCCGACCTTCACAGCGGCTATGACGAGACTAGTCCTCAAGCGATATTAGCATTGCCGGCGTCGCCATTTGGTCTTTATCTATCCAGGCCATATTTTAATTTACCAGTAGTATTGTACAATATTTCCCCCGTGTAACGACATTAATGATTCATCTCCTTGAACTTTGAAGCCATAGCGTCTGGTACGACGGAGAAAAAGTCTATCGCACAAAAAAAGCAAAATAAAATAGACCACAAAAAATTAGGAATGATATCGCTTCAATGCTTCATTCAGTTCGAATAAAAGATATGTCGAATCTGACGGGCTGACGGACTGGGGTTGTCCTTCGCTATCCTGCTTTTTGTTGAGACTAAGTATGTACAATTCACATAGGTACTGTAACCGTTTATACATATCGAGTACTTTGCCTGCGATAGTATGAACCAGATTTTTGGACAAGTTTCATTTGGATTCAGATATTTTTCTCTCTATTCTTTTCTTTTCTTTCTTTCTTTCTTTCTTTTTCTTTTTTTTCTTTTTTTTTTTTCACCCCACCCCTCTACGGACTCCTTCCGCCCTTAGATGTTCAAATTGCGGTCTGTCCACTGAAACCCGATCGCGTTGTGCACTTGCTGCCCAGCAGCGGTAAAGCCCAGCAACCGAATGTTGCCCAACAACCATTGTTTTGGTCGATGGACATGGTGGGTATAATTTATACGGTGGGTGTTTATGACAGAAAGGTCCCACTGAACTAAAATCCGTCTAGACGAGCTTGTTTATCTGGAACCAGAGATCAGGGAATGGAACCATGGGATACGGCGGGAAACATCCACGGAACAGATTATCTTAAAGCTGACCATGTAATAGTTATACACAGCATTGCGCTGAATGTTTTTATTTGCTCAGACCTCGACTGTATTATAATTATCAGTGTATGGAGTTGCAGAGCACCGTATTGAATGATTTATCCGCGGTTGTGGTCTTCAGACCTGTGCTATCACATTGCCACAGCCCTAGGCAGTCGTGCGATGACGACTTAGATTACAAACGAGGCGAGCAGTATTCCTGGATGAGTCTTCGTTCAGCTGACAAGCTTCTGAATCATCGTCTTACCACTCTGAATAGATACCTGTTATACTCTGAGCCATGCTGTGGCAACTTAGGCACTGACTCACACCCGCGCCCGTATACGCGCCCTCATCGCCAGATTCTAGGCTCCCACTCACCGTATGGATAGGAGATCAAGATGGTGTGAAGGGAGACTGAACCTACAGCGGCCCGTGAATGCCTTAGGTACGAATAGCCATAGTGTATGAGTCCGACTTGGTAGACTTGCGGTCGACCAATGGCACTGAAAGTGTGATGGAATAGTGATGCAGTGGATTACTCAAGAAGGGGGCTCACGAAGAAGGATGACTGGATATATATGGTCCATATCGCAATTTTGACTCCTGGCTTATCGGTCGGTACCAATAGCGACCCTGGATTCGGCTATTTTGTGCCCTATCCAGTCAACCCAGAGGGCACGACGAGGCGATGCCCAACTAATCAACACTCCAGATGACTCCTTCAGCGGCAGCGAATCTGAGAGTATATAACATATCATATGTAGCCGGGCGATATGATCAGCCTCGAGCTTTTTTTTTCCCTGATGAACTTAAATGTGCATAGCTTTCCCTATCTGTAAGAAGGTTTCTTCAAATGAATCTTCACATTGGCAACTATCGTCGGTGTCTTATTCTCAGCTGTGGGCTGTCGGGCCTGAAACCGACGGAGCTGAAAAGTACTCCATCGGTACCGTACGGTATTAAACCAAACCAGACGGGACCGAATGGAACCAAATTTAGCGTTGTGAAATTTTACAAGCGCCCCCCACCCTTACCCGCAGTGCCCCGTTCCCGTGGACTCAGTCAACATCCATTACAAAAAACGCTTGGGGTTCGCCTGCGCGCCCTCCTTTCGCCATTTTACTACATTTATCGCCCTTCATCAGGGTTCACTATCAACCTCCAGAAATTAACCCCCCCAACCAGCAGTCGCACTACCTCCTGGGTCGACTCCTGGAATTCACATAGATAGAATCAAGAGACCTTTCAGGAACCCGCTCGAATATTCTCGGCAATCGTTTGGGTTCGGTGTCTTTCGCCTCAAGGAACCGAATTCGCCTCGCACACAGATCAGTCGCTTAACCCGTCCGACGATTGACGACGTTCAAATGCACTCTCAGCACATAACATCCTGTCCCTCCTCTCCCCTACCAGCCGTGCCTCGGTGACGGTCCTCATTATCGATCTTCCGATTTCGTTGTCCTTTGCATCGGCGTCGATCGGGTTGTTCTGAACGATATCCTGTACAATATACCTGGGTTGTGCTTCTTATTTTTCATTTTATTTTATTTTTTATTTTTTTATTTTTTATTTTTTTATTTTTTTTTTATATTTTTTCCCAACATTTTTGATTTGGTCATTTGCTTGTCTCCTTGAGCAGCTTGGTTACTTGGGACTCTAAAAAGTTGTCGATTTCTATTCCTCGTCTTTACTACCAGCATCGCGAGCCAATTTTTATGCTCAACTTCCGATAATGTATCATTATTCCACTCCACCTCCTCCCGGGTGGTCATCCCATTATATGACTTCGCCTCCTACATCTCCTCATTACGCCTACTACGCTACTCAGGTCGCCAATCCCTACGGCTCCCCTCGACCATCATCGAAGCGCCATAGTCGCAAAGCCAGTTATGCCGGCACCAAGGAAGCACCAGGATGGCAATATGCCGGGTATGGTACGCCTTTCTACGACGCGATGCCTGAATATAGCACGCCACCGCGCAAGCACGATAATGTAAGTGCTTTTTTTGGTGGCTCTCCGTCCTACCATCGTCGCCGTAGCACCATGGGCAATGCCCCGGCGGACCCTTGGGATAACGCTAGTCCGCGCCCGTCGCACTCGACCCGGAAACGACCCATCTTTGTAGATGTGGTCGACGATGGATTCGATGACGCGCCACGATTCGCCTTCCGCGAGGAAGCTAGCCAACCCCGTCGATTCTCGTCTGCAACTCCACGCAAGCCAAAGCCACCCACTGATCAATATTGTTATTCTAATCAGGTTCCTGCGCATGATGACGACTCACCGAAGCGGTCCCGCGCGCGTCGCCAGTCCACCTCCACCAGGACCCCGTCCAAGCCCAAGCCCACGACATCATCTAAGCCGCCTCCGAAGGCTACGGAAGAGGATGCGGCCAAAGCTGGCATCCCCGCGGGCTATTCGATCAAGAACTGGGATCCCACCGAAACCCCTATCATTCTCCTGGGCAGTGTCTTCGATGCGAACTCCCTCGGCAAGTGGATCTACGACTGGACGGTCTTCCACCACGGTGCTTCGACTCCAATGGCCGACGTTGCGGGCGAGCTGTGGTTGTTGTTGATTAAGCTGGCGGGTAAGATCAGGAGGGCCGATGAGTGTGTGGATCGGATCAAGGAGCCTGAGCACCAAGAAGTGGTGGAGGACTTTCTGGAAAGCGGTGAGCGCCTGTGGGCGCGGTTTAAGAAATTGCTGAAAACCTGCGAACAGTTCATGTGGAAAGCGGCCAAGCGAGAAGGTGGTAAGAGTGTGTCTATGGGCCGCAATGCAGGCTGCGAATTTGTGGAGACGATATTTGGTCGCGACCGCGAACTGGAGAGCACGGAGAAGTTGATGAACAGCGTTCGTTTATGGAACATGCGGTTCGATGCCAACTGCGAGGAGATTCTTCGACGACCGGCCGCATAGTCCTCGCAACCCTTTGCGATATCTAAATGTCACCGGGCATCGGCCCACCAAAAAAAAGTACTCGTGATTGATTTTTGTTCTTTTCATCTTCCACCGCCGGGAATGAATAATCGGAACTGCAGGGCAACATCAGAGCTGCTGTTTGAGCTACCTCGGCATTTTACGTTTGATCTGTCGGATTGCATTTTAGCGCGTTTTGGTTTGGCCTACTGACTGGATTGCCCTTTGCTCTCAGTGACTCGTTCAAAGGACAGTACCGCTATCAGCGCGGATCACTCTGACAGCTTTTCTTTTCCTTTGTTTTTTTCCTTTGTCATTTCCTTCCTCTGGGCACACTTAATTCTTTACATTCTGCTTACAACTGGGACGGGGCTTTGCTTTCTTGTCTGGCGTATGCTAGCTCATCGGGAGTCATTTGCATTTTCTACTGCAAGTTGGAGCCCATGGCTTTCTTTGTCTTCGATGATACCATTTTGCGACTCGTTCTATCTCGGACACGGTTGGTTTGATTCTTTCGTTGCGTCTTGCACAGCGTATATAGACACCCACTACCATCGTACCGATAGACATTTCAATTTTACCACTTTTGACCTTGTCTTGTCTTCTCTTCGCAATCCCCTCCCTCCCCCACCCCAAACTCCCAAGAACTACCGAGTGCGATAATAACTAGCGCAAGCGCCAATCTGATGTCATCTGACATCCCACATCGACTATCTTTTTTTACCCCTCACTAAAGCGGAGCCTAAGGTTATCCACCGGGCGCCTCGGAAAATAGCAGACAGATGACGACTGAAACTAACTCGTAGCACGAGGCATCTGTTCCTGACTGGATAGGTTAGGCTATCGCCGGTGTTACTGTGATTGATGTATGTAACCGTTAATTTCAGCCGGTTGTATTTTCTGACTAAGTCGGAGTATGAGTATTGTTCATGATTTGACGCTATACATAGTAAGATTATCTAAGATCGTAAACCAATGCCCCAGTGGAGCAAGAATGCGATTGCCTTATGCGAGTGATATGGACTAAGATCTCGGGGTTTGGTAGGCTGGCCTGTACTTCTTGGAGTAGTATCGTGTTACTAGTATAGTTAGTGTAAATGCGAGTCGCGGTGGGCTATGGAATGTTAGGTGGAGTTTTAAAAAACGTTGCCGACCTGGAGGTCACTACATTCCTTACATTCTACTACTGGGCCGATTGTACGGAGTAGCTCGGGTCACAAGAACCCTAACTTGGGAGATATACATCAAAGCTTTTAAGATAGTGTTCCAGTTCCGAAGTATTATCTATAGTTTTATGTTAAAAGAAATTATAGCAGTGCTTCTATCGTTTTAACTGAACTTGGAAGGTCTGGATATTTCAAGGCACGCCTACTGGATATACTATAGTTAGTAGTTATTATTCAAGGTTATTGGTATCATCTCTGAGGATTATATAGGTGGATATATTCTTAACCAGTATTCACCAATTTGAAGTATTACGTTTACTGGATATTAAGCTATTCAAGAACAGAGCCAAGCACCTTTTGTATAGGAAATTGGAACCCTATACCAAATGGAACTGCCCACCAAGCCAGCTTCCAGCCCAGGGTCGCTGAAAGGTTAGAGGAGAGGTCAGCTAGAGCGAAGGTTAGCACAAGTGGGTCAATAGTACTGACGATCTGACGATCAATAGACTATCGAAATCCATTGTTTCTGGAAAGAAGCAAGGGGTTCCTTAAGCGATCTCAACAGCACTCTACAGAGTAGCTTCGCGGCGATGCATTAGAATAATAGGCTGTCAATGGTCACCTTAGGACCGAATACGTGGCCCATAGGCAGCCACCAACTCACTAGTTGGTTAGCCATCACAATGCACTTGCATTGACTCTTCTGGTGCTTAAATACCCCCCGTCTCCCAAGTACATCTCAATGGTGTCCAAAGATCAATCCAAGTCCGCACTCTTTAACACCGAGCACTTAGTAAGTATCCACCTCATAATTTTTCTTTCGCGCTGGAAACATGCTAATCTTTGGGTAAGCCATGCATCTTCCTCGCTTTCTTCCACTCGCTCTAGCCGTGGCCGGAACAGTCAGTGGACTCAGTGACATCGTCTGCCCGGAGGATGACATCAAAGCGACACACTGTGCTGGTGAACGTGACTGCTTCTACCCGTATTCCGAAGACTGCACAAAGTACATATATTGTGAGGTCAATAGCGACGGGGTGACGGGGACGCCGGCGTTGAAGGATTGCCCCCCTGATACTCTATGGAACAATAAAGAGAAATTTTGCGGCCCGCCAGATAAATCAACGTGTGGCGTTGAAGTGTAATGACCAAGAATAAGGTATGGGAAACCATCCCATTGTATCACAGGCCTATTAACTCTTTCCTTCAGCTGCTCTGATACTCAAGTGTCCCAGGGCTGGATAGGGTCTGGGGGGGGGGGGTATCCGGGTTACATGCTTTTATGCAAACCCAGCCAATTCTAAAATTCTATATAAAAGTTCCAATGTACCGAAGGGATTGCCTACTCCTTGGTTTACAAGAGTGAATAGTATAAGAATGCAATGAAGACCTGTGTGTAACAGGTTGACCCTGTTGATTAAATCTCCGTGCCTTTTGTCACTCCTGCTCCACTGATCAGTTATCACTGCCCTGGCCTATTTCGGTCCTTCTATTTAACTTTGTACACAGTTTGCGGCCCACCTAGGTGGACTTTAAGTCTTGGCTTTCAAGCCAGTTTGGTAGGCTGGGCTGAGCACGGGGCGTATCACTGTGTAAACTTGAAGGAGAGACTTACTATCCTCTGCGACGGTAAAAACTTCGAGTTCTTTATATTTCGACTCTTCTAGATAAGATTACATGCTTACCAGGCCGAATCATAGGTGTTAGGTCATAGTAGCTGTCAAAGAAATATCTACTAGTCAGGGCAAAGGACCTGTCAACTAGGTAAGGGTACGTAGGCCGAAAGGCAAGCAGTAGATACTATATAGACAGAAGGCTGATTCTTGCCTTTCTCTTATTGATTTCAAGCTATGTT